>NW_022985557.1:457752-876791 GCF_010093815.1 Pseudovirgaria hyperparasitica
CACACACACACACACACACACACACACACACACACACACACACACACACACACACACACACACACACACACAAACACACCAAAAAAAGCTCAAGCCATTCAGTCCTCTCGTTAGCTGCATAAGAAAACTCCTGGGTCATCACATTATCAACGCCGCTCCCACAAAGCCTTCCAGACAACCGACAACATCACTAGAAGGTAGTAGCTAAATAGAAACACCCACTCATCCAAAAGACGCGCCCCAAGATATCAAATAAGGAGCAAGAAACGCAAGCAGAATATACTCAGACAATAGCAATCGTGAACAGCACATCGGCAAAAGTGCAGTATATATTCCAGGGTCGTGGTACAAAGCCCATGGGCCAAAAAACAAGCTAGCTATTTCAGCCACTCTCGAATTTTGTCAGACGAAGAAAAGAAGAGGGAGGAAACGAGAGTAGGACGCTAAAAGCTTGAACACAAACTACTTTTCCCTTTTTGTGAAGGTCTCTCATCCTCGATAATACTATATCATGTTTGTAGATTTGAGACCCAGGCCTGTCGCCTGCGACATGGACGCCTTCGACTCGCCATCACCGTGAGCTAAACCTTTGTTCCACCCACCGAGACTTTCGCTGAAGTCTTTCTCAGTTGTTGGGGTTCGTTCAAAGTCGAAGCGATCGCTCAGGCGGTAATTCTTGTTTGTTGTCTCCCATTGCGACCGTAATGCGTCCAATTCTGTGGCGAGACTGTCTAGAGCTAAAGAGTTCCGGTCCGCGGCGTGCTCCGCTGTTGCCGTGCCTTCACTGTGTGCATCATCGTTACTGTATAGACTCTCGCCTGCGATGCTGTCGTGGGGATTATGTTGGCGCATGCCATTGGCAGCTCCAGGTGGGAGCGTTGATTGTCGACGGTAGTTGTCAACCGAATTCTCGAATTGATCGAGGAAACGCTGAACGCGCGACTCGGCGTCCTTCGCCCGTTCGTCCAAGAGAGCATTATCGCGGCGCAAGTTCTCAAGATCGATTTTTGATTGAGCAGTAAAGGCCTCGAGAGACGACATTTGTGCCGTGGCGGCATCACGAGCCTTCCTAGCTTCTTGCAACTCGTTTTGCACTGTTGACAAACGTGTCTCTAGGTCGCCGACATTCTGTTTGAGTGAGTCTTGTAGAGCGGACACTTCTCTCCGCAAGGCATCGCGTTCGCCTTCCCATGCAGCGGATTCTGTGGCAGAAGCAGTGCCACTCTTTTGGCGGACCTCGACGAGTTGCTCCTCTAGCTTGGTGTTGGCTGCTTTGTAACGGTCGAGTTCCTGCTTCATCTTCGCTAGCATCTTCTCAGTACCACGTAAATATTTGACTGCAGCTTGGTGGTCATTCGACAGCGCAGACACTCTATCTTCCCATTCCTTGTTCACTGCGCTCTGCTGTTGCTCAAAAGTTGAACGCATCTCGTCATGAGCCTTGAGTGATGCATCGAGTTGCTGTTCGAGTTCGCGCATGCGTCCTAGTTCTGGCGTGCCAAAGCGGGAATTTGGGCTGTCCAAGCCGCGAGATCTTCTCGCATCACTTGGATTTATTCCCCTTTCCTCCAAAAGGCCCTTCAACGTTTTAAGCTGAATCTCGAGAGCGTTGCTCTCCAGTCGCTGTTTTTCGTACCCTAGAAGCATCTCATCCCGATCTCTCTGGACATTTTGGCACTCTTTCATAGTGACTTGAAGCTGCTTCCGAATGGTCAGGCTTTCACGGCTTGTCTGTTCCTGATAGGCCTCGAGGCCAGCAATGCGCTCTTCCGCCCGTCTCAACTTATCAGAAGCAACGTCAGCCGCGTTTTGGTTGTTCCGTACGAGTATGTTCGCAGCTTCCACCTGTTGCTGTAATATAGTAACTCGTTCATCGATGACATCTTGGTCGTTGTTTTCCATATCGATAGATTTTCCTAAACCTATTAGGACTGCTGATCGGTGCGTCTCGGCCTCCGCAGCATGCTTTTGGGCCAGTTCTTCAGCATCGCGCAGACGAGCAGTGGTAGAATCCAGTTCTCTCATTTGGCTCTCTTGCTCTGATCTAATCTGCGCGAACTTTTGCTCGATGACCACTCGCTGCTGTCGTTCCTCCTCGAATTTGCGTTCAAACATGGAGGCTCTGTCAGATGAGGCTGCTACCGCATCTCGAAGTGACTGTAACAGCGATGAATGGTTGTGTGTATCACCCACAGCCCTCGTAAGCTTCGTCTCAATCTCTTGCTTGTCAACCGTCAGGAGTCTAGCGGTGGCTTTGGCTTCAGCTGCATTAGCAGCCTCTTCCCTTGCCGCGCGCTGAACTTCATGCAGCTCCGCACGAAGAGACTCAACTTCTGAAGCATTGCGCTGTCTGTACGTGTCAAGCTCAGAAACACGTGTTTGCGCTGCTTCGGCAGTCTCTTCGGCTAGCTGTTTAGCTCTGCGTTCGGCCTCGACTTCTGTAGTCAAGGCTTCAATCTTGTTTGACAGCTCTGTCTGAAAAGCGAGCGAGTTTGCTAATTTTCGGCTTATGTCGTGGACACGATCTATGTCAGGCGTATTCACTCCTCTACCACCGTCAGGTTGGGGTGTACCTGCTTGACTTCCACCGCCGTGTGCGGCCAACTTTGCCTTTGCGTAGACTGCTTCATTGACTGCCGCGTCGCGCTGCTTTTCGACCTCTGCAATCTTACCTGCAGCCGATCTAGCTTGGTCGTCAATAGTTTCTTGCACTCTTTTAAGCTCTGCCTTCATGCGTAATAGGGCCTCGACAAGCGGTCGATCTTCATCGCCGAACGTGTCGGGAGATCTCTCTTCAAAGACTGGGCTGTTGGACGTATTCGCATTGTATCCGGCTTTCCGAGCTAGAGCAAGCTCGGAAGCAAACCAGGCATTCTTGCTGCGAGCAGCATCAAGTTCCTTGATCAAGTCATCATTTTGCTGTTGGAAGAGCGCTGGAGACGATCCAACGCCGCTATCTATCGGTCTTTCTGCCTCCCGACTGAGTCCTCTGACCTGATCTGCAGATGGTCGTGGTGTACCCTGCTCTACGCTATCAATGGAATACTGTTGTCGTTGTGCTCGTGATCCGCTCCGCGAGGAAAGACTGCCTGAGCGCGTTGTATCCATAGAAGCTTTGGCAGACTGGCTGTGCATCTTGGACTGACCGCTTGGACTTTGGTCTCTTCTGGAGCCGGACGACTCTACGAAGCCTGTAACCGGGCTACTTTTAAGCGTAGGCGATGCATTATCTAGACGATCAATCTCTTTCAAGTTTTCCACGCCAGGTCCATAGCCTCTACTGTCTTTTGTTGGAGTCCTACTGCGAGCGTTGTAGCTCACGGCAGTCCCATTTGCTCTAGGCTGCGGCGGTTGCTGTTGCGGAGGCGGTCCAGGGGGGGCTTGGTTACCTGCTGCGCGTGGCAATCTTGAGCCTGCAGGAGCCGGAATGCCACTCGACTGAGGCTCCGTATTCCTTGGCCCACCAATAACACTTTGTCGGGCCGCTGCTACGCTGCCTTGCCCTTGCAGAACCACACTTTTCTCGTTGCTTATCTTACGACCATTAGGTGCCTGAATTCTGGAGTCATTTAGAGTAGGTGGTGCAGCTACTGGAGGTCCTGTTTGAGGAGCGACAGTATCACTTGCCGGGTAACGGATTTTAGAAGTGTCCAGGACGTAGGAACAGCTTAGTTCCTCTCGATTGCTTGGTGATGAGCTGGGTTCGCCAGCGAGAACAACGATATGCCTTCCGAAAGCAGTCATACTATGCCCTGATCGTGGTGACGGCGCAGGCCCCATGTTTTGAAACATATACCACCTGCGCGACGGGATGCGGAAAGCGGCCAAATCTCCCAAATCGTTCCCGTCTTTCGTACGACCACCAAAAACGTACATTGTATCATTTACCAAGGCCGCGGCATGGCCTTCTCGAGGTGTAGGAATGTAGCCAATACAATCGAGTTCTGTCCAAGCATTTACTCGTGGGTCGTAAGTCCAAACGTCGTTGAACCATGTGTTGCCATCGGTCCCGCCGAATCTAGCAATCATTTCGTCAGTCGCATTGAACAGTCATCATCGGAAGAACATAGGGCTTACAGATAGAGTTTATCATTATATGTTATGATGGTATGATTTGTCCGGGCAGGCGGTGAGAGTCCTTGTGGTAATGGCTCGTCGCCACTGTTGGGGATCAGAGTCTCCCACGTACTGTTTGTCGACTGAAGAGCGTTGAGATCGAAGGCTACCAAGTCGTTGAAGAAAAACCCTTCGACCTGACCACCAAAGATGAAGATCCTGGACCCGAGCAGATTTAATGTATGTCCGTATCGTCCAGTGGGGCGATTACCAGAGGGCACCGCTTTGGACCAATGTTTCGTTGCTACTCTCAGTAAGCTCATGACAATGGCAGGACCGAAGCTGGTCGCTACTCACATGTGTTGAGGAGGTACAAATTGTCGTCGAGTTGGTCACCTTCGTCCATCTTCGTGTCTCCTCCGAAGACAATGAAAGCGTTACCAACTAGTAGACTTGAATGTCCTACTCTGGGCCCGGGACCATCGCCCGTCGCAGGGACAGGATAACATGGCATATTTGCGTTTCCCGCCTCGCACATCCAGAGGTCACCCTTGACTGTGGTGCCGTTCACAAGACCTCCCATAAGATATACGATACCGTCTTTAGAAGCAGACGAGTTGACGGCAGGCCCATACCGGGGAAAGGGATTGGCATTGGCAGAGAAATTGATCCTTCGCTGAGACCATGGGTATGGCGAATCGCCAGGAGGTCTTTGAGGACCTTGCGCGCCACGTACGAGTTGCTGCAAACTACGTGTTAACAATGCGCTCTGGGAAAACGTTACCTCTAGAAACACTCAACATACCTGTGATTCACCATCTGGTCGCACCGCCAGGGACTTTGGTTCTTGGCCCTGAAGTTGACTTTGCATGCTTCCTGACAGCGAGTTCTGGGAGTTGTTCACACTTGCGCCTTGGGTGGGGGTATTTCTTCCATTGTCAACATTACGAGGACCGACTAAGCCCCCATTGGCGACGGGTATAGAGGAATTTTGACCATGAGAGGAGCCCAAGTCTCTCGTCGCCGCAGGCAGGGCGCTATTCTGGTTCTTCTTCGATTTGCCGAAAAGGAAAGACATGACCGGCGGCGCGCCTCGTCAGCAGGAGGTACAATCGCTGGAGATAATGTCTTTGTGAGGGTCAAGAGAGCATCCGGACGAAGTGTCGGTAGAAGAGATCACTGGATTGATGTTTCGAGGCGTATGAGGGTGGGTCTTTGGTATCGTAGGAGCGGACTTGAGGAACGGGAGGAGGTATGAGGCTTGCGCAACCGGGGCAGGTCAGGCACATACGCCACGAGGTAATCAAGGGATCCCGACGAGATGCGGCGGACGGGAATGAGACAGTAAAAGAAACCGGACGTGATACTGTTGCTGGCGGCCTCGTAGGTGAGATGCATAGAAATTATTCTTTGGGGAGGCTGGTTTCGTTCGAGAGCGACTCCAGGGCAAAATGACGCTAAGCCGGATTAGACAAATAACCCTGGTCCAGGGGGCGCGCGATGGACTTTGCGCCATAAATTGCCGTTGCTGTAATATCTCAAGAGCTATATTTTACAATGTCTTTCTACATGGTTGTAGAGAGTTTCCAATTGTATAAAACTCGGTGTATAGGTATCTTGGTAGCAGCATGACGACATACCCAATTTTCTTGTGGCGGCTGCGTCGTTGTGTGGTACCTGTCATGCTTTCCCCTGACCTGAGCTTTGTTCTAACGTTAATAATGTCTGGGCAGCTGCACCCTGAACCTGCGGGTGGATACTGTGGGCATGTACATAGTATCAGTATCCCAAGAACCTGCGCCAACTACTGGGCCAAACCTTGACCTGTCCCAGAATCCCTTATATCCATTGGAGCATAATAGAATGTAGTTCGGAAGAACAAGCTATTAGTCGCTTGCCATTTGTTGTCTGTATTTTGCTGACCGTCGCTCGCAGTATAGCCTGCATTGACAAGACTGCCAATGGAGCAACTTGGGCTGAACGAACCAAGTACATGGATGCGCTCCTCGTTCCGTAATTCGCTCTGCATGTTTTTCTAGTGTCACATCAATCCAATACACCTCAACAAGCCTTCATATGAATGGATTTCGTGGGGTTGAGCGACGCGAAGGATGCGAAATTACGGAAACCCATCCCTGCATCCGATCAATTATATCTCCCCACGAAACCTACTACATTGCAGAGCCTATATCTAGCATTCTTCATATATTCTAGTATAGGCTCTTTCTCAGTATACGGTCTGTAAGAGTCCAGATGTTGGTCTATCCTAAGTCATATGATAGATGGCGAATCGTTCTCGATCCACGATGCAAATTCTCTAGAGCCTGCTGCTAGGCGCATGCACAACAACCTCAATATTGAATCTCATGTGCACCACCACCTAGAGCTCGTAGATCTAAATCCTAAGGATGCACACATTGCACACGCCTGAAGGAGCAGGAGGGCCGTCGTAGAGGTGGTCGATCAAGTCAGTGGGCTGATGAAGATGGCACATAGATAGTTCACTTCCAGGAATGTAAAATTCGAGAAAAGCCACTTCTCATACGGTGTCTATCCTACCGATTTTGCTCGTAGCGAAGCGTACTGCCTAAGTAATGATTGGCATTGTATCCTATACTTATACCATTGTTGGTCAAAGCTAGCCGACATATCCATGGATAGACGTCCTGGCACCAACAGCTCTCTTGTTTCGGGATAAGAATCAAATATGCGAATATCTCGAACCGCCGTGCTATGTTCAGGCTTCTGCGCAAAGCAGAAGATTATAAGCAAATGAGTCACAACACTGTTGAGTAAGCATGAAGTCGAATTTCAAGGTGTTGAGCGAATGTCAGAAGTGCAGTGAAGGCGAGAATTGTTGTTGTATGCCACTAGACTATTCCTTCCGTTGAGGGTTGTGGAGGACGAAACAAAGAAGAAGCGGTCAAGTGAATAATAAATTGATAGCATTCCAGAACGGCAGCCTGAGGCCTCATCGGATAGATGATGAATCCAAATCTGTTTACATGTGTAATATTAGTGCCGCGCGCTAACCATGCACCCGGGGTCAAGACTAGCAGCTGGCCCAAGTACCTACGTACTTTAAGACTGGGCATGCGTTTTCACCTTCAACGTCAAAGTTCACGTCGCAGTTCGCAATTTTCCCCTGGTCACGCCTCTCAGCCGGCTTTAAACACCTTGTAAGAATCGTCTTCCTTTCGCCATGGGCGCTCCGCGAAAGCCTCCCTCAAAAATATAGTCGCGTGAAGCGTGACAATATTCAAGATGGCGATGCGACCAAAGCATGCTTCGCAAATACTGGAGCTCGAAACACCTTCAACACCGGACGAATACGATCAGCAGCCGTACAGCTCGTCAAGTCCGCATGCAAACTCAGATTCGCGAACGTCGTCCTCGCGGATGACCAATGGTGGTTCGAATATGCGTCGAGACGGACGGGCGGAAAGACCGCAAATGCTGCGAGCAAAGAGTGATTTCGGACCTCGGAGAGAGGATGCTACAGAAAATCATGACGATGAGTCAAAGAGTAGCGCGGAAGGAGACTTCAAGATCAGGCATGGCTTTGAGTCGCAACTGACTTCTGAGGAATATAACACCATACTCAACTCTGTATGTGGAGCTTTTACTTGCTTTGGTCTCTTTAGCGGCAGGCTGCTGACCCTCAAACACAGACGTTTTTCATGTACTTTACCGACAAGAAGCACGAGACCGGCGGTCACCCTAAAGAATACGACGAATCATACCCATTACAAGAATGGCGCACGAAGGACAGGTTGAAGACCGTGTCTGCAGTTTTGGCACTCTGCCTTAACATCGGTGTCGATCCGCCAGACGTTATCAAGACGAATCCTTGCGCGAAGTTAGAATGCTGGATTGACCCTACTGCGTCAAGTGGCGCCTCCGGACACACTCCCATGAACCAGATCGGTAAAGACCTCCAACAACAATATGAACAACTCAGCATGCGCACGCGTTACAAGCTATGTCTAGACCCGACCGTCGACGAAACTAGAAGATATTGTCAGACCCTTCGGAGGAATGCGAGAAACGAGCGCGTCCTGTTCCACTACAATGGACACGGTGTGCCCCGACCTACATCCTCAGGCGAGATTTGGGTCTTCAATCGAAATTACACGCAATATATCCCCATCTCTTTGTATGATCTTCAGACATGGATTGGCGCACCTAGTCTCTTCGTGTACGACTGCTCAGATGCTGGTACCATTATCTCGAATTTTAATCGTTTCGCCGAAAAACATGAGAGCGAGAACCTTGAAGCACGCCGCAGAGATCCCAACATCGAATCGGTCGATTTCAGCGACTGCATACATCTTGCAGCGTGTAGGGAAAGGGAAACATTGCCTGTCAACCCTGACCTTCCTGCCGATGTCTTTACGGCTTGTTTGACCACTCCAATAGAGATGGCTGTTCGATTCTTCATATTGCAAAATCCGTTACCTTCAGGCATCACGTTAGCTGATGCTCAATACTTCTCCCATTCTGCAGAGAAACTGGGCCGTGCTTCGGAACGAAGGACACCAATCGGAGAACTGAACTGGATTTTTACCGCCATAACTGATACCATTGCCTGGAACTCACTGTCGAAGCCCTTATTCAAAAAGCTTTTTCGTCAAGACTTGATGGTGGCCGCCCTTTTTCGAAACTTCCTCCTCGCACAGCGTATCATGCGGGTATATCACTGCCATCCCGTGTGCCATCCTGAGATTCCTCAAACCCACGACCATCCTTTATGGCGCAGCTGGGATCTTGCTGTGGAGATGATTCTAGCGCAACTGCCTGATCTTTTGGCGAAGAACAATGGCGAAAAGGCATACGAGTATCAGCATTCAAATTTCTTCGCTGAACAACTCACTGCATTTCAGGTATATCTTGACCGAGATGCACAGGAAGGCAAGGTGCCAGAACAACTCCCGATTGTCTTGCAGGTTCTACTGAGTCAGGTTCATCGATTGCGTGCATTGGTCCTACTCTCGAGATTCTTGGACCAAGGTCCATGGGCAGTGCTGCTCGCCCTCAGCATTGGCATTTTCCCCTATGTCTTGAAATTGCTGCAATCTCAGGCTATAGAATTGAAACCTGTCATGGTCTTCATATGGGCACGTATCTTGGCGGTTGATCAATCCTGTCAGGCGGACTTACTGAAGGACAACGGATATCAGTACTTTATCAGTATTCTCCATCCCTCGTCTGGTAAGTACTCGGGAAAAGTATAAGTCATCGATGATGCTAACTCGCGGGTAGCGCTGCCTGTGGTGAATCAGGTTGAACATAGAGCCATGTGTGCATTCATCATTGCAATGTTTTGCAAAGACTATCACCAAGGACAGACGGTTTCACTTAGTCCTGAGCTGATCGAAAACTGTATTACACACATGGCTGACGTTCATAATCCACTAATTCGACAATGGTCATGCTTATGCCTTGCCAAACTCTGGGTCGGCTTTCCCGAGGCCAAATGGGCTGGCATTCGCTGTCTCGCGCACCAAAGGCTCTGTGAGCTCGTTTTAGATGCTGTATCCGAAGTTCGCGCAGCAATGTTGTATGCGTTAACCGCATTTCTTGGTATACCAGACCTCACACCTCAAGTCGCACAAATCGAAGAGTCCATTGCATCAATGGTTCTGGTATTGTCATCAGACGGTAATAGTATGGTACGCAAGGAGCTGTTAGTATTCTTCTCGACATTCATCGTCCGATATAGAACGCGATTCAACGTGGCTGCATACGATCAGCTGGTCGAAGAACGAGATGAGTTCCTACGCCCAAGCCTCGGCAAGCCGGATAACTCACAGGGTGGTCAGTCCACGAAACAGGACAATGATGCCACCAAATCTGAAGGCGCAAGATTTCAGTCTGTGTCCTCCAATACCGTCTTTTCCGCCATCTGGAAGCAAGTACTAGTCATGTCGGTAGACCCTCACCCTGATATAGCTCAAAGTGCAGGTATAATCGTGGATAACGTTATACAATCGCTTCTTGACTCACCCCTGGGTCCATTCGCTGAGCCTATTCTCAAAGAAGTTGAACACCATAATCGTCAGAAGCCACGGGTAAACACGACTGCTGCAGAGGTTCCTCCCGCGCCACAGCCGTCAGCTCCACCGAGCCCAACAAGACAAGACGGGTACTTTTTTGCAGGAATCAGACGCACGGCAAGCGTAGCTGCCTCTCTGAAGAATCTAGCTTGGGGTTCAACGAGTCAAAACACTTCGCCAAGTACCACCATCAAGATTGCACCACGAGGTACTCCAGACCGTCCTGGCCGTTCGAAGCTTCCCAGCGATTGGAACCGGCCACCGGATGAGAGAGATCGTCCCCATACACCGCATTCCCACATGCCTGCTAAAACACCAGAAACCCGCTATTTTCGACCCAGAGACCTCAGTCAACCTGCAGAGTTACCTCTTCCAAGCACATTTTTTGAATGGTCTGTGGAATACTTCCGCGAACCCCAGATGAAGTCAAGTGAGGCCGACGAACCAGGAAGCGTTGACTATAATGAGCGCCTGTGGAGAAGGAATCGCAATGACAAGATCATTGCTGAAACGCAACCTCAAAAGGCTATCGCCGGCAGCAACAAGTGGGACCGGTCTAAAGCATTCTTCAATAATGTCTCGCAGCCGACCAAGATGTGCTTTCATCAATTCGAGAACCACCTGGTCGTAGCCGACAATCGTGACACACTGTGTATCTGGGATTGGGACAGACAGCAGCGACTCAATAGGTTCTCGAATGGCAACCCGTTCGACTCAAAGATTACCGAAGCACGATTTATCAACGAAGATGACCAGGCGCTATTAATGACAGGTGCATCTGACGGTGTTATAAAGCTATTCCGCAACTATGATTCTGCAAAAGAAGTCGAACTTGTTACAGCATTCCGGGCGTTGACTGATTTGGTCCCCAGTAATAAGAATGCTGGGCTAGTCTTTGATTGGCAGCAAAGTCGAGGTTCGATACTTGTCGCTGGTGACGTCAAAGTGATCCGTGTCTGGAACGCAGGGAGCGAGCTATGCTCAACTGTAGGTCCTTAGGGTAAACAGATATGAGCAGATTTAATGACTAGATTTAGGATATACCAGCTCGATCGGGGTCTTGCGTCACTTCACTCACTTCTGATCAGGTTGAAGGCGAAGTTTTCATTGCTGGCTTTGGCGATGGAGCCGTCCGCGTATACGACCAACGAGAAAAGCCAGCCACGGCGATGGTTAAAGTATGGAAGGAGCACAAGCAATGGATCACCAACGTTCATCTTCAGCGAGGTGGGCAAAGAGAGTTAGTCAGTGGCTGCAGGAGCGGGGAAGTCAAACTATGGGATATCAGGATGGACAAAAGTGTCAAAACGATTCGAGCGACTCGTGATACTTTGAGGAGCTTAAGCGTGCATGAACATGCTCCGGTCTTCGCTGTGTATGTTGCTCCTCTTTGCTCTGTCATAACCGCTAATCTAGGACTCACTAGTGGCTCTGAGCGACATACTGTCAGGTTGTACAACCTTAACACGGGGAGCCCACTCTCGTCCTTCGAGCCGTATTCTGGAGTTCTCAATCGGAATCGATCCTCGCCTATCTCATGCACCGCGTTTCATCCTCATCGAATGATGATTGCTGGGGCTGCACTACACGACACGCATGTTAATATTTACGCAGGAAACTGGGAAGGCGCTGTATGAAAGCCATAAGGCAACTTTATTCCCCTATCAACCCGGCCACAGCGACGGAGCATCGAATCTTCCTCTGCATTGTAAGATATGGGAATATGGAGTCATTTGTGATACGCATGGCTTCGGGCAACTTTGCAAAGGCGCATGGACTTTGGATTACGGATTTAAGATAGTCTAGTGGCTTTGACATAAGTTCAGACTCACAATGTCGAAATACCTTGTACGCGTGTGGATTATTTTATGATGAATTCTTGATCTCGCTACTCGCAAAGATAAATATGTTAGCCGACACTATGAAATTCGTTGCCCTGACTTCGCTCCGATGTCTCTAGCCGCGTTGATGCGATTGTGTAGACACTTACCTATAGGTAAGGTTGCCACCCGGTAAGTATCCATGAAGCTTCGGACCGACCCCACCGTTCCCTTCCTCCACGCTTGTCATCACCAACGATTCCACTCGATTACTCTGTTCAAGTGTATAAGTCGACATGAGGCCGGATCCTGCTGTGCTGGAAGTTCTATCTCTATCTGAAGGGAATGTGACCGTGGAAGACCATGGTGGTGGTGGTGGCTCTTCCTCCGCGTCAACATCGAAGATTATCTCAAAACAAGACGACGGCACTAAGCTGGAATACTTCATGAAAACAGGGTCCGGCAAAGATGCAGAAATAATGTTCCAAGGTCTGCACCGCGACAACGAGCGATCTTCTAGGTTCCCCGTTGATGCCTTCTAGGTGAACACGCATCCCTCAACGCAATCAACGCCGTGGTCCCGTCTCTGTGCCCTAAATCCCACGGGAGCGGCCCATTCTCCTCCGACGCAAATACTTTCTTCCTCGTAACGGATTTCCTGAATCTTTCTGCTCGCAGCAATCTTTCGGCAGACGATGAACCGGCCTCTCTCGCGGAGAAACTTGCTCAGCTACATACTACCCCGGCGCCCATTCCTGACGGCTACGACAGTCCTATGTTTGGCTTCCCCGTGCCCACATGCTGCGGTGATACTCCGCAGGACAACACCTTCAACGCCTCCTGGGCTGATTTCTACGCCAACAGCCGGCTGAGGTTCATTCTTGAGCGGGCAGAAAGTGCGAATGGTGTTGATGACGAGTTGAGGCGTATGCTCGAGACGGTTGCTTCCATTGTCGTACCACGGCTGATTGGCGACGAGCATTTGAACGGTGGCAGGGGCGTAACTCCAGTCGTTGTACACGGCGATCTATGGTCGGGTAACGCCGGGAGAGGGAGGATAGGAGACGATGATGTGGTGCAAGAGGTTGTGTATGATCCCTCTGCGTGCTATGCACACAGCGAGTATGAATTGGGAATCATGAAGATGTTTGGGGGTTTTGGGGACGTGTTTTTGAGGGAGTATCATAGGGCGTGCGCGAAGACGGAGCCGGTGGGCGAGTATGAGGATCGGGTAGAGTTGTATGGATTGTAAGTGCAGTTGTGTAGAGATGGAGGACTAGTGTAGAGGAGAGAGCTGATATGTGCAGGTATCATCATCTGAACCATTATGCGTTGTTTGGAGGTGGCTATAAGGCTGGGGCAAAGGCGATCATGAAGAGGCTTATTAGGACCTATGTGCATGATAAAGCGTGAGTGAACTTCGGCAATAGGAACTAGGTTACCGGAGCTACTGTCGAGTATGCACGAGGCACTGGCGTACTTGTTTAGAGGGTTGTGACTAATTTTATAGGTAGGTCAGCTTGAAGAGTTTGGTGAAGTCGATACCAGGTGCGCACCGCCTGTCGAAGAAACAGGAATAGCTCCAATACGAAAGGTCTCTGACTGTTTTCATAATAAAGAGATGACAGGATGCAGTGGGTGTTCGAGTATGAATATATGGTCGACGAAGAGAGATCTTGATGGCTATTGGTATTCAGGAGAGAAGGCTAGACCTCAATTATGTCCTGCCGTCAAAATCGGACCCTTGCTCCTCCATATTAACACTGATCCATACAGACGACTAAACATTAATATTTTATTGACTTATAAATCCCATGCTCGTACAACTACCACAGCAAACGACATTAAGCCATAAACCAATCACTGATTTTCAATCGTGATCCCTCTTTACGACGTCGGTATTGGTGGTATCATCATCCTTCCGCTCAAGACGAATTTGCCGGAGTCCCTTATCCAACATGTCGAGCTTCTCGTGAACTTCTGCTAATCCCTGCTGCATGCTCACATCTAGTCCCTGATGTCCACGTTCCGTACTGCCCTCATAGCTGCTTCTCGTTCTGTCCAGCCCACCATGATGTAAACTCTGAGATCTCTCCAGCCCAGAATAGTGGCTATTACCCATCCGTTCCAGGGCTGCATGACGGCTGCTGTTCGCCCTCTCAAACGCTCCATCAACAGTCCGCTGGCCCCTCGTAAACGTCGATTCAAGCGCACTCTGACTACGCGACAAGCGTTCGTGAATTGCCTGCTGCCCTCTTCCAAGCCCCTCTTGCAACTCCTGCTGCCCGTGATCCGCATGATGGTGCATCTTCTCATTAATCCTCTCGATACCCCTATGTACCGCATCTAATCCCCTTGCAAGCCCATGATGCCCTCCCTCAGCCACTTTTTCACCAAACCCCCCTGCCGTACTAGCTATTGTCCTGTGCGACTCCCCGATCGCCGGTAAAGGCGCGACACGCGCTGTATCTAACCGGCCCGCACGTGTCACAGATGTATAAGAATCCGGCACATTTGCTTCGACATCGGCGCGCACGTTCTCGTACATCAGCTCTATGATGCGTGCTTCTTCCTCGACAACGAGGGTGCATGTCTCGACGCCGAATTCGCGCTCACGTTGCTCGATGTATTCGCGCACTTTGCGCCACTCGGACTCGAAGTATGTGAAGCGGTTGGGCAGTCCGGAGCCCTTGAGGTAGGTCAGGAAGCCGGCAATTATGGTGTTCACGGCGCCGAAGAAGGTCACAGCACTGCGGCCGCCACCGGCGGCACCTGTGATAGTTAGTCTACACAGAAGGATGGTCTATGGAGGGACAGAAAGCATACCAAGGGCGGTCAATGTCGCCGCTACGACAATTTGTAGGCCCAAACATCCGTTGATCGCTATCGAGAAGAACTTGAAAAGCTTCCCGCAGTTCTTTTCTGCCGAGACCGTTCGTGTGTATATACCCACGTTTGGGGCTTTCCGTTGCAGATATGTAGTATCTGTTAACGTAGACACTGAGTCGATTCCCACCAATCTACGGAAATGGGCCAGCCGGTCGTGTGTTCCAACAAATTCATGGACTGCAGATCCGATGGGGGCGGGCGGGCGACTTGTTCCTGCGTAGATCCGTTGTGGTTGAGAGGGAATGCCTTCAGACTGTGACATGGTCTGGGGAGCATGTGTGTTGTCAGGCGCGTTCGCGAAATTGGCCTTTTCTACATCGCCTTGCATGCTTCGCTTGAGCAGAGAAGAGACGAAAGGTATCTTCTTCATGATGATCCCGTCGCGTAAAGAGGAACTCCCAACTCCCGGGGCAAAGACACAAAAAACCAGTCCGCAGCGCGCTCAGAACAAGAGGGAAACGCTCCAACAAAACTCTCACACGACAGCCCCCCAACGCGCACCTGGAAGTCTCTCGCTTTTGAAGACCGGAATCCACCCGCAACAATATCAGCGGTAGGATGGTCGATCCCAAGCTAGGCTCCTTGCGATGGCCCGTAGACCAATCATCGAGTGTGATTGTACATGTCCGCGCGCACCAGCCAGCCACATACTGCATGGGCTTTCAGGATCGTCTTTGCTCGAATCACAGGATTTGCTCTACTTGGAACTGGTGCCGATCATTGTTTAAAGACGGTGATACGCGGGCGACTTCTGCTTGGCAAACGTATCTCAACTAACGATGTCTTGTATTCTCCCATCACTAATTATGTGCAGGACATGTGAGCCTTCCACCGGGACAGCTTTTGTGTTGTTCTAGGTATATCTCGGAGCGGAGATTGGGCGGATTGGTCCTTCATGCGGCCCGCGGCCCCGTTGCGGGAGCGTACCCTAATCCGGCAATCGAAGAGTGGTGTCTGGAGGCAGTAAACAGTAGTGTGAATTCTCAATAGACTATCGCAAATCGTCCAACCTTTTACCCCAGGGCGCTGTTTATGTTTCGAGTAGTGCATAGAACCTCCTCGAGATCGTGATTCTACACTATTTGATCATCTATGCCTTCAGACTATACATTATTAGTATGATATTCTCGCATCAAGTGATAGCGATGGGGCATTCTTTACAGTATTGTGATGATACTACATATCCAAACGCGTCTATTGCAGGCCAGTCCAGAAGTACAGTATCTAAAAAGCATTGAATTTTCTAGAAAGAAGGGTGAGAATCTCGGGCTAAAGGGCACTAGTCTTCTTCAAGTAGTAATCGACATCCAAGTCAAAAAAGTAAACACTGCTTTGTAATCATCGCCCTGCTCCACCAGACACTGGGAACCTATGTATAGGTGTTCAATCGGGGAGACATCACGGTATAGCCGAAAACTGCTAATTTGAGGAACCCTGAAAGACGCACTAATCACTAGCCAACAACCTCAATGGCCGCCCTTGATCGATGACGTGGGATCGCGATGTCGGATGTGGGGTTGGCTTCATTTCTAATCCATGCTTTTTAATATAGCTGTGCCGGCCTTGTCAGAGGTATATATAGTCCACTGGTTGCAACTGATCTTCTGCAATTGTATATGATATCTTCCTTGCTAAAGCAACAACAATCAGAATCAAAATGTCAAAGCCAATTACCTTGTATGGCCATGCCGGCGGCCCAAACCCGTGGAAAGTTGTCATCTTCCTCGAGGAGCTCGGCATCGCCTACGACATGAAGATAATGGACTTCGGGGATCTCAAGAAGGAGCCCTATGAGTCCATTAACCCTAACGGTCGTGTGCCAGCGATCGAAGATCCCAACACCGGTATCCAGGTCTGGGAGGTAATTATGCACCGTGATAACGCGACACCTTCTGCTTAACTAACTGGTATTATCAGTCTGGTGCCATCATCGACTATCTCATCGAGACATATGACAAGAGTGGCAAGTTCGCTACCAAGTCTTCACAAGATAAATGGACCGCGCGAGCTCTCCGTGATTTCCAGATGAGTGGACAAGGTCCATACACAGGCCAAAAAGGTGTGTTACATCTCCGCTCATCCTGGCATCCAGCCACTAACATATAGCTAGTATGGTTTACGAAGTTCCATCCTGAGAAAGTTCCTTCGGCAGTTGAGCGTTACGGCAAGGAGACCGTGCGCAACATCGGCGTCATTGAGAAGCAACTCAAGAAGAGCGGTGGTAGCTACTTGCTGGGTAACGACATTAGTTATGCCGATTTGATGTTTGTGCCTTGGTACTGGTATAACGCAATTACGGTGCCAGAGGGAACCGACTTGGACAAGGAATTCCCGTCGTGGTCGGCTTGGTATCAGAAGTTGAGTGAGAGGCCGTCGGTCAAGAAGGCGGCGGCCGATCGGACGAAGGCTATGGGTGGATAGATATCAAATTATTGACCTTGAATACACGCAAGCGATGTAATAAACCATTGATGGAGCATTACCACTGGAGCTCTTTTTATTCGGAGTGATGTCTTCATCGCGCGTGGATGTTTTATTGAGAAATATCATTTACTTTAGACAATCACGCTAACCTTGGGACATATGCGCCATGCATTTACGGTAGCACATGATAGGTGATTTGCCATGGAATAGTTTTATTGTGCTACGTAAATGCAGCAAGTGGTTTAGCTGATCTATCCAAGATTAGCGAGGCATACAAAGAAGGTTTAAATCCTCATGCAGGTGCATCGTCCAACAAGTGAAGCGCTGTGCTGTCGGAGGATGCTCCTAATCTTCCGTCTCATCTCATCAACGGTCTCGCCCAAGAGCGACATCAGGCTATGGATTGCGCTGAAATATCATTGACATCGATAGCCTAGAGCTACAGGGGTTCGGTGTGGGTGTTGTGACCTTCCCTATCTATCAAGGCTCGGGTGATCGCTGCGTGATGTACAGCGTCCCGGCTCGTCTGCTATTGTGCGGAAGCTCGAATTAGTTCAACTTTGCCTCTTGGGCAGCTTTCAAGGTTCAATCGCTTTTTAGTCCAGTAGACATCTACTCCTGACTGTAGGGATGCGGATGAGCATCAAGTGTCGGCTTTAGACTTCTTCGATTTCTTCTTGTGTGTCTTCACGCCATCAGAGCTCTTCATTTTGTGCGTTTTGCCATCGGAATCTTGCTTAGGTGCTGTTGCATTCGATTCAGGCTTGGGCACTACTGGTCTATTCAGAAGAGCCTGAAAAGCTTCACTGCGTCCCCTTGGCGCTTTGTTCGATTTCTGTTTCTTAGCAACGGGCTTTCCATCGCGCGGTGCATAGTGTTTGTCGCGAGTCGCTTCAACTCCCTTGTTACTCTGTTTCCTGTTGGGCTTGTGGGAAGCCTGTTTTGGTTCTTTCTCCTCTATTTTCAGCTTCATATCCTCAGTCTCTGACTCCTCAGAACTTGAATCAGATGAACTACTATCTTCGTCCGCGCCGCCCTGTCGCTCCGCAAGCTCTTGCGCCTTCCTCTTCTTTTCTAGTCTTTCCATCTCGACCTTTTCCGTCAATTGATCGAATTTAATCTTAGCCGATGCTTTCTCTCGCTCCTGTCGCACTGTGCGATCTTTGTCGTACTGCTCGTTGCCGGATAAGCCGTGCTTTATGAAACGGTTCGCCGCCGAGGTGTCGAGCGTTCGATGCCCAGGACGTTTGACTGGTCCTTCTTCTGCAAGTTTGATCTTCGCGAAGTATTGTTTAACTCTACTGAGCTCCTCAAAGATAGGATGTGCCTTGGCATCGACGGAGGAGAGGTTGAGGTATGCTGGTGGAAGTGTTAGTCGATGTTTATTATCTGATCGAGAACTACCATACAAAATATTACTGATTCGATAGCATATGTCGTGAGCACATGGAGCTTCGCCTTGTCAAGCAAAGGTAGCTTGCTAGACGTGTCGCGCAATGAGGTCTTCAAAAGTGGCTCGAGAGCATCTTCAAGTTCATCGATGTTCGCGGACAAATTCTCGATTAGCGGGTTGAGATCTGTTGAATCCATGGTAGTTCAAATATAAGCGTTATTTCGATTTCGACTTTAGACCTAGCTATATCGAATACCTGTAATTGTTATGTAAAGATATGTAGAATTTATGTTATTCCGAAGATCCTCCGACCGGTTTCAATGACGAAGGTCGTGGCGAGAACACCGCGATTCAGCGCTCAATACTGAAGGAGTACGATGATTAACTTTTCTCGTATATTATAACCCCATACGAATGCTGTCAAGCTGTCTTCCATAACGCTTCCAATCCTTTTACCCAGGCTCCGGCCTCGAAGACTCCCGCGCTCCGGATGGTTCTCCGGTAACATTGACTGCGGCCGGGCGGCCTTGTCATGTTCTCAAAGAAAGAGGACCCCAATGGAAACACAAAGGGAAGCTGGGGTAGCTCGGGAAGATGAAATAATGTTTGTAGCCTCTACAGAATGCATTGATAGCTATTAATGATACACATAGCTCCTCGAACCGTACATCTAGCAATATGATGTCGCGCAAGCGCTCTTCTGATCCGAGGCCAGAGAGGACAGGACGACCGCCTCAAGATAAAATACACGTTGTTGGACTTGGGTCTATTGGATTATTCATAGCACACTCTCTGAAAGCTGTACCTTGGGAGGGGACGCCCGACGTGATCCTCGTTTCACACAAAAAGTCAACAAGAGATAAATGGTTACGGTCTCCGCAACGGATCACCTGTACAGTCGATGGAGACGTTCTCAATAGTGGCCACTACTGGATGCAGTTCGCAACACCCAATCGAAGATATCATGGGTCTGAGATCTTACCTGGTAATCCTCTACCGAAGAGTGGTATACGGAAAGCCAAGGACGATGCAACCTACCATGTGACACCTGAGGAGTTTGCTGAGCGCGAGAAGTCAGACTCTAGCAGTCGGAATGTTGGTAAAAGGGTCCATACAGACACTGGTCGACCGGACCTCGCAGAGAAATCCACCCAAGAGGCAGTACAACAAAGCGTTGCAGGAGCTGTCGAAAATAGAAAGTCAGGACAGTCTATCGAAAGCAGCCAAGAGGAGTCCACACCCAAAGCACACAGAAGTCCAGATAGGATCGAGGCAGTATCCGGAAGCGGCACGCAAAGTGGAACTTGGTCCAAAGAAGATGAAGAAGCATTCAACGATGAGCTCACCCCTGAGCAACGCAGAACGCTCGATCAGGTGGACCAGATGATGGCCGAAGCAGAGGCGTCTCGAACACGCAAGACTCCCCTTGAAGACAGATCACTCCCCGACATCAATAAAGTAGGCCAACAAATAGCCCGGAGCTCAGACGACGACCCCATTCTCCATCTAATCCTCTGTGTCAAAGCCCCCGACACAGTTTCCGCTCTTTCTGCCGTCGCCGGACGCCTCTCTGCCGCCAGCAGCATCCTCTTCCTCCACAACGGCATCGGCATCATCGAAGAAGTCAACACCAAAATCTTCCCCGATCCCGCCACCCGCCCTACATATCTCCTCGGAGTCAACTCGCACGGCGTCAACAAACAACCAGATCACCCATTCGCCATCGAATGGGCCGGTCAAGGCACCATCGCCATCGGGCCATACCCCGAAATCCCCGACCCAACCTCTCCTCGCGCCCACACTCTACCCCCATTCGACCCATCCCCATCCGCCCGCTGCCTCATGAACCACATCAAGCGCGTCCCCCAGCTCCAAGCCGCCGTCCACCCACCCGACCAACTCCTCGCCCTACAACTCGAGAAACTCGCCATAAACTGCGTCATCAACCCGCTGACCGCCCTGCTCGACGTCCGCAACGGCTACCTGCCCTATTCCTACTCCCTCCTCCGCGTCGCCCGCCTCATCATCTCAGAGGTCTCCCTCGTCCTGCGCAACCTGCCCGCGCTCTCCCATCTCTACAACACCGAACGCCGCTTTTCCCCGCGCCGTCTCGAGGCGCTGTGGGTCGGCGTCGCGACACGCACCGGGCAGAATGTTAGTAGTATGCTTGCGGACGTGCGCTTTGGGCGTGGTAAGACTGAGGTCGAGTATATGAATGGCTGGGTGCATCGCATGGGCGAGAAGCTCGGCGTGACGTGCGTGACGAATTACGGGCTCGAGAAGCTGGTCAAGGGCAAGGCGACGATTGTGCAATGGGAGAAGCAGATGGATTTGCCGTTTAGTGAGGAGACGGAGGTTAAGTTGAGGGATCAGGAGGAGTGGGTTAGGGCGGAAAGGGAGGAGCAGAGGGTGAGGAGGAAGGAGAAGCAGAAGGAGAAGGGGAACAGGTCTGTACAAAAATGATTGGCTATGAAGTTAGGCGACGTTTTGAGGTGTGTTATGATGGAGATATGGCGGGATTTATTTGTAGTCGCGGATTGTAAGTGCATGACATCCGGCCACTGTAGCAGGTCTGGTGCTGCATGCTCAATACAGGCATTTTCTATCTGATCTATATAATTACGCAAAGGGAACTATGTTGGTTCGATATTCGAGATCTATGAGACCGCCTCCGCACTCTCCAACAGCCCCTGCGCTTCCAACAACAGCACAATCTGATGCACCGCCGTCCGCACATTCGTCTTCTCCACATCCACGACGAGATCCGCCTTGGTTGGCACCTCGTACGGGTCGTCAACACCTGTGAACCCCTTGATCTCCCCTTTCCGCGCCTTTGCATACACACCTCTCCGATCAGTCTTCTCGCTGTATTCGAGACTCGTTGCCACATGCACAAGGAAGAAACTACCATACTTCTCCACGCTCTCACGGGCATCCTGGCGACTCGCCTCGAATGGCGCGATTGGCGCCGCAATGACAGCAGCTCCAGCCTTTGTCAGCTCGGACGCAACGAATGCGATGCGCGCAATGTTTTTGTCCCGGTCAGCGCGGCTAAATCCCAACTCGGAGGAGAGTTCGGCGCGTACGGTTTCGCCGAGGAGGAGAGATACGCTGCGTCCACCTTGCTGGTTGAGCGTAACGTTGAGCGCGCGTGCGATGGCGTCTTTGCCGGAGTTCTGGTAGCCTGTCAAAAAGACAGTGAATCCCTGGGCATACCGCGGCGGGTGACTCTCTCTCAGCACCTTGACAACCTCTGGATAAGAGAACCAGCTTGGGATCGCGGCACCAGTGCGCAGACGCTTGCGAAGCTCCGTACCGGAGATGTCTAGGGTGCGGATGGTCGAGGGAACTTCATCGCGCGGCTTGTACTCATCGGAGTCGGGAAGGTAAGTCATCTGCTGGAAAGGCACGACTTCGATGCCTAGCTCGTCACGGTACTTTTCAACGGCAGTCTGCGCGTCATAGGGGCCGTAGAAGTCGACACCAGCACTATTTTTGCCAGGACCAGCGTGGTCGCGGCCGACGATGAAGTGTGTTGCGCCGTGGTTTTTGCGGATAATGGCGTGCCAAATGGCTTCACGCGGACCGCCCATGCGCATGGCAAGGGGGAGAAGGCCAAGTACCGCCATGCCGTTCGGATAGCGAGGTAGTAGTGCTTGGTAAACGCGTACACGGGTGAAATGATCTATGTCGCCAGGCTTGGTGAGGCCGACTACAGGATGAATGAGGACGTTCGCTTGACGAGAACGAGCGGCACGGACGGTCAGCTCACGATGAGCGCGGTGCATGGGATTACGGGTTTGGAAGGCGACGACGCGGGACCAGCCAAGCTTGTCGAAGTGCAGACGGAGTTCAGCGGGCGAGTCTAAAGCTGGTGTGAGAAGGGGCTACTTGCGCAAAGAGGGGAGTTACCAAAGACGTACAGCGAAGAGCGACGTAGTCGTAGTGCATCAAGCGATCAATAGCATCAAGCTTACCGCCAATACAGAACTCACGCTGTGTATTCATGAGAAACTTGATCGCAGGATGCTCTGGGTCACCGCCGAAGACCTCTTTGGCCTCCTTCTCCCTACTTGGGTATCAGTTCCTGAGCTCTTCGAGTCAGAAATGTCTCTTACTTGTCCGGCTTGTATACATCGTCCACGGTGATTATGGCAACATTTCTATCATCACGAAAATCTCTAAGTGCAATACGAGCACCAGCCTTTGCGCCAGAAGCATCGATGATTTCTTGTGAAACGTCGAGGCAAATGGGCATGGAAAAGAGGCTTCCATCTGCGAGGCGTACGTTTGAAACCACACTGTGACGTATCAGTGAAGTACAGTGACCACATGTAGTCCTGCTCACCCATCGTAGTCCTTCTGGTTCATGAAGCCTGCCCAGTCGTAGGTCAGCACCGTTCTTCTCACATGCATATTTCAAGAATGCTGTTCAGGTCTTCTGGAGAAGGACTTCTGCGACGATTGAACTAGGCGTACCCTCAAGTGGACTGAAACCTCCGTTTAGGATGAGCTCCAAGTCACACAGCTGCCTCTCGGTGAGAACAATAGCGGGCAGTTTATCTGCCTCAGCCAGCAATTCAGATCTACGCGGCGCATCACGCGCGATTAAGTCCTTGAGGATACCACCTATACACACGTCAGCTTCTACAGCTCAATGGTTTACATACGCCACAGGGCACCACCGCGGGGCAAATGTGTTCTTCTTACCATGAGGGGCATTGGCCATGATGAAATGAGATGAGGTATGATATAGGAGTGGAGGAGGGAGAAGATGGAGAGAGGTCAAAAGCAAGCAATTGGAGACTGTACAGAGAGAGAATGGAGGATAGGAAGAGGGGAGAAAGAATATGAAGGCTAGGACAGGTAAGCTAAAGGAAATTTTTTGTATACAGATTATGGCGGAGTGGAAAGGTAAGGCCTTTTGGGGGGAACTGCCGACCGACGTAATGTTGTTTCGGCTGCGGGGCAGAGCACGGACGGCGTAGTCCAAAGCACGCAACCTTGTTACTACAGGGGGTCCCGGTCGGGTGGAGTCGGTTTACGAGCACTGCTGCCCGTGCGACGAAGTGGTGAGGGGCTTCGGGGAGACTTTAATCCAACACCAAGTCTTGATCTATTCACAGCTTCGGGGGCCATGGTCTATATACTATCTCACGACCTCGAATGCCAGCTGTCACAAACAAGCAATTCTCAGCAAACAGGGTACGTGCGATGATGACAAACGGCAATGATAACACACCAATGCGTGTCAATCAAAGAGGAAAAGCTTGGTACGATGGTGTGATCGGTCGCACACGAGGCGTGTTCCAAACTTCCTTTTGGCTGTCCGGCCTGGAATGAGACATACATTCACGGGGTGCGGAGACGCCTCATATACACACAAGGCGATCTTACACAAGATAAGGATTGCAGAGATCATAGCGTCTGATGGGCCTTTAGAGGTTGAATGCTGCTTCACTGTGATATCGCGATAACTATGTAATTTTGCCGGCGGCTCTCATCCGAGAGATTCGCATCCTTCCACTTCTTTTGTATCTTTTTGTCTTCTATCTCTTACGAGATGCTGACCGCTGTATAGTCCCCAGCACTCATAAATGCTCACTGCCGAACGCCAATATGCTGTGGTATACGCTAAAAATCGCACGAAAGAAATGTACAGACTATGGGAGACTATTACACCGAGATGGAGGTCTGATTGAGCTGCTCGATAGTCTGCTCCATGCCTTCTTGTTGTAAAGTTCGCTTACGCTCTTGATCCATGAGAAACTGAGCGTAGCGGGACTTCTTGTTGTGGATGCCACACTCGGTTTTGTTGCGGCCTTTCCAACGTCCAGAACGCTCGTCCTCACCGGCAGCGACAGGCTGCGTGGAGTGCCAGTCACCGACGCTCTTGTAGCCGCGCTGGAGAAGTTCATTGGAGGGAACGTCATTTTCCTTGATGTAGGTGTTGACTTGATCAAAGGTCCAATTGGCTAGTGGATTGACCTTGATCATACCGGTGTCGTCAATCTCGACAATGTCAAGCTCGCTGCGTTTCCCGCCTTGGGTGCTGCGGCGACCGGTGATGACAGCCTTGACCTGAAGTTCGGCGTAGGAACGTTGGGCAGGCTCCACTTTGGCCACCCAGTCGTAGAGTTCCTCATTGGACTCCCACAGCTTTTCGCCGTGCTTAGTGGCGAATTCTTCAGCGGTTTCGCAACCTTCAGGCTTGTAGATGTGCATATGGAACTTCGGATAGGTCTTCCTCACGCGGTTGGCCAGGTCAAGAGTCTCGGAGAAGTGGTGCAAGGTATCGAGGAAGATGAGGTCAATGCGAGAGCTTAGTGGTCCAGAGATCTTGGACAGCTTATCGAGAATGACGAGGCCTGAAGGTCCAAGAGCGGTGGTTTGGTATAACGATGGCAATGAGATCAGGCACCATTGCAGGATTTCTGCAACATGTTAGCCCTCGAGTTCGACACGTGATCATGGGGAAAGAGTTTACGCACCATCTGGCGACAATTTGGACAACTGCTGGTTGATGTGCTTCAGGTGTGTCTTGGTAAAGAGTACTTCAGGCTGTGGGGAATCGTTTGATTCGCCAGAACCATATCCAGACTCTACATCTCTCAGTGACGCGGTATCCTTGTCGTCGTAGGTGGTTGAATTGCCCGACATGTCGAAACGAGCAAGAGTCGCGCGTACTCTGTCAAGTATACTACAGAAACGTGACTGAGACGCTTGGGGCAGTTTGTGCAGGGAGAAAGGCAAAGAGTTGTTACGGCTGAAGAGGATGATGCGGAAAAGAGAAGCAATGGACAGCAGAAGAGACTGACATATGAAGAGAGAGGGTCATGACTACGACAAACGGCAATACTGGAGATTACGAAGGCTGCTTAGGAATTGCGTGCTTGATGTGTCCGCTACCGGTGTCGTAGTTTGTCAATACTATGTAATTACTGTCTATTAATCATCCCCTTCGGCCAAATCTCTCAACCTTCCAGAAGAAATTTCGCAATCAGCACGATTGAGCACGCAATTGCACGAGATAGGCTACACCGCATCCGGTAGTCTATACTAACTGTCCACCACTTACAACGGCGTAAAATAGCGGATTGAGGCTGGATGCTTATTGTGGAGAAGATCAGGTTCGGGGGAATCGGGGCATCGGGGATCTGCTCTCGTGTCCTATGTGCATCATACATAATAGCAGAATTTTGTTGGCCGCCGCATCCGTCATTACACTCACACTGAGCACACACTTTCTCAGACTACACATGCGTTTCAGCAATGATGCATTAGAAGCTGTTTACTTATCATCTATCTCCCTCTGCGTCTGCTCTGGACAATCAAGCGATGGCTTACCTAAGTATTACACCATCAGCATGACGATGTGCCAGGTGGATCCAGCACGCCATAATCCTCCAATACATGAGGCCTGGACCTTGCAGCTGTGGCGTTCGTCTTAATGCGGTATAGACCCGCATGAATATCGGGATCCTGCGTAAGGCTGTTGTGGCTAAGTACCCACCTTGCTCGTAGTCACGATGTGGAGTTGCTTTACCGATCCCAGTTGCCCTTCGTTCAGCCTTTTGATGCTAACTTCCATCTTGAATTGATCCAGGACATTGGCTGCATCCTCGCAAGATAGAGCCTCGGCTATTTTTTTTTTTCATGAATTGTGCTAGCTTGGCTTTGGAATTGTTTTGGTGACCCAACGGCTGGTCTTTGACAGCTGGTTGAAACGCGGAGACGTTGTAACTGCTTTATTGCTTTATTTCTTGCTTACTAATCTTCGGTCAAAGACCTCGTTGCCTCTGCAACTTTGTATCGTTAAGTGCTTCCACGTCAAGTTAAAAGAGCAGCTATCGACCCAAAATATGTCCAAACCGGCTCTGTCCAATGAGTGTCTCGCTCTGTTAAGGCTGCAATGCTGCGCCTGAACATTGCTGTTTTATACATTATGAAGTATGCTGACAGCTTTATCACATTTCAGGATCCTTAAGCAACAATCTCATTGACAACATTATCATCGCTGTAAACTTGTATGTGCCGATCGATGTTGATAACCTGGGGATGCGGTGTTGCACACCCTTCAAATTACACCGTTCAGCTGTCTCTAAAGATATACACCTGCGTCTGTCAAGAAGGCTCGAACCTCTGTGATACACTCCTGAGCTTTGCTGTCGAGAACTTTTACAAGCTTGATCTTTTGGTTCCTGGAGATATTCAACGCAACATTGATGATCAGGTCCCATTTTTGCATACTGCGAAACTATTGTTCGTTTATCGCCTGTTGGTATGACAGGACAGGTATCGCCGTTGACAGTCCCCAACAAAGCCTAGGTTGATATTCAGTCATCCGGCAGAGCTGTTAAATTGATATCCCAGCATAGTCTGCTCAAGCGGTCAGCTAATAGGATATTCCACACAACTTGACTCAGCCTATATGTCGTGCTGCCAAGACATTAGTCATCAGCATTGCCACGCCCGCCATCAAGAGACGGGCACGTTCATGTACAAGATAGAACCTTTGGAAGGCGCCATTTTGAATCGTGTCTCCCGAAGTCTCTCACTGCGACCTTGTTCATCATGGCGCAATTCAGGTCAAAGACATTGGACATCAGCTGTTTCATTAACGCGAGAAATATTCGCGACCATACCAAACGGAAAGTCTTTGCAGAATACGAATCGGAGAGGTACGAGAGCATTGGAATCCCGTATCTCGACGGAGATCGTCTGAATAACATCTGACACAGGCAAGCCCTCCGATACATCACACGAAATACCACCCTTCCTCAAAGAATGCGAGCCCAGGCACATCTCCAACTCTCACAAATGCACTGCTACACAAGGTTCACACAGATCAAGAATCGTTGCATCATGGGCGGAAGAGGTCGTGGTGTATTCAGTGACTTTAAGATGGCAAGGGTAGGCTTGCAGATGCTCTTACTCATTCGTCAAGGACAATTGCTAATTTACATTCACTCGGTAGTATCAATTCAGGGTTCAAGCTCTAGCTGGAAATGTTCCAGGCGTAAAGAAAGCCAGTTGGTAGTCACCTTAAGGCCGTCATGCGGAGCACTGCTCGAGAACTGGAAACCTCATCCCGCCGATGTACAATATGCATAGATGGAAGCATGGAAGGCGTTTTTGTACATACGAAACCTTTACGCCTTTTGACGCCTCAGCAAGGTACTGGAAGTTTCCTGTATTTCCATAAGTTTCATTTCTCTCGTGTCAACAGTGCTTTTCGTGTTCTGTTTCGCCTTTGGGGACTGTTGTGTCGCACGTTCCTCATAAGTCTCTCACACGCGATAAACACGCGGGTCGTTTCCGGGTTGGCCCACAAGGTAGCAAGTGAACGCAAACAGTGCAACTGCAACCACGTGATGAGGTCCTACCCAGCTCATCGACCACCAGGTTGCTTCACTCTATCTCAATCACCTTTGGCTGAAGGTAGGTAGTCCACATCTCGTCTGAGATTGTTCTTCTTCTTTACAGCTTTTTGATAAGACTCCCAACTCTCCTGTCTTCGTCATTGAATTCGCCATGTTTCGCCGCCTTGAAGATGGCCTGGTCAAGGATCATCCTGACCCGCATTGGCCTGATGATATGAACAAACTTGGGTATGTACAAACTCAGATCTGGACTGTGGCTTGCTTACTGACATGTGATTCCAGATGCTTCATCACTGAGGATGGCCTCCTGCGAAGGAAGGACAAACCTGATCAGAGGTTTGATTACTGGGTCACAAACCACGAGCGTTACAATGAAGTCCATCGCGAGGCAATGCAGAGTAGTGACAAGCCAATTTTGACAGATTCAGGCTAATTTGGACTAGAATGCATTCGCCGTGAAATTGACTCTCGAATGGCACAGCTTGGTATCGAGAAGCTGTACATGCCACAACTCATCTACGAAGAGCCTCGGGACGAGCCCCATATACCAATCTATGCACCGCCGGTGGAGATATTGAGAGCGAGGAAGCGAGTGATCATACTCATCAACGATGATTTTCAAGATCTTGGAGTGCTAGCATACCGCCATCTCTACGAACAGGGAGGTTTTGAGCATGGCTCCTGCGTAAGCACTGTCAAGGACCTCATTGCAAGATCTCCGCCTCTAGGTGTTGACGGCGATGTTAACCCTGAGACTGCAGCTCAAAGCCGCGGTGCACCGGCTTTGATTGTCTTGAATCCGGGTCAGCTGCGCTATTCGCACAAATATAACTGTGCTATGACGCGTATTTCGTGGCTGGCGATGCCGCGAAAATCGATTGCCCATCCTGCAACGGCCTTCGATGGAGACGAGAACACCGTACCGGGCCATCGGACCATAGAAGATCACATAAAGACAGTATTTGAGCAAGTCGTTGGCGACACTCGATTCGTTTCTCCAGAAGCTGAGGTATATGTAATTGCAGTCAGCGAAGGAGCTCGTGCGACCCTTGACATTCTTGACGAAAACTGGCCAAAGTACTCTCAAAGATTGACTGGTCTAGCTCTCATGGACCCTCCCGGCAATTACAAAGTTTGGGACGTGAACTTTAGGTCGTTCCTCAAGTACAGAACCCGTGCTTGGATCAAGTCTGAAAGGTCATCTAATACTCTCTTGGAGACTCATTTCACGGCCCTACCCGATAACTTTAAGGTGTATGACATCGCCAACGCCGACCAAGAGCATTATCCACCCGAAGAGAACCGGTCCGGAGTTCCCTTAGTCAAGCATGAAACCAACTGGCTCGAAAATGTTACGCAAGGCGTCTCCCGTCAACAGATCAAAGAGATCATTGGCTTCAACGATACGAAAGCTTACCTTGACCACGTCAAGAATATTGGTGCAGAAAGCGTCCTCACCAGCGCTGGAAATAGTATGATAAACCTGCCTAAAGCTGCGGCATCGGCCCAGAGTTCCACAAGCGGTCATGCTTCAAAGATTGTACAGTCTGCAACGGCTGAGACAGGTGCAAACGCAAAGAATCTTGAATCACGCATTGATCAGCTCGTCAAAGACAGCTTCAGTCAAGCCCTCTACCCTACTTTTTCCGGAGGAGATCCTGTCATAGCAGAAATGTTATTCCCGCAGGTGAAGGGATCTGTACTTGATTTCTTCGAAGAGATCGCCCAAGACCCGACGGCGTATCGTAATCCTGAATTTGCCCTTACACCTAGAACTGCTGCAGCCGAGATAGCAGATGCTGTCGACGCATTGGACCTGATGGATCCTGACGAAGCAGGAAGACTCTATGACGGAGATACACCCCTTCAGCTCGATGGCGCTACCTCTGAGGTTCAGAAAGTGCCTTTTGCTGGGACAATGGTTGACTCGCAGCTGTTGAACAAAGCAGGCTTGAGTGATGTCAGCCGTGAGAGGAGCACCAGCGTAACACTTGTCAATACCGACTGTGTCGAGCAATGTCATGAGCAAGAGAGCGAGGCCAAGGTTGGGAAGCTTGGAGAATGCAAGGGCGGTGATGATAAGTCAGGTCAGGATCTCAGAAAGGACTCTGGGGCGTGAGCACCATATGATGTCCTACCCTTCGCCGCCCAATAATCTCGACCAGACCGTAGTTTCATGGGCATACTAAAGAACTCAAATGATAAGAATAATTATAAAACGCCTCATAGCTTAAGATGAGTTATTATTCTCATAGATAGTGATGAGTTAATAATTCAAGAATAACGAGCCGACACTTGCGCGATTTATACGTTCGTAGTGACCTGACTCTCTAGGTATATATACCCCCCCTTAATTAGCATTAAGCTCGTAGTATCAGCCTTATAATATACTTCTTCCTAGGCACTATGTTCTTCCTTCTACCCTCTCTTGCGCTTCTTACAGCACTCTTTACTTCTTCTCTAGCGGAATTTGATTATGCCTTTCATCCATCGTGTGGGCAGTATCGTTCAATCCGTTCTCATGCCGAGGAAGCTATAACAGCGGCGACTCTAGCCATGAGGGTTTTACAAAACTTCGACCAGCTCGACGACGACGACGTCCGTAGAATATATTTTGAGCTAGATATCGTCAGAGACACCGGGCGACCTGATATGGAGGTTCGAAACGTATTCATTCGAGCGTATGATGTAGTCAGGATGTATGGAGAGATGCCACCCGAGGACAGCGCGAGGAACTGGCGAAGCGCAGAGCTTCTTATCTTCTGCGATGATGAACGCTGGATACGGGAGAGCAGAACAAAATGGCATGATACTGTGACTGGTCTGGATATAAACACTTGGCCGGATTGTCATGAGGATACAATTTTCCCTGGACGGGAGACATATGTGATGTACGGGCCGCATAACAACAATCGTGCGAGCCGATCAGCCTCATGGTGCGGACAGCAATGGCCCTCAACAGGCTACAAACTCATCGCCAAAAAAAAAGGTCGGGAAGAACTGGAACCTCGATAGGGACTACTTCTATAGAAAGTACATAAGCCCTTCATTACTAAGTATGTTTTTAGACATGCCGCGTACTCAGTGTAAGTTCTTGAACTTTTCTCTTTCTTTTATGTTTATGCTTATAATGGTACCGTGTATACTAACAGAGTAAAAGCTGTCATACCACATGAACCTGGTCGTGATGGTGGTCTAGTACGGGTTTTTGACTATGATATGGATCAATTTGGTAGGTCTTTAATAATGTAAGAAGGCGAGCAATAACTAAAGTCGTACAGCAAGATTTGCCCTTCTCATCCTTGTTTTACAGAAAAACCCTGGGTATAACCCAAATCCGTCGTTTTTCGAATAGTCTACAAGAGACGGATTAAGTATATAACGCACCTCCGATTCGGACAGTGACATAGACTTAGACGATACTCTATGAGTCACTTAGAGGCAGATAGCGAAAGGTAGTAACGCAAATGGAAATAGAAGAAGAAAGCATACACTATAAGGAAGAGTCATAATTCGAGAATTCCGTAGTCGTAAGTAACATAGATGGGTTCTTCTCTAAGATATCTACTATTACATAGTATTCTTAGAATAACTTACTTATCTACTCTTATATTGTTATTTGTATATACTTAAGAACTTTCTAGAGTCTTGACTCTAGAGTTATCAAGTTGTGTGATATATGATATGGATTTGGATGCGTGCGCTCGGTAAAGGCTTGGTCCACATTAAGTGCTATTGCTGTTGATGCGTATTGGTAGCCAGTGTCAGATGAGCCAGCCGTCGCGTGCAATGTAGATAACGCGCGAGACGCGGGAAGATACTGGCAGAAGAAATACGAACGAGTGAAATGGTAAAGTCCGCACGTAGTGAGGCCATTGGTCGGGCACTGGTCGCGGCGGCGGCTAAAAAGAATGAATGGACGGCTCCGAAAGAGGCGAAGCTCCTCGTGGTTACAAGCTGTATCAAACGTGTTTGAGCAGGACGGTCGACCTCACATTTGAGTCTGCTGCTGCCTTGGATTTGCTACACTACCATCCCACGAATTTGCCTTCTTTCGACTGTGTTGCAGTTTGGTCGTGCGTTGAAAAGGGTGCTGAAAGAGCTTACTTTGGCTTGGTCGATCGCTTGTCCGGCCTAATTATTAACTTCGAGATACGCTCCACCAAGTCTGTGCTGGACACTGCTCTCTTAACAACCAACAACATCAACATCAACAACCTCACTTCCACCACAAAACTATACGATTCACTACACGTACCCGACTTTAAATCCCTCTTCTCTCTCGAGATTTCACGTCAATATAAACGTTGGCAAGCCGCCTTACCGCTACTAATACTTGGCCCTCCTTTCTTCACTCACCGACACGCCGCAGTTTCGCGCATATTCCGCAAGTCTAAGTTAATTCTCGTCATCAGTCAGTAGTCAAGATCTAGCAAGAAACTGCAATGCGACTGCAAGCTAATTCTCTCTCTATCAGCATAATATTACTGCAATCTCACCGAACCTGTGCGACCGCAAACGCTCTATACCCACGCAACACTACTTGATATTCTTGGAAAGATGGCCTCAGCTCCCGCAACACAGTCCTTGAAGGTATGCAAGAGAGACAGGCTATATACTATCTCGGAAGATCTGTACTAACTATAGCTTGCAGTGCGTCGTCACTGGAGATGGTGCTGTAGGCAAGGTCAGTACACCGCTGCAAGTTTCTTGAAGCAATAGTTAACTAATTCCGAACTAGACGTGCTTGCTCATCTCTTACACAACGAACGCTTTCCCTGGAGAATACATCCCTACCGTGTATGCGATCATTCCCGTCGATCGAGACAATGCGGACGCTAACTTTGGAGCAAAGCTTTGACAATTACTCTGCTAATGTAATGGTCGACGGAAAGCCCATTAGCCTTGGACTGTGGGATACTGCCGGCCAGGAAGATTACGATAGACTGCGTCCTTTGTCGTATCCCCAGACCGATGTCTTCTTGATCTGCTTCTCAATCGTCAGCCCACCCTCTTTTGACAACGTCAAGGCGAAAGTAAGTCAATCGATGAAATACCATCACAAATCAGTCCTGACTCCTGCATAGTGGTACCCAGAGATCGAGCATCATGCACCCAATGTCCCAATCATACTCGTCGGTACGAAGTTGGATTTACGAGATGACGAGGCCACCCGTGAGAGCCTGCGCCAGAAAAAGATGGCACCTATCCAGTACGAGCAGGCCGTTATGGTTGCGAAGGAGATCAAGGCGCAGAAATACCTCGAGTGCTCAGCATTGACCCAACGTAACCTCAAGAGCGTGTTTGACGAAGCTATCAGGTCTGAATTCACTCTCGTATCGTTGTATCGTTTACACTGGAACCTGCTAACCATTCCTCGTACAGAGCGGTCCTTAGCCCACGTCCAGCCATTGGCTACAAGAAGAAATCAAAGTGTGTTGTGCTGTAAATGATGTGACAGGCGATATGAAGATCAATTTTAGACGCAACATTCCAAGAGCTATGCCATACTTCGACCGAATGAAGCTGTTTGATGACCTTAATACCATACTTTTCACCGGCGGCGTTACTTGCGATTCAGAAATGCGACACTACAACTCTCACCTCGCGCCGTAGGCGTTGCGTGAAGGATGCACTGCCTGAGACTGTACCATGCGCGGTGTCAATGGCCCCGCCTCCATGGAATTTTTTCTGAGTACCAGCATTTTTCGCACATTGGCAGTTCGAATTTCTCGCAGTCTTGGCAGAAACCTCTGACTTTTCTCCTTCACTGTCATTTGTCTTTAAGGCATTCTCCCAGAGATCCATCTGATACTTTGCGGGAATGTGGTTTGTGATACCTGGTGACAGTTGTAGATAGCGTAGAGCAATCATCTTAATGTTTCATCTCTGTCTCTTCATTGTGCTCCTCCTACATACGCTCGGATTCACTAAATAGTGCGTGATCATCTACCCCTGCGACGTACTTTAGATAAACTTGTGACTGAGGTCATCGTCGTTGTACCCTGTTAGTCCTAATCATGGATTACCACTGTGATAGCGTTTGCTGCCGGTGTCCAAGCTATACGATTTAGCTGTCTGAATCCTACCCACTCTAAGCACTTGAGCACAAGTGTCGTTACTCTGCTTTAAGCTATAGCTCTTCATACACACATACTCTATCATCATACACATGAATACAAATATGTAAAAAGATCTAAAGAGAGGAAGATGAAAGTATCTTATGATGGAAAGTGATTCTTCAAAAGATAGTCTATATGAATATATACAACTATTTATAGAATCTATTTCTACTCTCTTTACTCTCTTACTCAAGTTTTTTCCGTTTCAAGAAATAACTCTTTATATAATACACTAATCAAAGAACTTCGATTTACTATACTTGATTTATCATCTTATTATACTATCTATATAAGTCTATATAAATATTATAATATATATAGTCTAAAGATAGAGAAACTTAATGGAATAGAGAAGAGAGAGTGACTATAATATATACTAAGAGTGGTAGAATTTGTTAGGCATCCATTGTCCATTATATTTGTTGCCTTGTTGCCTATCCGCCCCACCAGAAATCCAACAACAGAAACGCATGTCGCAGGCACTTTCGCCGCGGTACTCACATGTATTCCTCAAGCGTACGCTATGTTTCATACGGGTGACTTGAACAGCGGCATTACGCTTGCGCTCCAGAGCCGAAAGTCCGTTGCGTGCTTCGTTCGAGGTAAGGCTTCCGCTTCTACATTATCCCCTGAGCATGGAAGCTCCAAGCTCCGCAGCAGGAAAGCTACCCAGCGTCGTACCACCAGGGTAGACCTGGTCTTTCAGAGAAGTGTGGGCTAATGGGTAACGGCAGATACGAACGAAGAAAGCCAGAAATGGGAAGAGAGTTGGCTTCAGGACGAGGAGGTATGAGACTGGGTATACGCCGTGGCAGCAATAGGAGAGAAAGAGCTAACGAGCGCGTAGCTTGCGAGGTTACTGAGTCAAAGAGCTGTGGTGTTGAGGTTGGAAGAGGGATCTCAGGAGGCGGGCTTTCTGGGTGCATTTTGCCCGCTCAAGGAGGTTCCGGCTTTGGTGGTCATACAGTATGCTTCATACTATCAGGAAAAGGAAGATATGCTGATCTGATTTGGTAGTAATGGACAGTTGAAAGAGCACATCGCGAGTCCGGTCGATGAAGATCAATTCAGAAAGAGGCTGAAGGCGGCGTTGGATCCAGGAGAGAGCATACCCAATTCCGCGAGTGCACAAGGCCCTACACCCTCGATCACAACACCAGCTTCTACCACTACTCCTACCGCTTCCACCACTACAACAACCCCTACCTCCCCGCCCACAACCTCCCCACCATCCCGCACCCCAGAGCAGATCCTCGCCGAGCACCAAGCCCGCGTCGAACACGAACGCATCGCCCGCGAAGCCCGCCAAAAGCAAGAAGCCGCACAAGCCAAACAACGCGCCCGCGAAGAAGCCGCCGCCCGCCAATCCCAACCACAAATCTCGCCCGCAGAGTCCAGCCGCGCCAAAGGCAAGCAGAAAGTCGAGCCCCCAGGCCTCTCCGAGCGCGAGCGCCAATCTGCTGAGGCGAAACGCATTCAGCAGACTGCGGCCGAAGAAGCACGCAAGCATAAGCTTGCGCGCGAGAAGGATCTCGAGCGCGTTCAGGCTCGCTTACGGCAGGACCAAGAAGAGCGGCGTGCGCATCAGCGGGCGCGCGAGCGCGAGCGCGAGGCTGTGGGTGTGGGTGTAGGTGCGGGTGCGAGTGCAGGTGCAGGGGCAGCGAGGAGCACACCTAGTCCGCGGCCGCAGACGAGTCGGACGACGAGTGCGGTGGGGAAGAATGTGAGCTTACAGGTCAGACTGTTTGACGGGAGTACGGTGCGGAAGAGTTTCCCGTCGGCGGAGAATCTGACGACAGCCGTGAGGCCGTGGGTGGATGGGCAATTGGAAGAAGCACCGCCACCGTACACGTTCCGGCATATCCAGGCGCCGCTGCCGAGTCGGGAGATATCGATGTCGGAAGAGGCGTCGCCGCTGGCTGAGCTGGGGTTGTTCCCGTCTGCTACGCTTGTGCTTGTTCCTGTTGCGGGATACACGAGTGCGTATGCTTCGGGACAGGGCGATGGGTATCTGGGTACGGTTCAAAGAGGTACGACGGGGGTGTTTGGGCTGGTTGGTAGTGCAATAGGGGCTGTTGTGGGTACCATGAGGGCTGTACCTGGGCTTAGGCTTCTTGTGTCGCCCGGCACAGATGGTTCACAGGATGGGAGGGCATCGGCGCCCCAGCAAGGACGTACTATGGACCAGTCGAGTTCAAGTGGTGCGCAGGGTACGCAAAACAACTCATCTGGTTCTGGACTGAAGATTAGGACATTGGCAGATCAGAGGAGGGAAGCGGGCAGGGATGATACGGAGCTGTATAATGGTAACCAGGTCAGTGGACTTTGAGTACACGATGAGTGAGTGCTAACCAGGTCTCAGCTCAACTTTGAGCCCAGAGATGACGACAATAAGTAGTCAGTCATGCTCGCATAGTCCAGTTTCGTCTTAATAGCACGATATGCGGAGATTAATGCCATATATATGAGCAGAGAGGGTTTATGATTGAGATGCTATGCTTTAGTGATTTGCCCCCCAACGTACATATTGGAAGACAGCATGCAAGTCGAGTTTTATACACATTTATAAATAACGGCTGTCTTGATTTCCGTACTGTCCGTATGCACATGCTTGCTCCATTTCCAACCCCACGCTATCATACACCGTTTGCTACCTTGTCTACCACGTCGAGGAGCTGTTGCTAGACGGTCCCTTGAAGCAATTCATCAGGGTGTCCATAGGAAACTTGCAAGCTGGCTGGTCGCCCCCGTACGCTGCGGCGCATTCCTTGAACATGCGAAGCTCAGTCGCACACTCGCCATTCTGTGCCATCTGGTCGAACTGTTGAGCCTGGGCGGGTGAGGCGGCCATCTGCTGAACTTCTTGGGGAGCGGCACTGCTGCTGCCACCGCTGAACCAGCCACCGACGGCGTGGCCGATGGACGATCCGACTGCTACACCACTGGTACACGTTAGTTATTCTCTTTATAGTATCAGGGGGGTGGAAACGGGGGGTCGAAGGTAGGGTTTTTCTTCCCCGAAAGTGGCGTTGGTAGGGCAAGAAAGCTACATACGCAGCGGTGGAAGCCATCTGGCCGAAAAGACCTGGGCCAGCGCTCTGCTGGGCCGCTGGTGCTGGTGGAGGAGGAGCCTGCTGTTGCATCGGGGGGCGAGCAGTGGCGGTAGAGGAGCTGCGAGTTTGCTGCTGCGATGGAGCTGCAGGCCGGGCTGGCGGAGGGGCCGGGCGACGTGCCGGAGCGGATCTGCCACCACCTTGACGAGGCATTTTTGATATATGTTTGGTGTTTTGGGGGGTTGTTTGTGTTTTGGATGAGAGTTGAGTTTGAGGTTTGAGAAGAAGAGGTTGTTGATGGACGACTGTAGAAGATGCGAGGTGGCTTGGCGAATCAGAGGTCTGTGCTACATTTCACGTAATCAACAGACTAGTACTATAACTCTCTGACCTCACTCCTTTTTATAGTATTGAAGAACATCAGCGTTGGTTCTATGTGCTCAGGCATCGTCTGCCTTGCTTGCTGGCAATATAACATATCATAGTTGCGCCGCATCATCGAAACCGTATAGCACACGCAGCTCGACAATTATGTAAACCAACTAGCAGACTCCGAAGATATTGAAATTGTCAATTATATTGACCTTCCTGTTCAAAGCACTCTGTGGTGAACGGCTGGAGAGTCAGTTTGCTGTCTATGAGTCTCCGAACAGACTATTCATCTTTAAGCCGATCGTCAAAGGGTAGCTTTAGTCGCGTATACAGCAGTAAGTGCCACAATCTAGGATGACTTCAATTACCCTGGTATTTGTAAATGTCGAGGCTGTGGCTCTGTATACCTCTCTAGTAAGACGTCATATTTTTGCTTGTACTCGATTCTTTCATCATAGGATATGCTGAGCTTGTATATTTGCAGTGGTCCACCGATGTACTATCGAGAGCTTTGAACGATCGTCATGGCGCTTGAAGTCGAAATAGCGCATCATGTTCAGATGTATCGCTGAAATGGATCGGGGGCCTGGATTATAACCTTGGAACGCTCTCTAGATCTGGAATAGGCTGGTATATCAAGCTGTATAGTGCACCTGTCCTCAATCTAAGGTTTATATATTTGGCTATTGATTTCGAATTGTCCGACTATGTCTCAATGCAGTTTGATCTGTTCTCCACAGAACACTTGTCCGATGTATGCACTCATCTTCTCAATCATACACTCTACCAGTATGTCTACGACCAAGAAAGTAAAAGACTGGCACGTGGGAGTCCATGCCAATCGACCGAACGCACCGGAGCACTGTTTGTGCCCCTGATTTCCAAAGGAGAAGATCTCTATGATCATGAACTTAGGTATGCCGACAGCATAAATCTATGGGAGCGTTTAAGGAGCCTGGGAGCAAACCAGTATAGAAGTCTATCTATCTGAGTAGTTTCTATAGAGTCGTCTTATGCGAAGAGCTTAGGGCAGGACCAGCAAGATGTAATCCTGCCACATGAGGAAGACATCAGGAGAAAGCATGTTCGATAATAAATTCGATGTTGCCTGATCCTGAAGAGGAAGAAAGAGGTACTATAATCGCAGCTGCCATATTTTAAATTATCTCGAACATTCCCACGGCTGAACTTGTCCTACTTCCCGTAAACACACTTCATGAATCACCGCCGACATCCTTAACATCTCTGACTTCGAACATCCTTATTCATCTCATCCTACGCAAATCACCTTCTGGGAAAACTACAGGTTTCCCTTCTCTATCATGAAGTCTTCCATCACTCTCGTTCTCGCCGCTCTGCTACACAGCAGTTCAGTAATCGCTCTGAGTCGATGTGCGACCACAGGCAGCTCAGGTGGCTTGGCTTTGGCCGCACAGATGCGCGAAGATGAGATGTTTGGTCGAGTCAATGACTCCGTAATGGACGCAAAAATTACTATTCCGACGGTGTTCCACGTTATTTATGACACTGATGAGCCGTCTTCACCAAATGTGAGTCCTTTTCCGTCCTTGTTCCATCAGCATTTCTTTGTCTTTCGGGTTTTGTCAACATTTGTGTGCACGGAGCCATTTTGCCTATTCTGCCCTCGAAGTCTTTCTCAATTGGCTCTCCATGTGACCATACTAAACCGAAAGTTGATTATTTGACTGTACAGGATAAGCGCCTCAAAGACCAACTGAAGGTCCTGAATGACGAGTACGAGCCCGCGGGATTTTCATTTGACCTCATCAATACAACGCGAACGAAAAATTCCAGATGGGCCAAATGGTCAGACCGAACTGACCGTGATATGAAAGAAGCCTTGAGGCAGGGTGTCCAAAACACTCTTAATGTCTTCTTTGTCCCGTCGATGTCTGTTGGGCTTGGTGGAGGGGTTCTAGGGGTATGTGCTATTCCTTTCACTTCTGTGGCATACGGTCAAAGGCTAAGGCTCTGATGCAGTATTGCGGGAATATAATTCAATCCCCGGAACTGGACTTGATCGAAGATGGCTGCGTCATCTTGAACTCAGCAATGACTGGTCCAGGTAGCAAAGCGCCATTCAATGAAGGAAAGACCGCCGTGCATGAAGTAGGCCATTGGCTCGGCCTCTGGCATGTCTTTGATATCACATGCCTCGGAGCCGGTGACCTGATTGACGACACAACTCCCCAGTCCATGGCAACCCTTGGTTGCAATACGACCCAAGATAGCTGTGAAGGTGGCCTGAAAGACAACATTCACAACTTTCTTGACTACTCCGATGATGCATGCATGAATGAGTTCACACCTGGTCAGGTGAAGCGGATGCACAGTTGTGAGTACTTCTCTCTGCTGTATGAGTAGCTTTGCTGACTACTTCAGCATGGGATAAGTTTAGAGCCCAAGATGAATAGATCGCAAGGTTTCATCGGCAAGAGCCAATTCGGTAGTAGATTAGTAATGCATTGATACTGTTTGCTCCCGTCTTTTAGCATTTCGAGTGAGCTTGAGATCGCCATGAATGAGGAAGAGGACGGTGTCTTGACACAGGAGACTTTGGTGTACCAGTATCCATCGGTAGACAAGATATGTACCTCATTGGGTCTCAGGTGTCCGTTCAAGTGTTCCTCCTTTACGGGACAACAGATCTCAAGGACACATCTGAGGGGACTTCAAGATCAAGAGGGTGTGTCATACAAGTCGCGTATAGGAGCTCAATAACACACCGAGACCCTGCATGTATGAGATTATGGTGAGAAGATGGTGCAGCCCAAGTTGTTGATCTCTCGGTGGTCTCTTTCAGGGTGAGTATTATCTTGAGGGAAGTTATGCGTTTCGGTAGAAGCAGGCACGATATCGCTCCTTTGATCCCGGACGGGAAAGTTGCCCCGGACGAAAAGGTTGCCAATGTGAATCAAAGCTGCCATCATGTCTGATCTGTGCCTACGACCATACACAGTATGCTCATCGCCTCCAGCTTTATCTTTCATTCATACAACGCGATTTCTGCATCGTCATTCGTTCAAGATCAAGCTTCACATACTTTGCAGACGGTATAGCCGTACCAGCTACAACTACGTCTCCTTTCCATCTTGGGAGTCCTCATACACGAGACTAGGCACAGAACTTCGACCCTAACTCATCAGCCCACAATGGCCCCTATCACTACAGCCCCTTTAATATGCGCAGCCTGCAAGAAAACCGCCACCGATCTCAGAGTCCTCAACAAAACCTTCAAGCCATGCGAAAAATGCAAGACAATCCAATACTGCTCCGTCGCCTGCAAGAAAGCCGACCACAAACGCCACAAGAAGATCTGCGCCGCGCTCGAAAAGGAGTACACCAGCGCACAGGCAAGGCAAGAAAAGAAAACCCCACCGCTACCACCACCCGCAACGCCCAGCTCCGAAACCCTCGTCCCATACACCCCAGCCAGCCACCAAAGAACAGTCGCCCAACAACTCGCCGCCACCCTCGAGCAGCGCGTCAAGCTCGAGCAAAACATGAAGGCACCCACCGCAGGCCTCATGACGCCCTCCGACCTAGCCAGCGGCATCAAGTCGAACCCGCTCTACTGGAAGTTCCTGGACGAGTCGATGCGCGCAAACAACATGTACGCCACAATCGAGAACATCGACACGCCGATCCACGAGCCGCTCACGCGGCTACACGAGAACAGATTCCTGCACGACCTCGCGCCCAACGACACGTTTGCCCTGCTCATTGACGCCTTCCGCCTCGACGAGCACCGCAGGAACAAGGCTGATAGGCCTTCGGCCGACGGCATCTACACGGGCGCGCCAAACGACCTGGTGCCGTTTCGGAGGTTTGTTGCGCGCGCGCATGCGCGGCCGAGTTTGCTGCCGCCGTGGTGGAATGAGGCGTGGAGTCAGGCGGATGCGGAGCTGTATGGCACGTGGGAGACGGTGTATAGTGGTGATGTGTGGGTGATTGAGCGGTTTAGCAATCTGTTTGAGACGATGGATCCGGATGGGGTGGCGGAGTATTATGAGAATTCGATGGTGCCGATGTATTTGGTTATGTTTGCGATGAGGGTGTGGGATCGTGATGCGCATATTGGGGACTTGATGGTTGAGGCGTTGGAGGAGAAGGAGAAGATGGTTAAGGTGTACGGGAGTGGGATTGGGAATGGGGATGGGAATGGGAAGGCGGGTTTGGGAGGAGAGGGTAAGGTGGATGGAGAGGCGGAGGGGGAGAAGGAGGAGGAGGAAGTAGAGGCGGAGAGTGGGACGGGGAGTGAGCTGAATATGTTGCTGCAGCCTCTGACTTTGAAAGACAATGATAAGTCTGAGGAGAAGAAGCCTGATGAGAAGGGCTCTGGAAAGCAGAACTCTGAGAAACCGGAAGCGAAGAAACTAGAAGACAAGGAGCCAGAGGAGAAGTCTGAAAAGCAGAACTCTAAAAGCACAGCCTCGGAAAGATCAGAAGAGAAACAGCTAGAAGGAAAGAAACTAGAAGACAAGAAATCGGAAGAAAAGAAAGAAAGAGAAGAAAATGAAGGGGTTATGACAGGCGAGAAGGCCTCGGCGAAGGAAGAAGATGAGGAGAAAAAGGCAGAGGAATTGTAAGAATGACAAGAGTGAAGCGTTGAGAAACAGATCGTTACCAGGAGTAAATTACTCAAGCCAAACAAAAACGTACGTGAGATTATCAAGAAGACATTGTAGTCTTAGAGCAGATAGCAGAGTTGGGTATCTGAAACTGAACCAAGACCATAAGACAGGAGTAAAATACAAGCAAAGCAATCACTGATATGGCACAACGAAATATACCATGCATGCATGCATGCACATGTATGCTAAAGACTATGCTCACCTCTTCCCCCCTTCCCCTCCCCTCCCAAAGACTCATGTCAACAGAATATCGTATCCGTCCTTCTCGATCCTCACAGCCTCCTCATCAGTCGCATATCTCCTCCTCACCAGCTCAAACACAATCAGCCCGGCACTCGTGCTGGGTACCTGCCGCAGCGTATTGCCCGCAAAGCCGCGATACAGCCACGTCCTCCACCCGCCTGCTTTCTTCGCTTCGACTGCACACTGCTGCAGCGTCTGCTCATAAGCTTTGTAGTACAGCCTCATCATGCCCTGCCTCCCACCACCAGCCTTCTGCTCCCGCACACGCGCATCCAAGCCCTCCAGCCGCGCATAATGCACCCCCTGCACCTCACCCAACGGATGCACAACAACCTGCTGCGCGACACTCGCCAGCACCCCGCCGGCAAGTATAAAGCTCGGCTCAATACTATAATGCGGGCGAATAACGGGCCTCTCATCGCCCGTCACCGCACTCTGCACACGCGCCTGCCCACCACGATCCCCATAAAACCGAGTCACAAACTCGTAAAACGCCTGGCTTTTGACCGTCTCAAACGTGCTGAAGAAGAGCGCTGCACCGAACGCGTCGCGCACAAAGGAGAGGGAAAACCCGGCGAATATGCCGCGGAGGCCGATCTGGGAGAGCTTCGCGGAGGCGTAGTGTAGCATGTGCTTGTAGCGGCCTTGCTGCATTTCCTTGGCCTGGAAGCGGACTTGGAGGGCGTCGAGGGGTGCGGCGACGAGGGACTGGATGGCGCCGGCGGCGAAGCCGGCGAGGAAGGTGTGTGTGTACCAGGCTGGCGGGTAGGCGCGTTTTGTGGAGCGGGCGGAGGGGTCGTGCATGAGGCCGAGGAATTGGAGGTAGGAGACGTAGAGGATGGAGCCGACGAGGGTGTTTGCGAGGAGAGGCGGGAGGACTTGGAGCGGGAGAAAGGACCAGCCGTGCGTGCGGACGGCGTGGGTGAGGAGGCCCGGTGTGGTGAGGCGCCAGGAGAATCTCGACGAGGTGGTTTGGGTGTAGTATGGGTTTATGGCGCGGGGGTAGCCCTGGTGGATTGTATGTCAGTTACTTGTAAGGGGTGAGAGGTGAGGTGGTTGTTGTATATACCATGTAGCTATACGGAGGTTAGAAAGTGGTTTTTATAAGGAGGGAGGAGGTGGTTTAGCACACGTACTCGACTCTTGCTCTGAAAAAGGCCTTCATGGGCGCGCGGAAGTAGAATGCGACCATGCGAGCTGTGAGTGCTCTCATTGTGGCCGCTGTTGCGCCTGTGGTGGCTTTGTCTTTGGGCTTCTTGCGTTCATCTTGTGGGAGGACTGGCAGCACAGTGCGCGGTGACGGGAGGCCATCGGAGGATGCGCCACTCATGATCCGCGGGACTTTGAGGTTCGAGAGATTGCGGAGACATCTAAGCTACGCTCGTAGGAAGATGTAGGTGTGCGAAGAGTGCGGTCTGGTCATGGGAGCTCATGTCGCTTGGTGATGGAGGTGGTGGTGGAGGTCAGAGGGTACGTTGGTGGTGGGTCTTTGGGTTGCACTTATGCCTGAGGCAGCAAACATGTCACTGGCATATAGCAACGCCATCACGTTTACCTTCGACGAGAATTACAGTTTGGACACAGTATGAAGCGTGGGATTAAATGAACGTGTAAAGTTGATGTCAACTAACTAACTAACAATAAGTAAACGAAGGACATACACCAGATAACCCTTCTGAATAGACTCCGCGGCAACCGGGCCGCTCACACTATTCATTACAAACTTAGGAAGCAAAGCAAAATCAAGAACCTCAGCGAATATCTCCATGGCTAATTGCCGACAACCCATATCATCATATACAGAGTGGTGAGAAATAACGACGCCGTGGCCGCTTCCAGAACCCCTTTCCCAAGCTTCTTGTGCACAAATCTCCCTTGCTCCTGTGATTGCGTTGGTCCAGAGACAACCGGATCCCGCCTCGCAAGAAACTGACCAGGTCGCTCATAACCACTGACAGGTTTGTCCTCATGCACATCATCATCTTCGCCGTGTATGATCATTCCTTGCGGCTCGTTCCCGGCTGCGACGCCGACACCTAGGGATGCATCTGAGGGAAGGGGGTCGAGTTTGAACTCAGAGCCCAGGGTCGGTTCAAGGCTTGGCTCTGGAATGGCGATTGTGATTGAGGGAGTATGAACACCCTTTGCTGCTACAGTAATCGTTTTTGTGTTACGAATCGTAGTTGTGTAGGTCAGAGTGAAGTCTGCTGCTATGTCGGTGGCTTGGCCGGCCTGGACAGCTTGGGAGGCTTGGGAGGCTTGGGAGAAACGAGGGCTTCCATACGGAGCGATGATGGGTAATGTACAGACCGGGGCTTGCGTTGGGATCACGCCAGAGCTGGCTACGGGCGAGGGTGATGTGGGGGAGGGTGATATTGGCGGTGGTGATATGGGGGATGGTAATGTGGGGGAAGGTAATGTGGATGGTGTGGCGTCTGTCGAAACATTCGCTAAGCTTGCTGCAGTCTGAGGTGCGGATATACCCGTGGAGATCAACGATGGACCAGTGATGGAGGGCACGGGCGGGCTGGTAATGTCTGGCAAGAGGATATAGGAATGCTTGATGGTGTTTGAGCCATATTTTTCCACGATCAAAGAAAAGATTTCAGGATCCACAGTCCTTATTTCATACTCCGTGGTGTATATTGTTTTCGTGGTGATACCATCAGGGACCGCGACTGTCTCGGAGAAATTCGAACGCACTGTAGTGCCGATGCTGGAGGTCTGGGCTGGTACCACAACGCTGGAATTCGCTGCGGATGTTACCAAGTAGCTGCTCCATGAGGACGGAATCGACAGCGACATGGGTGTAGGAGAGGCCGCTGTCGTAAGATTAATTGTAGCTGGCATTTCCAGAGTGAGTATCGAGGGAGTTTCGGAAGGCAGTGGCTCTGTCTCGGCAGAAGAAAGACCAGCAGCAGGCTGAGTCGGAAACTCGACTTGCGAGACGCCTGGTATTGCTATAGTCCAGGCTATCGACTGGGCGACGAGAAGCGGAAGAAAAAGAGGACGATATTTGTTCATATTTTGACTTGAGTGTTTGAAGGTATTGGGTGAGAGAAACAGAAAGGTAGCAGAGCTAACCTACACGATGTACAGGATAAACCACCCTAGGACAGGTGTGACGGATTTTTTTACTTACAAGAACGATAATGAATGGGCTGTAAGAGACTCATTGAGAAAGTAGTGAATAGCGCTTTTCGCATCGTTTACCTTTGAAAGAGCCCTGGAGTTGTCACTTTGTCAATAGGACGGCTATTGACCGTGCTTACCTGAGGACTTGTTGTAGTGACGCAGCTGAACCAACCTTAGACACAAATACACAGTGCTGTAGGCATTGAAAGCGTTGAAGCTGTGATGCATGTCTCTGGTGTTGTATGCCAGACGGTGGTACAATAGCAACTTTTTGGTCTGAATAAGCTTTTCTGCGCGGCTTGGCCTCTGGTTGGCATAGTGGAACGTATGACAAGGTGTGCCAACGGACGCACTTGGGGAATTCAATTGCCGACTTGCAGCAGAAACCGTGACATTCTAGATTGTGGAGCTGCGACTCTTTATGGCTGAAAGCTGGAGGAGTACGGTGGAGTGGGCATAGTCGTCCACCCATCGCTACAGTTACACCAGTCACTGCCCTTATCAAGATGATGGACGTTTTCTCCCGATAACGCGAACAACATGCATCATGCGGACGTGTGCAGTAGAGAAGACCGGGAATGGAGTGTCAGACGGCTCGGCGCCAACCCTCCAAGACGCACGCGCGAGACGCGATCAGCACCGTCTTACCGGATGCAGCTGGCGACTATGACGAAGGGCGTCAGCAGTAGAGATACGAACCAGAAGAGTGCTGATTGTGATATGGCACGAAGGGGATGAATGTCTGATTTTGTAGAGTGAATGAAGATTGTTGATGAAGTCAGAATGGAAGAAGAAGAAGAAGAAGAAGAAGAAGAAGAAGGATGATGGCATGACGAGATTGTTTAATTTGAGATAAGGGTCTTCCTGCCGTGCCTCAGGCCGAAGGATGGATAAACACAAGGGGAGGGGGGGGGAGCATGACGAGATATTCTCGGATCAACCTTCTTACCATTCGACCCGTGCACGACCACTCAACAATCAACCACGGACCACACACTTGAGCACCGAATAACAAACTGACCCTCACTGACCACTGACCACCGCCCACTGACCACTCTTCTCCGATCCTCCCAATAATACCAATTATCACCTGCACCCCATTCAAGCCTCCTCTGTACTAGTGCCCCCCGGACGCTATGCCATCCATGTGTTTCATTCTCTTAGCGCCACAACTGCAATATCACTCCCTCGTCTCCTCCATGACTTCACTGTCCTTCTTGTTTTTCTGATTGATGACCGGTGCCGTAGAGCGAGCTTGGTGTTCTCTGTGTCTTGCTTCGTTTCGTGCGCTCCCATGTCGGCCGTTTAGACTTTTTGCACTATCATCACTATAGATTTCATGCATTGTTGGAGCCTGTCAGTCTTGCTTACATAGCCAGCATGTTTTCGAAATTCCGGAGCCGCAGCAACAGCGAGGGGAAGGAGAAGCCTGTCCATACGGAGATGGATGATTCCATCTCAAAGCCCAAATCAAGATGGAGCATGGGCATTCTGAACGACAAGGAGACGGACGAGGTTCCAGGTAAGCTCGCCACGTCCTTGTGTCGCCAGCATCCTCAATAGATATCACAGGTTCCGTCCTGCTCCTGTCGAACGTCCACCAGAGGAACGAGCCGCTCGGACTCCGTCATGCTGAGGCTCGCACATCTGCCTCCTCGATTCCCTCGCCATATCCGGCCTCGATCAGGACACGAGACCGCAGTAGAGACTCGAGAGCGACGCGTCACTCTGTGCCCGAAGTCAAGAAGACTGCCGACGGTACCATCATCCTGGACCCACAGCCAGACGACACGCCCAACGATCCCCTAAACTGGCCGTCGTGGCGTCGAGACAGCGCCCTGCTCTCCATCGGCCTGTACTGTATGTTGGGCGGCGGCGTCACGCCCATGCTAGCAGCCGGGTTCCCGGACGTTGCGGAGACATACCACGTGCCGCTTCCTCGCGTCGCGCTGACGACGGGCTTGTGTATGACGGGTCTCGGCATCGGCTCGGTCATCATGTCCCCGACGGCAATCAAGTTTGGCAAACGGCCGGTCTATCTTGCGTCTGCGATCCTCTTCGCCACGAGTTCGGTCTGGTGCGCCCTCTCGCCAAACTATGTGTCCCTCCTTATTGCAAGGATAGTCCAGGGCATCTCGGTTAGTCCGGTGGAGTGCCTGCCCTCTGCGACGATTGCAGAGATCTTCTTCCTGCATGAACGGGCGTATCGCTTGGGGGTGTATACGCTGTTACTGCTTGGTGGCAAGAACCTGGTTCCGCTCGGTAAGTGCTGGAGAGCGTACCGGTTGGCTTTTACTAAAGCCATCAAAGTCAGTGCCGCTATCATCCAATCGCTAGGCTGGAGATGGGTATTCTGGTAAGTCATGTGACTGATATCAACGAAATCCTGGTCCTAACTCCCATAGGATACTCGCCATGGTCATCGGGTTCTGCTTCTTTCTCTTATTCCTCTTTGTGCCCGAAACATTCTGGGACCGCACGCCGAGAGCGAGAAAACACCATCGTGGCAAGAAGAAGCCAAGCCGGCTGAGTCTACACAGCATTGTCCAGTCCCATCATACAAATCCTACTACTCCTGTCCAATCGCCCGCTGCCGACACGTCCTTTGTCAACTCGCCCATCATCCCATCACCCACATCACCAACTCACGACAATGCCAACATCGGCCTAGACCACGGCATCACTACCCCCCGCCAACATAAAAACGTCCACGTAGGCTTCGCAGAAGCCCTACCAACAGACACCACCCAACCCGACCGAGACATCGAGAAAGCAAACCACCCAATCCCCGAACCCGCCGCCATCCACACCACCACCACCACCACCACCGACCCCTCCCACCCCATCCGCCCCATCCTCACCCGCGAACCCTCCGTCCTCTCCACCGCAACCACACCCCCACCCCCAAACCACTACACAGACCACTACCGCAGCGCACCCCCGCGCACCTTCATCGCCTCCCTAGCCCCATACTCGGGCCGCCTCGCACCGGGAAACTGGTTCCTCATCGCCCTCCGCCCCTTCATCCTCTTCGCCTACCCGGCCGTCCTCTGGTCCTCGGCCACCTACGCCCTCTCCGTCGGCTGGCTCGCCCTGCTCTCCGAATCCGTAAGCCACGTCTACGAGCAGCGCGCAAGCTACAACTTCACCAGCCTCCAAGTCGGCCTCGTCTATCTCGCGCCCTTCATCGGGGGTATTCTCGGCACCGTCGTCGCGGGCCGGCTATCGGATGTTGTTGTGCGCTGGATGAGTCGGCGGAATGACGGCGTGTATGAGCCTGAGTTTCGGCTTGTGATGGCGCTGCCGATTGCGGTTAGTACGACGGCGGGACTGATGGGGTTTGGGTGGAGTGCGCAGGAGCGGGATGCGTGGATTGTGCCGACGGTGTTTTTTGGGGTGATTGGGTTTGGGTGTGCGTTGGGGAGCACGACGGCGATTACGTTTTGTGTGGATAGTTATCGGCAGTATGCGGGGGAGGCGTTGGTGACGTTGAATTTCTCGAAGAGTGCGTTTTGGTCCTTCCTTTTTTTGCTTTGCCTCGCCCTGCCTTGTCCTCCTTCCTTCCTTCTCACAATCTGGCTCCTTCCTAGAACACACACACACACACTCACTTACCCAAAACACAACATAATCAAACTAACGTCGAATGGGCAGATATCTTCCACGGCCTCGTCTTCTCGCTCTTCTTCACCCGCTGGCTCGATGCTGCTGGTCCGCGCACCGTCTTTCTGGCTACCGGTGGGCTGCAGCTCTTCGTCATGCTGTGGAGCATTCCGATGTATATCTACGGTAAGCGTGCGCGCATGTGGACGGTGCGGCAGAGGATGATGGAGAGGTTTTAGGGGTTAAGGGGTTTGGGGGCTTTTGGTTTTGGGGGGGGGTTTATTTTTGGGGTGGAGGGGGTATGGATGGGGGATATGGGTATGGGTATGGGGTATATATGCATATATATGGCGAATTTAGGGTGTGGATACACATCATATACATCCGGTCTGGCGTGCCGAGACTGGGATCTTTTATCTGTTTGTCTTCGTGCCAGTAGACCTCGTCTCGTCCTGTGATTTATTTTGCGCGTTCGTGTCGATGTGATAGCACATGTTTGCAGGCGGACAGAATATGTCAAACAGTGTCATGTATTGTATGGGTATCTATAATCATATTTTCCATCCGCACTCCTGCTCACCCATCAACCACGAGACATGCATGCATCATGCCACAGCATCTCCCTACCACCCATCCCCCTCCGTAAACAACACAAAAACACCTACACCGCCGCATCCCCAAGCGAGCTCTTCTCCTTACTCGTCCCACTTCCACTCTGCCCCGCACTCCCAACCCGATCCAAACGCTCCGCCCGACCCGCATCCTTCTCAAACCGCGCCTCGGCCGCCATCTGCGCCGCCATGATCCCATCCTGGCGCACACTCGAGTTCCTGCGCACCTCCCTATTCTCATCCTCCTGGTACTCGGGCGGCCGCTTACTGCTAATCGCCACGGGATCCGTGCACACAAACAGATTCTTATTCTCGCGGAAGTAGCGGTCCACGTCCTCGAGCGTGCGGTCGGCGGTCTCGGGGTAGAAGAGGTAGATGGTGGGCACAAAGGCGAAGTTGAAGACGGTCCAGATGATGTAGAATTTCCAGCCGAGGGACTCGATGCCCGGCGGGGTGATTTCGACGACGATGAAGTTGCAGATCCAGTTTGTGGCGGTGCCGAGGGCGGCGCCCTTGGTGCGCATGCTGATCGAGTTGATCTCGGATGGGTAGAGCCAGGGCACGCCCTGCCAGCCGATGCCGAAGAAGACGTAGAAGAGGAAGAAGAAGGCGATTGAGGCCTCGGCCCAGCGCTCACGGGTGGCCGCGGCGAGCGACTCCATTTCGTTGTAGCGGATGCAGATGGTGATGACGGCGTAGCAGACGAATTGGCCGGTGGCGCAGTACATCATCATCTTGCGGCGGCCCCAGCGCTCGACGTTGGGGATGCCGATGAAGGAGAAGAGGAGGTAAGAGACGGAGTTGCAGGCGGTGAGCAGACGCGCGAGACTTTCTTCCAGGCCGACGGACTCGATGAGCACGGTAGGGAGGTAGTATGATGTAACCTGAAGTTTTTATTATTATTGATATGACACGTGAGACTTGGGAAGGAAATGGGCTTACGTTGATGCCGGAGAATTGCTGCATGAACTGGGTGCCCATGCCGAGGATGAGTCTGCGGACGGTACAGGAGCCGCCTTTGGTGTTGCCCTTGAGCAGGTTCATCCACGAGACGGTGTTTTCGCGCTCGTAGTTAATGGCCCACTTGATCTCCTTGGACTGCGTGACGACGTACGGATCGTCAATCTCGGAGCCTTCCAGATCAGCGAGAATTTGGTCAGCCTCGTCAACGCGATCCTTGGCCATGAGCCATCGAGGCGACTCTGGCAGCCACGGCACGGTAGCAAAGAGAATGAAGATGAAGACAAACTGGAAGGCGAGCGGGAAGCGCCATGCAATTGGCCCGTCAAGGAACGAGAAGCCGTAGTTGATCCAGTTTGACAGCGAAAAGCCGGCAATGTTCATAATCATCTCGATGACGATCAACTTGCCGCGCCAGCTCGCCTTTGAGGTCTCGCCCTGCCACACGGGAGCGGTGGAGGTGTTGATGCCATTACCGATACCCGCGACGATCCGACCGACAATCATCTGAGGCACGCTGTAGGAGGCAATCTGCAAAATGGCACCAATGCTCATGATGGTGGTGCCCAGCAAGATGGTGTTCTTGCGACCGAGCGGCTCGCCCAGGAACATGACGCTGATGGCGCCGAGGAAACATCCAATGTCGTAGATGGCGGTGACGGTCGAGATCAGCGAAGTCTTGCCCTGCAGGCCATGAGTGTCGAGGAAGTCGTCGGTGATGATGACGCCGCCTGTGGAGGTTAGACAGCGGACGAAGATGATGGAATCAAGATGGACAGACTGAAGACACCCTGATCGTAGCCGAAGAGGGTCATGTCAGTAGCACAGGCAACGGTGACCCAAAAGGTCAGCCATAGTCCTTTCATGCCAAAATAAGGCTTCATGATGAGTCGTGCTGGCGACGATGGAGTCGAAGGAGCAGATTTGAGGGTGGTGGAGGGAATTGAAGGGCAGACCAACAGGGCTCGAGACGGTAGAGGTCGGGCATGATGGCAGAGTACTTATACGATAGCGAGATGGCCGGGGGAGGATGGAAGTGGAGCGGTATAGCGACGAGGACAGCAGCGAAGAGTGGATGCACCGATGCACTGATGCGGCAGACAGAGATGGTCAAAGCGCCGCTGGAGTGAATGCCGGCGGGAGTGAATGAGAGATATACTCAAGCATCAGGCAGACTTCTTCTTCAGCCTGGCTAATCGCAGGCTCTCAACAGGCATTTCAGGCGGGCCAAGGAGAATGAATGCATGGACCTAAAGGTATGAACATCTGCACCCCACACCCACACTCTCGGTATTTAGCGTAGATGGTTGGACCTTTTGCATTTGCGGGCATTGAGCGTTTGGGCGAGGGAAGCACCGATTCGCGTATGGGTGTGCTAACATGTAGACGTTGACATGCAGTACTATAGAGTGTCCATGTCCATTAGGTTTTAGTATATACCTTGTTCCTTGCCGTGTTGCAGGCAGAGGGCAAGAGAGAGAGAGAGAGAGTGCCTCGGAGTGGATGTCCGGACTCGGATTATACTACTCGATATTCTCCACATTATGGATGGATTCCACATTATTGCACACGTTCCACAGGCTCCACTTGCTGAGCGCACGGGAGAATTGCGGACGGTTGTGTTGGGATCACGATACTGACACTGTAAAGGTAGTGGGAGTGCAGTCAGTGTATAGAGTGTATAGAGTGTATAGGCTGAAGGGACGATAACAACAATAAACAACAACAACAACAACAGCAGCACGGAATAGCGGAAAACAGGAAGGAGCACGTGGAAAGCGGTGATGACGTCAGCCGTGAGAAGCGTGACGGTCATGTGCCTGGCGCGTGACTCATGACGTAATATTGTATCGTATGTTGTTGAATACATAACACTGACGCCGCAGTAGTACATAACACACGGACCATCTGCGCTGACTCGTGCCGCCAATGAAAACAGTGGATGCGATGACGTCAGCAGAGCGCCCCACAAGTTAGGTTCCGCTGTAAGGCACATGTCAGGCAAACTTAGTTCTGCCTTACAGCCCTGTCTTCTGCCCTGCATCTGCATTTCTGCTCTCATCAACTCTTTTTCGTCTTCATCTTCGGCTCGTCTTCCACTCTACTCTCACTTTCACCTTCACTACATTGACTGCATCGCTTGTGCAATAGAAGGACTATCAGTTGTATCATTACCACCCATCTTCCGCTCTCACAGACACCCATACTCATGCCAAAGAATGTCCGACTGAGGCCTATCGTTCAGGACAATATCCGCCTTCCCGAGTCCCACACTCCTCTTTCGCTTGCGAATGTCACCGCCTGTACATCATGCCTCCTTTAAGCCAAGCAGCCCCCTTAGCGCGGGGTAGCTCCGGCTGCAGCATCTACACGCGACTACCTATCGCCAAAACACGACTGCTGCTGCCAGCACCACCATAAATCATAAATCGCTGCGACGACAACCCGCCTCTTCTCCTTAGTCGCAATAAACCACATTCAAGTCCACACATCATGTCCGTCGCCGCCGACGCATCGCCTGCACCAGATCCCAAATCAGTCCTCGAAGCCGACTTTGCCGCCTTCACTGCTGAATATGTTGCTGCCTATCCTAAGATTACGGCTGATTCGTCGCTGTCGCCTGCTGAGAAAGGCCAGCGCGCTCTCGACCATATGATGTCCTTCTACTTTTCCTCCCTCTCCTCTTACTCCCACGGTAGCGTCACGCCCGTCGACGAAGACGTCTACCGCACCTATCTCTGCGCCTACTTCGAGCATGGCCTCGGTCTGAACCTGTCCGTCGCCAAGGAGCGTCTTGTCATGGTGCATGCCGGCCCGGATGCCAAGGGCGATATCATGGGCTCTGGGGTGTGGTTTGTCACGTATAAGATTGATCCGCTGGATGGGCTGGAAGCGTGGGAGTGGGAGGATGTCTATGGTGTGCGTGCGCGAAGGGGGTCCGATGGCAAGCGGGAGTTGGGCTTTGAGTGGGTGGTTGCTGATAATGAAGTTACGGGCTTGATGGTGCATCGGCCGGTCATTTTTGCTGAGCTGTTCGGTGGCCCTGTTTCTGCTTCTACTTCCTGATTGGCCCCCTTCTCTGTGAGCCCACTAATACATATACAATAAGAACTTATGGGATAGACGGCAGGGAAGACCTCGATGATTCGCAACGAATCGCGTGTCTGGAGTTTGAGAGAGATCGACGGAACAGGCCTTGCAATCTAGTATCAGTACGATGACTATTACTCATTTACATTATATTAACATCATAGTTTTGGTTTTTACAAAAAGACCGCCTTTCATTCCGCAGTAATCCCTCCCTGCGCAAGAAAGTCCTGAATCCAGCGATACGCGTCCAGCGCAGAGTAATGCAGATTAATCCCATGGCCCGCCGTCCCAGCAATATAGCTCCCCTTATGCTGACTAGCCGGATACAGCATCGCAAGCGGCGCCTGCGCCTTGTCAACCGGGTAGCTGCAATTCCCAAAGCAAAACGGCAAGTCGGCATCGCCATTCACAATCGCCACGGGGCCGGTAAAGTTCGCCGCCGGCTTCGAGATGGCGGCCTGGGTGAAGAGCTCGCCGATTGCAGACGCGTCGCCGGCGGTACTGTACGACTCCTGCACGATGCGCGCGTCGAAGCCCGGCGCGGTGAAGAAGCCCGTCTGGAAGGCGGCGGGCGTGCCGGCGGCGATGTAGCCGTTTGAAAGCTGGGCGAAGCGGTAGGGCGCGACGCCCGAGGCGATGGAGAGGTCGAGGCCGAGGGTGAAGGCGGCGAGGCCGGACGTGTTTGTGGAGAAGCCGGTGAGGACGACGGCGTCGAGGAGGTGTGGTGCTGTGGCGGAGAGGGCCTGGGAGATGATGCTGCCGAAGGAGTGGCCGACGGCGACGACTTTTGAGAATTGTGTTGTGCCGATGGCGCCGGCGCGGAGCTTCTGGACTAGTTGGGCGGCGATGGCGAGTTCGAGGGGGGCTTGGGTGGTTTGGATGGCGTCTGGGTGGGTGGAGAGGCCGGTGCCGAGACGGTCGTAGTTGAATGTTGCGAAGCCTTTGTCGATGGCGGCGTCGACGTACGAGTAGCCGGGCGCATAGTCCCAGTAGAGGTGGTTGAAGCCGATGCCGTGGGTTAGGAATTGGACGGCTTTGGGCTGGGCATTGCCAGCGGGCAGGCAGAGTTCGGAGTAGATGTTGTATGTGCCGGATACGCTGTTTGTGCCGCCCATGATCTGCTGCATGAATGGGGATCCAGGAGTCACCATTGACACGAATGTTTGCGTGAGGACGGATTGGTTGGCTGGAACGTCGTAGTTGAAGTGCACATTCATAGGCGATACTGCTTCCACGGGAATGATACCACGTACGCATACGCTATTCAATGTAAATGCTTTCATTCAGGAGTTTTTGACTATTCAGAACTTACGCTTTGCCTCCACGAGATGGATAGACCGACGCGTCTTCAAATCCGTTCTTAGACGGAATTTGAACACCGGATGGCACAGCATCTTGTGGATGAGGTACCTGAGGCTCCACAGTGATAGAGCTGTTGACTATCGCAGCAGCTGCGAGTCCAGCGAACGTGGTGGCGGAAATGATTGAGCGCATCGTGACAATTAACTTAGACTGAACTGTGTTTGGACCGACGATGAAAGAATTGTCTTGATGGGAACACCCAAGCCTTATAACATGCTGCCATGGGTTCTTTTGTCATCGTCTCATTATATTGTGACGAGACTAATGACGTGTGCATGAACTGCGTCAACTTAGTACTCGAGATGACTATGCTCAGTCCTGTCCAGCCAGACGGATAGATCGGTACCTTTTGGCGCATCGACATTGCTAGAGACCTAGCACAAAGACGTGCGCCTAGTGTATCCAATGGTGTGCATGCATCGTGCGGTCTAAGATGCGACGGCCTTGCTGTGTCATCATTTTGGTCTGGTTTCTTCGACGATCATAATGATGGGACTATACCATGATATCAATCCTAGTCAGAGCTTTCCCATGTTAGCTCAATAGGCTGTCACTGTTCTTGTTCGGCTTCTTGTTGCCGGTGCTGTCCATGTGTTTCATGTCTTTGTCGTTTACACTTTGGAGAACGGCATCGTCCAAACGCAACGGGCCGGACACTCGGACTATGACGTCATGTCTACGGTACGGGGTCCATCTTCAATCTCCGGCCGGCGAGATCAAGCACCCTGATGTACATGAGCACGACACCTGTCCAAGGCTATAGTCTGACTTCAACGGTGCGACAATTGTCCTCGAACACAACATGGTCGATTGACGAGCGAGAATGCGTACAATAGGCGTACGAAATTACATGGGTCGGTATCCACTCCGGGGAGATCGCCCGCTAGTTCGCAGCGGGCGTAGATGCTTGTCTATACGCTACCCCTTCGAATATGTGGGTACATGATGTCCACGGGTGGAAATGTATAAGTAACTGTGCCGCCTGTCTATGCTGAACTGCCTGCAGTAGAATCAGAGTATCTTTGTAAGAAATACCTTTACCTAGACAGACTTTGTGTAGTGATTCTTGTATGCGAAGCTTTACGAGGTGCATGATGTCTCAACTTACTAGTGATACATCGCGTGCGCTTTTCATTAAGTCAACAGTCGTTTTTTTTTTTGGAATAGCTAGTCATGTTATTGGATGCGGCGGAATTGACTTGGAATTCAAACAACACTTCAACATGATCACGCCTCTCGTCCTCAATTTTCTGTTCTGACATCATACGACGATGTCCCTGAATCACTTGTCCATGGACCGGCGCTCGTCCTTTGTATGGTTCGCGGCCTACGTTGGAGGACGAATGAACGCATGGCTACATTCAGACAGCTTTATAGTCATAGATATACGCGTATAACGGTCGAACAGGGTCCCTGAACGCCGTCCGTGGGGTTCGCCTTGGTAATTGGTCGAAGATATAGCCTCTTTCATGATCCACTCTACCACACTGGCTAAATGAGCGTCCTCGAGTTCTTTTCAACAAAGTTCCGGTGCGTTCGGAGCACGATGCTCGACTATATGGGGTGGACACTACATATCCATGGATTATGGACATGAAAGGCAGACGGGACCTGCTGTAGGCTACGAACGCGTCTTCCTGTGAATAGCATGGAGCCGTTAGTAATACTCCTGCTCCTACGAGGAGATGTACTTACAATCGAGTTGCAGCGTGATAAAAGAAAAACGAACAGATATTGAAGACGAGATATGTGACATGCCTCGGCCGTGTGGATGATTAAGTCCGACGTCGGTGGTCGGTAGTCCGAGACCGCAGAACCGTGCTCATCCGGAGTACTACTCCGCGACTTAGCAAATGTTCGACGCGACTACGTAAGGTATTCATCCTGAAACCTTATCGGCATCAACTGTGTATAAGGCCGCAGATCGCAAGATGGCGTCTGTGACTATGTGTGATGACTCAGGTGTAGGACGCCACAATGACGCAGTACTACAGGCCGCCACTCTTCGTATTTTGATTTTTAGGCCGACGAGCCAAATTCCATCTAAAGTCCGCAGCTGAAGCACCTATAGCAGGTCAAAACGTGGTTGTACCAACTGTTGTAGCATCCATCTGGCGAGCAAATGCAAGAATCCTTTTGTCGGGTCGTTAGTAGTCTACATCTCCGCTGAGAATGATCCTACTTACCCGGTTTGCAGCTGGGATCCATCGTTGTATATAAAGGGAGAGGAATGCCCCTTGCTCAAGAAGGTCTAAATCTCAAAAACAGTACTTACTAACGACCAAGCATTCATCTCATATACACCATGTCCGACAAGTCTATTCTTTTGATCACTGGCGGGAACACAGGTCTCGGTCTAGAGACTGTCAAGGCATTGGCCAACACGAAGACGGGCAAAGCGTTTCACATAATCATCGGCAGTCGAAAGCTTGAAGCGGGTGAGAAAGCCATCGCCGAAGTTCAGACCGAGTTCCCCAGCACCAAGAGCACCTTCGAGTCGATATCTATTGATGTCCAAGACGACGCGAGTATAAGCAAGGCCTTCGAGCATGTCAAGTCTAAGTTTGGACACCTCGATGTTCTCCTTAACAATGCCGGTATGTCGCAAGAGTAGATAGATCATGGAAAATTTTGTGTCTGACAGCAGCAGGGGCCGGATTCGACCAGGAAATGCTGCAAGGGAAGATTAGTATGCGTGAGGCCTGGAACAAGGCATACGACATCAACGTTACAGGAACATCTATCATGGTCCACACATTCTTACCCATCCTGCTCAAAGCCTCCGATCCGAGAATCCTGTTCATCACAAGTGGAACTTCGACGCTCGCCAAGATGGCCGACAGGACGCTGATAAATTTCCCCCAAGTTGAGCCTGGCTATCCAAAGGACATTAAATTCTCATACCACTCGTACCAAGCAAGTAAAACCGGCATGAATATGATGTACCTGCACTGGGAACGGCTGCTCGAAAATGACAACATCAAATTATTTGCCGTATCGCCGGGATTTCTCGCAACAGGTCTTCAAAGTAACGCTGGCTCTAAAGAAGAGAATGCAGCTGCCTTGAAGAAAATGGGGGCTCTAGATCCATCTGTGGGAGGTGAGACTGTCCGAATGGTCGTGGAGGGTGAACGTGATGGTGATGCTGGGAAGATTGTTCTTAGGGATGGAGTGCAAGCATTCTAGATGCCTGCAAGTATCGAGAGTGTATACCCAAGTATTTTATATATACCTAATCATATTCAAACTCTCCGAAGCTAGTATTTATATCGATACCTTGGCCGACATCTTTGGCCTCTTGGCAGGCAGATCGATGGCATGATGTGGTAAGAAACGGTTATGAGCAAATAGATAATGCTTCATAGGACCACATGGCAGGAAAGAGGACAACAAATCAAGTGCAAGGGGTGTCAACATATCAACATAGGAAGAGAGTATGGATGGTGCTTTCACGCAGGCTTGCGACTAGCTACCACTTGGCGCATCAGCACGCTTGATGTCAGGAGCGACCCGCCCAGCACTCGGCAGGGGTCCAGCAACCTTCAACGTACCTTTAATATCTGTACACAGTAATCTCTCTCCCCATGCTGCAAATGTAGCCTCGCCCGCTCCATCGACTCCAGTCCTGTCAATTCAATTCATCTTAACCGCTATTCCCACAGGACGTCTTCTCCCTGATGAGTCGTCGCCTCTTGCGCGTGCGGACCCTTGCCGTCGCGGCCCTCTTTCTACTTATCCTCTGGTTCTATTTTCCCTTCGCCCGCGATACCGGCAGCGAGTCTGGGCGCCTTGCCCAATACATGAACAGAGCTTCGCCCAGGATAAAACCCTTGAAGAGTACCATTGACTGGGCAGCTATCAATTTCCAGTTCCCGGTCGCGAGGACACCAGCGGTGCCACCGGTCAAGCCGCACACGCGACTGCCACATATACAACATGCCTTCGACCGCGAAAGTCCCGACGACGCTATCAAGCGCAACCTGCGGCGGGATGAGGTACGCAAGACCTTCAAGAAGAGCTGGGCAAGCTACAGACAGTACGCATGGATGAAAGACGTCTTGAAACCAATCTCCGGTACCAGCGCTGACCAATTCTGCGGCTGGGCGGCGACGTTGGTGGATTCGTTGGATACACTTTGGATAATGGGCATGAGAGAAGAGTTCTACGAGGCAGCCAAGGCCGTCGCGCGGATAGACTTTGGCTTTTCGACAAGCGGACGAGTAAACATTTTCGAGACGAACATTAGATATCTGGGAGGGCTGCTGGCAGCTTATGATCTCAGTGGGCATGAGGCGCTCAAGTTCAAAGCCATTGAGATTGGAAACCTGCTCTATGGTGGTTTTAACACAGAGAACCACATGCCGGTAGACTTCATCGACTTTGAAACTGCAAAAACCGGGCAAGGTCTTGAAGTCGAAGACTATGTCGTCTCAGCCTCGCCAGGTACGCTTACGATGGAGTTCACCCGGCTGTCACAAATCACAGGGGATCCAAAATGGTACGCTGCAGTGGCAGAGGTCATGGAGGTCTTTCGTGACACTCAGAATACGACCCTACTGCCAGGCATGTGGCCTATGTTCGTCTCGATGCGCCGCAAGGACATGGCTTCCAACTACCAATTCTCCATTGGCGGCAACGCAGATTCCCTATTCGAATACCTTCCTAAACAATACCAACTCCTAGGTGGTGCCGAACCAAAATACATGTGGATGTCCCGGACATTCATGGACACTGCAAAAAAGAACCTCTTTTTCCGACCTATGACCCCGGACAACGCCGATATCTTGTTATCTGGCAATATAGATGTCCTAGATGACGGTCCGCATCTTGACCCTGAAAGTGAACATTTGTCTTGTTTCATCGGTGGGCTTTATGCGCTTGGTGGCCGACTGTTCGAGAACGAGGATTACATCGAGACTGGGGCCCGCCTCACCCGTGGATGCATCTGGGCCTATCACGCGATGCCGACTGGTGTTATGCCCGAACGATATAATGTGATCAAGTGTGAGAGCCGCTTGAATTGCAAATGGGACGAAGCAAAATGGAAAGAGGAAATACAACAGAAGAAGCAGTACAAGGATCATTTACCCAAAGGCTTTACGACGGCCAAAGACCCACGATATATTCTGCGACCAGAGGCTATCGAAAGTGTGTTCGTGCTCTATAGGATAACGGGAAGAAGAGAGTTCCAGGATGCTGCATGGGAAATGTTCCAAGCAGTCAGAGACGTGACAAGCACGCAATTCGCTGCCGCAGCGATCAAGGATGTGACTGTACCAAAGGACAAGGTGGAGAGGGAGGACTACATGGAGGTTTGTCATACTTTACCCTTAAGTGAATGAAGTCTTTTGCTAACGACTCCTTGATAGAGCTTCTGGTTGGCGGAAACACTAAAGTACTTCTATCTTGTCTTCTCCCCACCTGACCTTATAAGTCTCGACGAATACGTTCTGAATACTGAAGCGCACCCCTTCAAGCGAGCAAGATGAAATGGCTCCTTGCGGTTGCCACCTTCTCCATTCACATCTTCGGACCTCAGTCCGATCTCAGGGCCCGGTACAGGACGTACCTCAGCAAGCACTATAAAAGCCTTGTCTGACGTCCAAGCAGAAGACGCAGACCAGACACACTGGCCACGTCATGAAAACACGGCGTCGTGGTATCGACATGCTTTGTTTCATTCTTGCTTTTGTATTATACTCATGACTGTCTCAGGATAAGAAAAATACCCAATCACAGCAAAGCGTTGTTGAAACAAACATCACAAAGCATTGTCTACATCCACTCGCACAATGAGTGCCTAGCGCTATTTCGTGATATCAAACCTCGCCTGCGCTTATTCAGAACCTCGTGAAATTCGATCTGACACCTTATCACCACGAGCGAGCAACATGTGCTCCCGGGGGTTTGTCATTCACTCTATAGCTCTCCTCCCTCGCCGTCTTATCTCTCCTGTTTCCCTCTGCATGTATTTCTCTCACGACTCCTACTCCTCTTCCTCAGAGTCCACATCACCATCACCATCCCCCAACTCCTCCTTCTCACTCTCATTCTCATTCCCATTCCCATTCCCATTCCCGGTCCTGGTCCCGGTCTCCTGCTCATAGCAATCAAGAACCAAAGAATAAACATAACACACGCCACTAAACGTCGCGCCCAGAACAAGCACCGTAAGCGACATGTACACAACCCCGAGTAGTATGTATAATGTTGTCAAGGCGAAGGCCTGCGCTAGATAGACGGCGTATTCGGCGCCGGGTTTGGCTTCGTTGGTGGTTGTGCTTTGCATTGTATTTTTTGGGGGGTTTCTGTTGGGCTATGGGCTGTAGGCTGTAGGCTGCTTTGTTTGGGCTGTTGCTTTTTTGTTTGCTTCTCTGTCTATTTGTTTCTTCACTTCTTTCTTTGTTTCTTTGTCTGTTTCTTTCTTCTGCTTGGCTGTTTGTGCTATTTGTCTAGGACGTGGTCTAGCTGGGCTGAATTTGTACTTGGGGCTTTGATGCAGTATGATTGTAGGATTAGGATCTGGCGAGGGAGGGTGGGCAGGTAATGCGTACTTTATATGTTATAATCATGTATGTGGAAACCTGTTGGATCCACGTGTGGCGGTGACCAGGTATGAGAAACAATGTGAAAAGGCAAGGCAGTGCCGCATGGGTCTATCCAGGTTGTTGTGGTGGCGATCCATGGGAAAACCTCTAGGATACCTTGCATCCAATCATCAGCATTCACGTTCGTGCTTGGCATTTTGAATCCAAGGAATTTGAATTGAGGATAGTCAGCAGCTGACAGACTCGTGGTAGTGTAAAGTGGGTTGTTGTCCTGGGTATGAACTGCATCTTTGACTGCTTTTAGATCGTGACTTCGTACACAGGATTGTGGCTGGAGCGGTTATACACCAGATAGGTCTGCATGAGATTCGCGTCTTGGTATGTTAAACTACGACTCGACTATCTGACCAATAGCTGAGTCCATCTCCCTATTCCTGACCGTGATGATAATCGTTCTGAGGCAGCACTCTCACGGCCTAAGGCCCAAAAGCTCAATCATGCCACCAGCTTCATGCCACGGTAGGACCCAGTCATCTTCTGATGAGCACAAAACTCAGCCCTATGCCCAGCATCCGCAATATTGCGACACATTTCCTCCGAGATGCCCGTATGCACCGCAGTCTGCATGATAATATCGTCGCAGCCGAACACATTTTCAAGCCCCAACTCCACCCCCTTGGCGAGCAGGTATCCAAAGGCGATGTCGTATTCCTTGCGGCGGTGTAAGCCGAATTGCCTGATCGTCTTGCCCTTGAGCCAATCAATATATTTGGCCAGAAAGTCTCGCGCTGCCTCCCAGCGCTGTTTGTGCTCGGCATCGTGTTTCGTCAGCGTTTCCGGTATAGGACGTACTCCGTGGGCATCAGTCTCATATTTGTGGCACGCGCATTCGAAGTGTTTGGTGATGACCTCTGTGGACTGCCGGACTTCGTGTCACTCCTCACTAATATCGCAAGTGTAGAACGGTGATGTAAACGTCTCGCCTTCTGCACTGTGTTTGGACATCGACTCTTCCCCCGTTGTGCGACTGTTCGCATCGTAGTCCTGGTGTTGAATAGCAGTCGGTCCTGATGAATAACAAGATGACTGCTACCTCGACATCTGACAAATCCGCCCCTGTCCTCGCCTCACACTCGCACCCGGCGTCTGGATCACTTCCATCCGGAGAGAAGCTGTCTCCCGGGGCATCGCTCTGCGCCTCAATTTCGTTATAACTGACCAAAGAGTGATCTTCCACAAAATTCATAAATGGTCCGATACGAGTTAGCTCCTTTGACATGTGAAAAGGGCTTCTTCTCGTAGGCTATAGGGCTCGGCATATTCGTTGAATAGGGCATATCTGATTAGTCTTGAGGATGGTGAAGAAGAAGAAGAAGATGATGATGATGATGATTATGACCGTGACGGTGATGAGAAATGTATTAATTGTCAATTTTAGGGCAGGTGTAGCTACTTGTTTACAGGCATTCTATTGTTTTCATGTTGGGGTAGCAGGGCGCCTTCGTCGTACTTTCCGTAACTGTGATAAGTGTACTAGGCACAACCCATCTGCACGGGACGGCCCCGGACGAAGTGCTCGATGCGTGAACCCGTGTTCTCCCATTTCGATATGGCTCAACCGTTAAAGGTTCCTCTCAGTACTTATGGTCTACCTGGACACTTTCCAGCTCGTCGTCATCGTCATGATGCTCATCCAAAAATACTAGCTCCAGCCCCTTTCCATGCCTTGCCCGGATTCCGACTGGCTGGCGGAACGTCTTTGATGACTCTATTCCCGCACTGGCACTTTTCAGGCATTCTGGTGTCTTAGAGTTTAGTGCTAGTGCTATGACTTCGGCAACTGAGTCCCAGCTGTTTGAGCTTATGCCTGTTGTGAAAGTGTAGAGGGTGTGGAGAATCGCGAGAGCGCAGTAGGTAGCAAGAACAAAGATAGACCCTTTTTCTATCATATTGCCGAGATACCACCCTCGTCCTGCATAGTAACTTTCCGCTTTGATTTCGTAGACTTCAGTGGAAGTGCCGCTTGCGTTGAAGAGTGCGTCGAGATCACTGTTGCTATAGATCTTCGATAGACCTGCAACGACAATGCTCGAGAGCCATATTTCGGGAAGTGCTTGACTATATCTTGCCTCAGCCGCAATGCGGAGGCTTCGCGATAGATCCATCGAAACACTATCGGTGATGTTCAGCTTTGTAGGTGCGAATTGTTGCATGAAATCAGGACTTATAGTTATGACTTCCGCAGGCCAAGTAGTATGATTTCGCCATCTTTCCTCGATATGAGAACTCTGTATGGTCATCCTTTTAATTTCCCCCTCAATCTTTGCCTCATTGTGAGAAGTCGTAGTCATAGAACCCTCACCCCATGCTGCCTTAATCGCGCATGCTGCTCCAGTCAGTGGAGTGCTGATCAGAGCTATTATGGAAATGTTGTTCCGGAGTTCCTCGGGAGACTCAAACCATCTCACATGAGATATATTCGTCGAGTAAGCCTCATGTTGAAATTCCTTCAGGGTGATATTGTACTCAAAATGGTCTCCTTGGAAGTTTGGGATGCGAACCTTCTCAATGTCGTCGAATTGAACGTAGCCGGCATCCGTGGTATAGAAATTTGTAACGTAGCATTGGGAAGTGGCATAAGGAAGTTTTACAGACGGAAATTCGAAAGTGACCGGGATTCGCTTTCTGGCGTCCACAGACCCTCCATGTGCGCGCATATTATACACTGATAGTCTGCCCAGGTAGTCTGCTGCCCGAAAGTTTTGTGTGCTAGCCACTAGAGAGGCACCAAGAGGCCTAGTGAACGTATGGTTCAGACTGTTTACCAGCTCGGCCACGTAGTGGCCGAAGCCAGAGTAAGAGTCGGAATTACCCGGTGATTGCACCCACACCCGCAATTGCCTGAGGACGAAAGCTCCTCCAAGATCTGTAGATATCTCTCCGTCGGTAAACTCGTTATTGTGAGCTATATTCGTGATAGTGGAGATCGCTTCGAAGTCGTTAGGTGAACAGTAGTAATCAATCGTGTCCTCATCACCACTTTGAAAGTATGCAGAACAATTGTTCGGAACGTGGTGCACATCGAGATTACGAGGAAACAGATCATCTGCTGAGCCTGCTTGATTGGGGTGAGGTGGGACATCGGGAACTATGCTGAATCTTCCGGCTCTCGGTAACATTGCAACTGTACTTGACGGTCCCACGGTGAATGCCATAAACACAGAATAAAGGACGACTTCTGCATAGGTACAATGCGTCCAGGCACTTCCCGGTTTCCTTGGAGAGCATGCCAAACCCCAATGCTCCGAGGAAAAAAAATATGCAGGGCCTGTGGCCTGAAAGAGGGCGACAAGCCCGCCGAACGGCAAACCGTGTCTTTGTAGAAGATGATTCCGCACCCAAGTCGCGAGCATAGCAGCAATAGACATTTGCATCAGTATCTCGTGGGCCTTCGAGATAAATGGTAGAAGATCGTACCAATCCGATTCAACGACAATAAATTGCGATCGCCAGTTGAGCTGTATTAGATATAGAGATGTGCCAACGGGAACGAAGTGTATCGAGGACCGGATGAGTGCCTTGAAGCGAGATTGATCGATCGCCACTTTGCCGGTCTCTTTCGCCTGGCGGTGTTTCGGAATATTGAAAATCTGTAGACTGAGAGATCTAAGCAATATGCTGAGCCATATATATGGCTGGAAATTGCGTATAAAGACATTGCTTTCTGGGAGTTGGCGACGCAGTAGGGGCGGCAATAGTCTCTCCATCTGTATGCTATACCTTGATACATAACATGTTAGGCGACAGGATCGTGGGTCGAGAAGGTTTGTAACATACTTTGCTTTGCTGGATGCAGTAGCAGGAACGTTCACCAGCTTTTTTTCTGAAGACGGGAGACGATGTCTCTAGATTTTGATTCGGATGGCAGTTTGTAGTCAATCTTGTTGAACAACACAAATATATGTACTTCCTTAATATATAATTTACCACTCGGTACGGCGCAGTAGCAATTGACCACCCGCATTCATGAGGTGTGAATATCTCACGGCTGTGGCCAACGAGCATAAGGCTACATGCATGTTCGCTATCTTTGACCTATAATATCCTCAGTACGGCGCAGTAGCAGTTGACCACCCGCGTTCATGAGGTGTGAACATCCCAAGGCTGTGGTCAACGAGCATAAGGCTATATGCATGTTCGTCACTTCTGACCTATAATAATGGGACAGAATGTGCTAAATTTGGATATTGGGCACTATAAAAAGGCCGTAAGCGCCGGTAGGTTTCAGAACACCAGGTCGGGTAAACGGGAGCGTGCATCGACATAATAAACTTTTGATGCCACAAGCCGAGTCTGCAATCATGCATCATAAGTTCGAATCTATTTCGGGAACGCTTTATTATTATCGCGAGTGGTGCTAGTCCATGGACGAGGTATGTATGAGTTTTTGATATATTAATATGCCACCATCTGTCTTAGTTCTCCGTTGATCCCCAGCATCGTCATGTTTTGTGTATCTCCATGCCAAAATGCGAATGATACTCCAGGCTGATATCAGGTATGGTTGATCTCCCGTGCATCACCGTACTTTGTTGCAGGCCACCTCTTCCTCCATGCAGGACCCCAGATGTAGACGACTGGAATCAGTAACGCGAAGAAGGCCATGATTCCGGTATAGATTAACATCGTATTTAGATAACCGAAGTCAATCATCCACTCGGAAACGCGGAAGGAAAGCACAAAAGCAATCAGAGCACGGAATGAAGCAATGTTGACCAATGCCGGGCCAGCCAAGTGGGGATAACTTTCTAGAACATAGACAGCTCCGACAGTGTTAGCACCGAGAAAGCCGAATGCCATCAAGGCAAGCCCAAAAAGAAATACAGCCCAATGGTAGTCGTCTGGATTCTCTCCTGAGATGCCGAAAACAACAGTGCCGACAATGCCGCAGATTGTGGGAAAGATGAGATTCAGCAGCTGGTTCTCTGGTACTCGCCTACCACGAGCTCTTGCAGACCAGTTTGCAATCCAGTCACCACCAACACCGGTGATGATGCCCATCAGAATAGCAGCGATGAGGACAGGAATGAGCAAGAGCCCGATGCTGTGAAATTTCCATGACCATGGTCGGGTCAATAACGCGGGTGCAACGCAGTAGCCTGCGGCAAGAGCAGCGCCAATCATGGCGGAGTTGAGCATAGTGATGAAGAAGATTTGAGGATAGAAGAAAGTACGCAATGTATCGACCAGGGCGTACGCCCCTTTCTTCCATTCCATCTTGCCGTGCTTGAAGGCAATGTCATACCAGATTGTTCGAGGTGTGTAGTGGACATTAGCATCATTGCGTGGAGTTCCATCTGTGACGTTAATCAGTTTGGGACAATTTCGCTCTCTAAAGATAGACTTACTCATTTCCGCCATTGAACGCTTGAAACGGGTTTCGGGCAGGAAGAAAACACAGCCAACCAGGAAGAAGCCCGCAGCGCCAGCCGTCACATAATACACATAACGCCAACTCAGCTCAAGAATCATGTAGGGAGACGCGATGCCGAGCGCGATGATGATGACGCCTTGCGCAGCGAAGCAGGCAGATATCCAGGTGTTCCGCTCGTGCACATGAACCATGTCTTGAATGATAAAGGGAATAAGAGACTCAACCGTACCAGCCCCGATGCCTTGTATGGCACGAGCAGCCAGATGTTGACCAAGTGATCCTGAAAATCCAGCCCACAGAGCACCGCCGACGGCAATGACGCCCGTGATTAGGACAACAGGGCGACGCCCGGTGGCAATAGCAAGTGGAATGAAGAATAGATTGGCGATGCCAATCATGAGAACAGGTAACGAAGCTAGGAGATAGATGAGCCAAATGGGAGGAGATCCTGGGATCAATTGCAAGGCATCCAGAGGATTGTTGCCTTGGGGCAGACCGCCATTCATATCAATTGCCCTCAACAAATACGCTGGATCGTGGCCAGAGTAGTAGATAGAAAAGACTGGTAGCATGGCGCCTAAGACCAGCTCTGCAGAAGCTGCAAGAGCACCAAAAAGAGTCAGACAAAAGACAGCAATCATCTTCCTCTTCAGAGACAGATTGAGAGGATCCTTAGGGTCTCGGGAAGGAGCAGGCATCAATATCAGCTTGCCATCTCGATACAGATCACCATTGTTGATAAGAGCTTCGAATGTAGTTTCCATTGTATCGGTCTGATTAAGCTGCGCTGTTTTCTCTTTGTCCTCGTCGCAGTCCTGTCCGGAACCAGATCCGCTATCCGTGTCTCGTACTGTCGGCCTGCTCTCCTTGTCCGTGATAGAGGCACTGAAATCGTGCACTTGGACCGGTGCCATGTTGTTGGTTGAACGGTGGCCTGAAGCCGCAGCTGCGGCAGCAAATTCCATCTTGATGAATGGATAGAATTGGCTGTATGAGGGAAGTTTTGCTACATGTAGCCATGCGCTATGTCGGGCTTGAGGTTCAAATATCCCTGAAGCGTCCAGAAGCACATGTTCATCACAAGTGGCTGATTATAAGCCGGCGCAAGCTTGGTGTGGGACATGATGTATAGTACCATCAACATTCGTCTGAACGGCCTGAACGGCATTCTGTTACCCCGCAGAATGTGACACCAGGAGGTTCACGGTGTAAAAGGTGGATACGATAGATCGCCATGAGAAGGACGCCGTCGCCTGAAATAGGCCTATCCGGGCTGGAATGACTTGACTCTAGTACTGCTGCCGCGGCAAAGCCTGAGCCATGGAACCTTCATCTAGCCGGTGCCAAAGCAGAGCCCTGAGTTGGTCCTGAGCGCCAAGAGTCTGGGGAAGAGACCTCAAGCGAAAGCAGACGGGATCGACGCGCTGGACAGAACGGTGTTGGCGACGGTATTGAACTGATGTTTGCCTTATGCTGGAGTGAATAGCGCAATATTGTTGTCTGAACCGAGGTGAGGGAAGAAAAACGAGAACATGTGACTGCGGAGACGTACTGGGTCACGTGTATTGTGATTTTATTATGGCCTTAGTATTCAGGCACCCTTGCCACTCCGCTCCTCACTAATCACTCACCATTGATATAATATCCCTATGTCTCCGACAGCACGACGACGTTGATCGTGCATCCTCTACCACAACCATACTTCCGAGCGTGCTGTGCTCCACATAGTCTCATGCAATATGGCCGAGTTCCGTGTGAGGCCAGCTGACAAACTCTTCGCATTGAGACGCCTTCACGCCTTCATAATGCTATTCATCTACTATTGTCAGTAGCGCGGTCGTAGGTATGGTGGAAGGTGATTACTATCGGCCTCTGCCGATGTGGGACGAGACACTGGTCCTTGTCCAGCGCTTCTTACAATAGTGTGACTGTGCGATGAAACGTGGAATCGCATGATAGACACAATTTCGCTATTCTACCAGGCTGCCAGGCCAAGGGGCTTACGCAAGAGGTTTCTCAGTCGGACGCTTTTGAAGCGCCTGGCAGGTCGACAACGTCCGATGCATAAGAGAGCTCAAGCCTCAAGCGACTCTCCGCAAAAGCTAGGGCCTGACTCTTACCTGTTGTTGATTGGGTGGTAGGTTGCCCGGATCGACGTGCGGGTTTCACGCCACGACCCGCCGCCTGGTCTCACGATGGCCATTGGCTTCATGCAACCATCTCGCGTGCAAACATCAACCCCATCTTATGCGGCTGGTCCAACCGCCTAAGCGATCAATCAGCTTCCAGTTACCTCCTGCCCTGTGCATTGTATTAGGTACGCACATCAAAACCATGTGGGGTTTGTGTTTCCACTCAATGTCGTTTCTCCCGCGTTGTTTATGCACAAATGAAACAAGTGATCGCCACGAGCGCGTATCGGATAACGAAGCATTGGCTCGTTGCCTTTCGATCAACATCTCTTATGCGTTGACGACTGACTTGGCTTTTGAAACTTTCAGGGACACCACTAATGTGTTTCTTCTACTTGGTCCACAGTCCGTTTGCCTGGTCAGTGGTCACTCTTGGATCGGTCGGAAACAATATAATATGGCGTAAGACCCTTCCGCTGTGAACCTTTGACATTGTTCTTCATCAGTCACTCACTTCTGGTATGAATAACTTGTAGCACTTCCGCGCTCGACCTCTCTTTTCCATCCCTCTTCTGTTTTCTTGCCAAGTGCAACTTCCATTCCCTATCCTTACTTTTCAAACACTGCCTTTGATTAGGCCTTTTAGACCCTTGTTCAAATATATTCTAGCTGGTCTAGATACTGTCGCACGAGTACCACGTTCCTTGACGTCGAAGATGCATACCTCCACAATCCTCCAAGCTGTAGCCACAGCCTCGATGGCTACCTCCGCGGTGGCACACATGATTATGGCCAATCCTGTACCATTTTCAGCAGACTTAATTCAGAACGGTCCCATTGACCGAGCTCAGTTTCCCTGTCAGGCTCAGCTAGGTTTCAACATTACGAAGGAGAACGTGATGAAAGTCGGCGAGAAACAGACCTTATCCTTCAAGGGAACTGCCGTACACGGCGGAGGGTCTTGCCAGCTCGTTGTAACGACCGATCGCCCACCTACTGCGAACTCCAAGTTCAAGGTCATCAAGTCAATCGAAGGCGGCTGCCCGGGTGTCGACGGCGGTCCATCTACCTTCGACTTCACCCTCCCTGCCGCAGTACCAGATGGCGAGCTCTCCTTTGCCTGGACATGGTTTGCCAAACTCTCTGGCAAGCCTGAAATGTACATGAACTGTGCGCCCATCACAGTATCAGGCGGTGCAAAAGATGCCTCTGGTCTTGACTCTCTCCCTGATATGTTCGTCGCCAATCTCGATGATGCGGGCTGTCGAACCGAAGGGAACAAAGACACAGCGTTTCCGAACCCAGGAAAAGAAGTCCAAAGAGCGTCAGCTTTCAATGAGGGAAAGCTCGAAGGGCCATGCAAAGCCAACAGCGGACCACCAGCAGCAGCCCCTCCTGCTCAAGCAACGCCCACATCTGCTGCCGGCGGCAACGCCAACAACGGACAATACACCGCAGAAGCACCCGTCGCATCCGCACCCCCTTCGAACGACGGAGGCGCCGTCTTCGCACCAAGCGCCGCGCCCTCTGCCGAAGCCCCTGTTCCAGCAGATCCCATCTCGACACCGACAACGCTCGTCACAGTCACCAACGCCGCCCCTGCCCCTACCGCCCCTGTCCAAGCAACTCCTCCCGCCATACCTACACCTGCTCCCACCCCTGGCAGCGCGTCTCCACCTGCCAACGGTACAGCATGCACCACTGATGGCGCCCTCGTCTGTAACGGATCGGAGCAATGGGGACTCTGCAACCACGGCGCGGTGCAATGGCAGCCCGTCGCTGCGGGTACAACGTGTGCAAACGGCGCGATCCAGGCGAAGAAGATGCGCAGAGCAGGTGTGAGCGCTGGTCGTGCGCATCAGCGGAGGTTTCATGCTATCAGCCATAGTCACTGACGGGGCTGCGTTGTTCTATCTGGGGCTTTGACAAGACATCATCATCATTATCATCATCTGTACACGGAGTGAGAAGCAAGGCGTTGGGATCTGGCATCCTACACGCTTAGCTCTCACAACGAACGCTTGATGATGATGACGGTGCTGTCCCTGGAGTATTGCATTGTTATTCTAGGAGGAGATGGTAAAGAGAGCAAGACGTCGACGTGGAAGTGTTATGCTATATACACATATACATATATATGGACAAATAGAACGTACATAAGATTCAGTACCTACAAAACATCTCATGCACCACATTTCCTTCCCCCAACCTTCGTCTGACTTAGATCTCCATCGATTAGTGGACACGACTTTCAGAGTGACAACAGTGGGTACGGCGCGCATTTACCGCTCGCTCTCGTAAGCCACACACCTAATTCAATAAGGTTGACCACTCGAATAGCTAAAATAAAGTAACTAACCTCCATCTCTGCGTGCCGAACGTTCTTATATGCAGGAACGCGTGACTAGCACTTCAATGTTAAAGTAATATAAAACTTTGCACTAAGTTAATAAACTTATAAAAGCTCAAAATTCTTTTGTTCCCAAAATTATACTTATATACTTGCTACCTCACCTACTTCACGGAGTGGTACTCCGAATATCGCTACGATGTTTCCTTTACTATAGCGCTACTATAGAACTAATAATTCTATTTAGACTTAGGAGAACACTGTACCTGATTGGTCATGTATCTCTAATATATTACAAGATCTTATCACTGATATTTTGCGCGTTGCGTATAGTTTCGCCGTCAAGGATGGTACCTCTTGCCAGTTAGCGCGCCACACTACCCTCGTGTGGCTCCGCTGAACTCTAAACTCTGGACCTTGGCAGGGACACTGCCGTCTCGACACTAATTACATATCCTCCAAAGCACACGGTAAGGAAAACCATCAACCTCGCTGTTCAAGTCTGTTCAATCATCTAACTAATGCTCTTGCAACGTAGCAGCATGCTTCCGTCAACTCCCAGCAACTCCTCTCTCACCACCACTAAAACCCAATGTCTTTCTTAGCCGCATGGACAACATAACTTGGATATGACACAGATCAAGTGGCCACCAGGCCTCAATAAAGATGATTTGGTAGGATGGGGTAACTTTGGCTTCGTCTGTTTGGACTCTTCATCCGGCACAGTGGTCAAATCACCTCACGACGAAGAGCACGACGAGGCAATTCGCATCGAAATGGCCATCTACAAGCGTTTTGAAGAGTCTGGCAGTCATCCAGGACTTTTGCGATATCTGGGACCTTGTGGATCGGGCCTACGCCTTGAGTTTGCCAGCAACTATGGTCTTCGCAAGCATATTCAAGAGAATGGGGATGAGATCACTGGCGATCAGCGGCTTCGATGGTGTCTACAAATTGCTGATACACTCGCCTTTGTTCATTCCAAGGGTGTTGTTCATGGGGATCTCCAGTGGGCAAACATTTTCTTGGACGGAAATATGAACGCGAAGGTCGGTGACTTTGCCGGCTCTTCTTTGGATGGTCATCCCCTCATGGTTAGAGTAACTGCCAGTCATCGCTCACCGGGATCACTACTGTTGGCACAGGCTGACATTTTCGCTCTTGGGTCTACTCTATTTGAGGTCACTTGCGGTCAGAGTCCTTATGACGGACAGACGGATAAAGAAATCAAAGATTTGTTCGAGAAGTCCTTGTTTCCAGAGACGAAACATCTCGGTCCCATTGGAAACATAATTACTGGTTGCTGGAAAGGCAAGTACAAAACTGCGTATGAAGTCTGTCAGGATATCAAGGGTATGCCACGCTTCTTTTCAAATTTCATGTCACCGCTAAGTATTGATTCAGCTATTCAGCTACCAGGCAAGCCTCCTTCAAGCACATTCTGATTGCGACTTTAACTGATCTATTCTCACGTGATCTGTCTATCGTGATTACCTCAATCTCCAAACGCCAACGCCCAAATCACGAGCCAAATCTTGCTCAGTTAAGTCGTAGACCCTTTAAGTTAGGCTATTACATTTGTCGAGCCAATGACTATGAGAAAGAAAAGTAACGCAGGTGCATGATTGAAGGGCAGGGCACTACTATCCACTACTGACAACTCATAACACAGCACACGGTCCAGTCCAGTCCACAACATACATTATCCTCCATCTACTCCTGCATTCCCATATCTCCGACCTTTGCCCTCTCTAGAATCTATTCTCGAGCCTCTACTCCCCCCCTCCTCATTCTTATTCTCATTCTCATTCCCATTCTCACACACCACCTCTTAATCACGAGCCAAAATCCCAACACACAAGGGAGACCAAAATATATTGAAAAATAGACAAATGAAACCATGCAGGGTTTATAAAGCCCCCCCTAGCGTATCTTTTGCTTTGCTCTGCTGCAGCTTTTTTTCCTCTCCGTGGGATTAAGGGCTTAATGATTTACATGATTGAGCTCATACCATTGATTGATTCTAGGTAGTGTAGGAGGGCAAGAATACTTTTTTCTGTGGTATGAGCACGTTTGGTGTTGTTGGGGATTGTGAGTGGGAGGATAGCTTCGCTACGAAGAGAGCTGATGGTCGAGGAAGATATCTCGTTCAGCAGGGGCATATACATATAATATAGTACATTCGTCAGAAGTGCACCTGGACATCTAGTATATACAGTCGCACATAGCCCCCAGCTCAGCCATGCCGCTTCCAATTCTCCATCAGCCACTTGATCGGATTGAACGTCTCGTCCTTACTCTCAAACACCAGCCTCCTCAGCGCCTCTTCCCGCCACTTCTCACTTCTCTCGTCCAAATCTTCCAGCTCCTTCGTCCACATCACCGTCTTGCTCTGCGCGTCCTCGCCGGCGCGATTACCGCCTCCCAGCCACCGAGGCCGCCAACTCTGCGCCCTACGCTCCGCGCTCTGCACGTCGTCCTCGGCCATCTCGGCAACCATCAGTTTCATATTGCGCAGGCCTATTTGCGCACACTCCAGGCCCTTGTTCTGCACTTTGCGCGGCAGGCGGCCGTCGCGAGCGCATTCTTCGGCTTGGGCGATGGCGTCGCGCGTCCAGCGCAAGCCGCTGTCGTGGTCGTTGATTGCGTACAGGATCTCGCCTATGTAGGTCATGAGCACGGCGTCTTCGCAGTCGTCTTCGGCGCTGCGGGCGAAAGGCTCGTCGCCGGTTGGCGGGACGGGTGGGAATTCAGGGGGGATGAAGAGCATCTTTAGGGGGTCGAAGATGGTTTTATTGCGTTTTGGGGCGGTTTTCGGTGGGTTTGTGGGTGCTGCGCGGCGGGCGCGAAGGACGGAGAGGTAGGCTGGGAGAGCGTTGGCGTAGTTGTTTGTTTGGGCGTAGTAGGTTGCCATGGATGTAGAGGCTTGGATGATGTTTGCGGTGGCTGAACTTGGGGTTTGAATGATGCCTGTTGAGGTGTCGACAATGGTCGATGCATTTGGTATGTTTTTTGTAGCTATGTCGAAGGCCTGCTTGTACTTCTCGTATGCGACGTCTGGCTGGGAATGGGCTAGAGCCCAGTCGCCGCACCCGATTGCACCCTGAAGATTCTGGCTAGAAGTGAAGCCTACCATGGTCGCAATTTTGTTGTAGTATATATCAGCAGGTCTCCAGTACGGTACTGGTCTGCAGAACTCCTCGCGTGGTGGCTCGACGCCAGTAGGTGCCGTTGGTTTCCTATTGGGATTCGATGGACCGATAATCTGATCTCCTGACCATGCCACCATATTCCTTGTATCATAGACCCAGCCCTCAAGATGCTCTGCCGCTCGCGCACTTCCCATCAAAACCTCGAAGTATGCCCGTCGCCACTGTTCGCTTTTATGTCGCACGTCAAAACCTTGTATCCATGTTCCGTTGTGCTTGGGATTATCAGGGCCACCCTCAACACCGTCATAGTTTGTACATTCACAGCCAGCCATAGCAAGATTCCAATGTCTTCCAGCTTTCACCCAGTCTGGCTGGCCCAGCCCGCTCCTTGCAGGATCCTCGAAGCTTTTCGCGGCTCGATAGTGCTTTCTCATAAAGTAATACCATTCTAGAGGTGTTGGATATTTATGTTCTGCCTGAACTTCATTGACACCGTCTATCATAAATAGAAGGGCTATGAAGCCTCCGTTGAGAAAAACGAACCATTTCAATGACAATTTTCCCACGAACCACCAGTATGCTCTGTCCTCTGTGGACATCAATCGGCCTTTATCACCAGGTCTGCCGAAGGTACTGGGGTGTAGAAATGACAATTGAGGCCGTGGCCTGCTGCCTCGAGATATGAAAAGAAGATGCGGTCGGTTGTTTGCGAAATGTCGAGGTTCGGAGGTGCGATACGAGCGTGTGGACGCCCCTTGAGTTCGTGGAACTGCCAGTCTCTTATAGCAGGCGCGTAAGGGAGGCATGTTGCCAACAGATCTCCGCAGAGAACAAATCTCGAAGCGCGAGGCTTCAATTGATGCCCTCACGGTTTGACACAGCTAAATGAGAGCCGTGGAGCTTCGGAGTATCAAGTTGTAGCTAGGCTTGGCTAAGGGCGCGCTAATTAGGATAGGGTTACGGTAGATCACGAGCCCCACATTTTAATGTAAAAAAATACTGAGCTGTTGACAGCTTCGCGACTCGTAGACGGCGTCATCTACACTACTTTCACAAAAGACTACTCACCTGCTTAAGTATGGCCGAGCCTAAATACAAGAAGAAGGTCCTGCCTCTGAAGGCGGATAGAAAAGAGAAGAAGAAGGAGAAAAAGGCGCACAAGATGGCGACTTTGGACAAGAAAAGCAAGAAGGGCAAATCGACGGAGCAAGCAGCACCAGAGGCTGTTCCCGGGGACAATAATGCGACCGGTTTTATTTCACTCTCAGGGGCTGTGTCGGAACCTGAGACGCCAGTCACCCACATCAGCTATTCCAACGCTCCTGCTTCACATAATAAGAAAAGAAAATTCGAAGAGGACGTTACTAGCGCGGAGCAGCCCAAAGAATCTTCCAAAATAAAACCTAAGGAAGCAGGAAAAGAGGAGCCACAACGAAAGAAGCCGAAGCGCAACCCTTTGAAATACTCGAAAGAGGGCCGCGCACAACTGAAGAAAGAGCAGCAAGAGCGCCTAGCCAAGACTGGGTTCAAGCATGTGCCCTATGGGAACAGAGAGAATGCTCAACAGAAGGATGGGAAGCCGAAGCATATCAAGAAAGCTTCCAGTGGGCAAAATGACGATGAGGGCAACGGAGAAGCCAAGGAACACCGCTTTATCTGCTTCATAGGACAGCTTCCCAAGACCTCAACAGTAGAGCATGTGAAACAGCACTTCGCCAAAATTGAACCGGAGAGTATACGTCTATCTACAGACAAACAGACTGGCAAGGGCAAAGGCTTTGGTTTCATTGAGTTTGCAGACTACGACCGGATGAAGACATGTCTTAAGTTATACCACCACTCTTTATTCGATGATGGCATCAGCAAACCGCGCAAGATCAACGTTGAGCTCACGTAAGTTTGCAATGGTCGCTCAATACCAACGGACATGCAAGCTAACACGATAACAGCGCCGGAGGAGGAGGTGCCAAGTCAGAAGTACGCGCACTACGAATTCGTGAGAAGAATGCCAAGCTAGACGACGAGCGCGCACGACGCCGAGAGAATGAAGACGCGGAGAAGACTGTGGAACAAAAGCAGGCCGAGAGAGAGAAAAAGAAGAAGGCTCGTGGCAAGAAGAGTAAAGAGGGCGAGCCTGAGGCTGATACAGGCCCGGCAGTAGATGATAATGGGGAGAGCACTGAAGGAATACATCCGGCGCGACTGGCCATGTTAGGTCGCTGAAGATGGTTGTTGGAGTCGAGGATTGACTGGTTATGATCGGACCATGCTTGGAAAATGACTATCTAGCATTGAACGACATTGAGATGGGCTCTTAAGGTGTGTTGGTCGACATTCTCATCCCTGGACTGAACTCCTGATCAATGCGAGATGACGAGCGTTCGACCGTCATATATTGATGCCTCAGGATCCGTTCTCGGGAAAGCTAAGATCTATGTACCAATTTTTAGCTATGCTGCTGCATACCATAACTCAGAGATGGAGCTACTGCGATCTATGCACTATCCTCTATGTAGTGGCACATTGTCTATTGGATGCATGTGAGTAGTATTGGTCTGGATTGCATTCTTACTTATGCAGTACTACTGGAACTCACATGGCTGGGGCGGTTCGGATTCTCCCGAGGAACACGTCCACATCTTGTCTAGGCGCACGGATCCTTGGAACTTTTTGACGGCGCAGGCTAGGTCACCACTGTTTCGATCCGCATTGCTGTTCCAGTGTTCGGGCGGCATCATGAAAGTGCAGAACAGTCGAACAAAGAACATTATATGCAATGGCTTTGAGCATAAGTAATTACTGTGGAGCAACAGGGTTCTAGAAGATGCATGGATGAGATGGGATGGGTAGGTCTCAAGTACGAAGGGGGCGCTCAGCGTGTTTCATCACTGGTACGGGGCCACATCCGAGTACCTGATTGGCGAGAGTCATGTAAAACCCCTGAATGGCATGCAGGGGAGCAGCTCGTGCAGCGATTTGTGGACAGCAGCACGATACCTCGTTGGACTTACTGTGTGCTGGAATCAGTTAGCTACATAGGATAATAGCTGGATAGGTACGTGGAGGGTATAGGTAGATTACAGGTAAAGGAAGTTCAGCTCAGGCTACTACCCGTGCCGTCGTCATTATCTTTCCTCGTCTTTTTTAACGTTTTTCCTCCGACGCGTGTTCTCTTCCTCTTGTTTCCCTTCCGCACGAGCAATTCATTCCATTCTTGTCTCTACGAGCGTTTTCCACGCAAAGGACGCCTACTGCATGTTTGCATGCTGCAGCTCGGCCGGTACTGATCCAACTCCCGAACAACGACGGCGATCCGGAGCACTGCAAGCCAGCTAGACGTGCAGAACGGCCCGCTACGTTTTTGCTCTGCAGCAGCGGCAGCTTCAAAGTGTCTTACAGACAAACGAACAATATCTGCTTTCCCTCTTTCTCGACCTTACATTCATCCTGCTGTCTGTCTGGAATCCTCCCACTAGTCTGTCCACAGCACAGCCAGCTGTCAGCGTGTTTCTGTGGCTCCATAGGACTGCTCGTGGCAGCCACGTCGGGTGAGTAACCTTTCTGGTACGTGCCCTTGTACCTGACTGCACCTGATCCCAGCCGCGTGGAGCCCCAAGCTTCCAACCGTTCATCCTGGTCGCGAGCTTTTGTCCCCTTTTATTAGAGAATCTCAAGAATTTACCCAGGCCGCCTTGCCATTATGGAGTAGTAACACTTTAGCTGACGTGACTGGAGAAGTCTTTTTTCAGCAGCAGCAGCACGCCTCCGATCTTTGTCTCCCGTCATTCTCGACCTCAACCTCATCAAACCATCCTCTTTCGTCGACTTCTTCCATTTCAGCTGTCAAGCAGGCTCTGCGACCCTGTCTGACCCTTTCATCCGTTCCTGAGACAAGCGCCAATTTGAAAGGGCTCCACCTCTTGCGGGTAATAGCGTTCTTCTCATTGTTTGGTCTGCGGTGCCCCCTTCATTTAAGGCTGCATTCTCGTTCCGCACCCGTGTATAGATAACGTGATCACCTGCCGCCGTTCACCATGGCTACCGCTACACCTCCCCGCCAGGCCAGCGCTCAGCCCTCCATCGAAACAACCGCCTTACCTGCGATCCCAAAACGAGAACAAGCTGAACAGTCACCTATCTCGCCGCGCCTCGAGCCACGACGCTCAAGTTTCAATTTCCTCAGGCGCTCCTCTGAGTCTGGCAAGATGAGCAAAAAACAGAAGGCGCAGCAGGAACTCTTGCGCCAACGTCAAGCACAGCTTCTCCCACAAGAAGCTCCACGCCTACCGTCTCACTCTCCGCTCCCAACTATAAACACCTTTGGAGGTGAAGAAGCTCGTCCTGATTCTGTCGCCATCGCTACCGGTCAATTTGAACCACAACAAAACGCGCGCCGTACAACATCTCAAGGTTCTCTACATCATAGAAGCATGAATTTCAGTCGCGTCAGTCCTGTCCCGAATCCGATCAGGCCTCCGCCTATTCCTGGAAGCAATGGAGAGTACGTAGATCCGTACCCCAGGACTGAAAGTATGACGCATCGCGGTCGCTACAGCTATGCTAGTAGTACCATGTCGTCCATCAATAGTCCTCGGCGCGTGCGTAGACGTAAAGATCCAACACCCTTCAAGTAAGCTTCTCTCAAAACTCTCGTCGCACTCTTTCTGACGGCATTACAGCATTTTGGTCATTGGCGCGAAGAATTCTGGAAAGACGTCCTTCATCAATTTCCTACGAACTGCTTTGGCTTTGCCAGCAAACAAACGTCAACAAAGCCCCCCGCAGCACCCCAGACAGCCCGAATCGGTCATTGACTCTCCATTCACGTCCGAATACCTCGAGACTGAGATTGATCATGAAAGAGTTGGCATTACGATCTGGGATTCGCAAGGTCTGGAGAAGAATATTGTTGATCTTCAACTGAGAGAGATGGCTACTTTCCTCGAGGGTAAGTTTGAAGAAACTTTTGCTGAGGAACAAAAAGTAGTCCGTGCTCTTGGTGTATGGGACACCTACATTCACTGCGCCTTCCTGGTTCTCGATCCAGTGAGACTGGATGCGAATCTGTCGGCTGCGGCTCGTAGCGCAAAGACCGGCAACAAGAGCTCTCTTGAGCAAAAGCTTATTGGTGGCCTTGATGACGACCTAGACCTCCAGATTCTTCGGACTCTACAGGGTAAGACCACTGTGATTCCAGTCATCAGTAAGGCGGACACGATTACGACGAAGCATATGGCACGCTTGAAGAAGGTCGTCTGGGACAGTCTGAAGCAGGCAAAGCTGGATCCGCTGGAGGCACTCGACCTAGACGAATCGGACTCGGAGGCCCTTGATGAGCGTGATGAAGACGACGCTGTGCATTCCGACAAGGAGGACGAGGAGAAGTCCTCAGTGTTGAACAACTTGAAGGAAGGCGACTCTTCCGATGAGACGGACACAAACTCCGACAAGGCCTCTACCAGCCCCTCATCCCCACCTCGTCCATCTCCCGACGCTAAAAGGCCCACTCACACGCGTAAAGCGTCCGCTATGTCTGCAACTATCGCGTCTAGCCCTTCCAAGGATGATGCCGAGCTGCCATACCTCCCAATGTCCATCATATCGCCGGACATTTATGAGCCTGAGGTTATTGGTCGCCAATTTCCGTGGGGCTTCGCAGATCCATACAATGTTGAACACTGCGACTTCATCCGATTGAAGGAGAGTATCTTTCGCGAATGGCGGACTGAACTGAGGGCCGCAAGTCGTGAACGCTGGTATGAAGATTGGAGAACGAGCAGGCTCAACCGGAGCGGCGACCCACAACAGCGTCGTGTCAAGACTGGCGATGGCAAAAGACGGGGTCCTAGCCCTGGTAGTCTCATGCCCCTTCCGAATGGTGCAGTTCGCGCAACGAGCGCTGGCGGTTATTCTTCCGAGAATACCAAACCACAATACCAGCCATACCGACCCCCTGTTCAGAACCAGTTTTAAGTGTCACCCGCGAGCAGTTGAAGAGACCTCCAAGTATCTATCTACTGCATCGCTACATCGCTACACATAGCACTATCGATGACGGACCCTCATACATTCCGTCGTCTGATCTTTTTTGTCGCAACACACGAGTGTCGACCTGGTCGCTGGTCGTGCTTGAGTTTATAACTCTTGTTTCGTAACATTGTACACCGAGCATGCATTTCCTTTGTTGTTCTATTATCGATATCCCTAGTCTGACAGCCGAAAATTGCTCTTTTCTCACGAAGAACCCGCTCTCTGGGGCCGCTGGTTCAATGATTGACGGCTTCGACGTTCACGTTTCTACTTCGATGTACGGTCGGATCGCAAAGATCTGCTGGAGGGATTCTTGGAGGCGGATTTGACAAGAGGGTTACGTATACGACGAGCCTACCGTATTCGGGCTTTTTCGTCTGGTTTATGTCATATACTTTGATTCCCTTTCGTAGCAGCGGCGCGACAGGCGCATTTTTTTGAGAGGGCTTTTCACAGACAGGGTGGCTTTCTAAGAATGCGTCTTTCGTCCAAGGAAGCGAGAATGGGTTTTTGTAGTCCATGCAAAGTCAAATTCAAGAAAATTACTATTACATAAGTAGATGACTTTTATTATTTTTATTGTGACAGCGTAGAAGGTTTTGAATAGGGTAATTATCATGCAGAACAGGCGAAGTGTTGCGACGAAATTTAGCGCAAAGACATCGCGAACCTTCCGTCGCTCGGCCTATCATCCAGATTGCCAATGATTATTCTTAAATCTCTTTTTTCTTCTTGTAGGGAGTGAAAATAGCAGTAGACGCTGACAGTAAGTGATATATCGCCATCAGCCCACAACCTAGATCCAATGGATATGCGCCTCCTGCAGGAAACAAGATGAAGCCACATATATATATTCCCCGTCGGAGCGTCTTATGGATTCAAATTACCACAGAGTCGGTCTTTTACAATTGATGAAATTGTTGACTTGATTTAGATACATACTCTTGCGCGTTTGCCTAAATGGGTAATTACCTACTACTGTACCTGTTTACATTGCGTACCTGCATACATAGTATGCCTATAGCCGGGCCTGGATCCCTGGTCTTGGGGATGAAAATGTAGGTACTAGTAGGTAGTCTGAGATGGATGACGTCAGGTTATAAGACACTGGGGTAGGCAAGTCTACTACCTATCATTGAATGGCATGTTTTTTTTCGGTTATTCTTGAAGATTGATAATGGAAGGCGTGGAAATGGCTTTGATTTGGGAGACGCGTTGCTGGGGTGTTGGTGTATAGGTAGTAGTAGTCGTAGTCTGATTCATCAGATAGAGCTGTAATTATGACGCGTGGTGTTGTTATGTTTTGATTTTTGGAAGCCCCGCATATCGTACGTTGTAGGTAGCTTGTGATTCGATGTATAGAAGCCTGGATAATTACAGCTTGCGCAATCAATGGAAACAGAAGGTGATTGTTTGGAACATATATCGCCACGACACGACTTTGTGTGAACAGATATCACGTCTCCAGACGGTAATTGCAAGATTGGATGGGATGCGATGGACAAGTAAGTAAGCAAGTCTTCAGAGTTCAGTCAGTCATTCGAGACCTTGTGGTGGCGGTTGGTTGCGTAAAGGCGTGTGAAGTCTCCGATACCGCGGAAAGTCTCCTGAGCCTGCGTATGGATCGTGTGAATGAATGAATGCATTAGATCGGCGATCTCGAGAGTATTGAGTACGTAGGTAGGCAGATATCGGATTAATGCTCGGTCACGGTGTTTATCGTGTTGTGACTGTTCTGCAGCTCCGCAGTTCAGTCGACCGACCGTCCGTCGTTTAGTAACGGGACGCATCTAACATGTCATCCGATGGCTGCCTGGCTTGTTTGTTCCGGCAAAGAGGCTTTTTAAGCTTCTAAAGAGAATGAATACTACTAATACGGCATTTCGACGATCGTGTAGGATTCGCCATCGGGAAGGATAAAGGGAAGGGGTGCATGGATTTTTATCTTCCCGGCGGGGGTCCTTTGTCTTCGGTTCGGCATGTACGAAAGCAAAAGTGTTGACAGGGAACAGGCTCGCAAGGGATGCACATCGCAAACAATGGTATTGCTTGCTGATCGACTTGAGGCGAGAGAGCCGTGAAACCCCGGCGTATGCCATCCATCTATAGTGTGGTGGGCGCTCCTAAGGCTCTTGTGGCACGTCTCACCAGGTTGTGTAGCTTCTCTTTTGAACAGTCTCATATTACCTCTGGTATGCAGCAAAGACCACCGGTGATGAGTTAGAATATTGCAGGAGGTTGTTATCGGCAGCAACAGTTCTCTGGCTGGCCTGTGGTTCTGTTCTGTAGCAGACAACTAATGAAGGGCTCTGTTCTCTCTGTGGCGCTGGCTGGGAGGACACACGCGGAGAAGGCAGTGGGGGTGGGGGAATGTCGGCGCGGAGACGGGGGATGGGATTGCGCCTCTTCTTTGCTTGCGTTCCCCCGGCAGACGCCCTCCCTCCGTCATTTCAATTTCGGGCTTGATGGGCTCGGCAGTGGGATGATGGAAGGGAGGCTGGTCGGCTGTAAGGCTGGAGATGGGCGACTGACGAGTAACGTGATGTTTTTGAGGATGGATGCGAAGTTCGACTGTCCTTTTCATGTGCTTGCTTCTGTTCTATTACAACCAAGCCTTGGGCATGGCGGGAAAGGCTTGCGGCCAACGGGTTGCCTAAAGTGAATTCTCCGTTTGAAGGGGGGGGGCCCACAACAACCACATGCACACTTTACCAAACCAAATAACAAATTAGACTTTCAAGCCCTCTATACCATACAGTATTACCAGTCTCACTGTGACTGCAAACCAGGTGGATGAAATCGTGGAGATCGACAAGGTTGCGCCACGGTCCGCTCGTAACGAGCAGCCCTGTCCGAATATCCAAGCAAGCCCTCCGTTTCTGCTCGAGGCCGTCTTACAATGTCTCACATCATGGATTGATATACCATGCTGCTGTTTGCTCCTTGCATTTAAGGAAATGATACAATATAATATAGTCCGTCTGCCACGTAACCGGAGCCGAGGATACCCCAGGGATAGTGGGATAGGATCATCCTGCGTCTCTTGGGTTCTTTTGACTTGCATGTCCACTCGCAAGTCTCGCACTATGTTTCGCGCCGCATTTGCCAACAGGCGCCTTGACCGCCATCCCGGGGTCAGGGGGGGGAGGGAGGAGGAGGAGGAGGATGCCAGGTGGGTTGCTGTCATAACTGTCACTCGCCGCCTCTTCCTACTACTTTATCGCCGAGAATGTATCTACATTCCTTCCTGTGGTCCGCTTCCTCCATCGTACCTATATCATCCGCTCAATAACCAACGGTCATGCCTTCAGACCTGTTGCGCTGTTCACTGTGAACCGGTCGCCGCATGCAGCTTCTCGTGAGCATTCTTTGAGTCTGACTCGGCCGAGAATGCTGGAGACCCAAGGCCGTTGTCCCGATTGCACCCACGACTCAACACCACGCCGAGGCCCTCGGACTTCTGCGCCTGAGCGGTCCACTGTCGAAATGCTTGCGACTCATACCACCGACGACGCCAAACACCTATCCTGTCCTCCTCTTGTGTACGATACTGAGCTCTGGGACAAGGACGTGCTACAGCTTGGCGAAGGAGAGACGGAGGATGAGCTAGACGAGCTTCATGCGCTGCAAGCAAGAGAAGCGGGGATCGAAGCGGATGTGCAGGACGAGACTTGTTCTGACACTCAAGAGATCTCAGCCATCCTATCGTCCTTGGGCGTCTCCAGTCCGCACCCAAGCTCCATCTCACTGCACTCATCGCTATCCACGAACATCACAAACCGATCGCGAAGTTCGCGCGACACGCAGACTGATGCGTCGTCTCTGTCCGCACCAAGATCAACCTCTCGACTATCGAAAAGTAAGCTTTCCACTTCGAGTCACAGTAGCTATGATTCTGTCATCGACAACATCCGGCCACGGCTGCCATCGAGGTCAGCTTCGGCAGCATCCAGTGCGCCGACATTCTCCTTCGCATTCGGGTCAAAGACCAAAAGACCCAAGTCGCTGAATATAAGAAGCGGATCTTTGTCGTTTTTCCGGAAAGGCCAAAGGTGAGTGCGCTGTCCTTGAACTGTTTCTTTCTGCAGCGCTCATGACATTGTTTCTAGTCAATGCTACTCCTGCACTTGCCACGGCTACGACACAGGATCGACACCACAAAAGCTACACAGATCAATCCGATATCCTGTAGCGACGTCCTTGTCATCGGACGGTCATGCTCCACTGCAGGGACTGAAATGCGGGCATCGCCTGACCAACTTCGCCATACGGATGCATATCAGGGAAGCTCTCGAGATGGATCAGAAGATCCCTCCGAGCTGCTGTGGCGTACCTATCCCTGCATCTGTACTGACCAGAGTGATGAGCGAGGCCGAACTCGACAGTCTAGAGCGCGAATTAGCTATCTCCTATGGCGTTGATCGTAAAGATAGTATGAGTGAAGTCAATGTTGCTGCGATATCGCGCCGAACGACACCGACGCCGTTAGAACTAAACGTGGCTATACCACCGTATGGCCCTTTGTTGAGTCCAATACAATTAGACATTGGTGTTGCGACACAGAATCCTGTTTATCTCTCATCCCCTACGCATCCCTTACCTACATCACCACGACGGCGATCGATCTCGAATTCGCGATCTAGTGCCAATGATGCCGATCGAGAAGATACGGCGACTCAGGATCAAGCATTCGCATCGCTCCGGAACCAGCAACGAGAACAATACTCGAGGGCTCGTGACTTTGAATTCCGACAACGACGCGTTATTGAGGTTCACTACGACCGTCTTCGGTCAGACTATTGGGCACTCCATCAACAAGAGAGGAAGGACATTGAGGCCGAGCACAGACATGCCATCGAGACCTTGGAGGAGATGCAAATGGACCGTGAAGTCGAGCTCCGCTTGCTGCAAGACGAGGAGCGTCAAAATGTCGCCACTGCTCTAAAGTACATGGAAGCATATTGCGGCGTGGTCGCGCGCGGTGCCCTACCACCAAGTGAACCAGCCGGCTTGCGGCGGACAGTCACAGACCAAGACCGATTGAAGCTCCAACAGCAGTACATCCTCCGCGACGGGCTGGAGAAGAAGCATGAAGCTGCAGTCAACGTCCTGCGCGCGAAACAGGAGCGAGCAGTGCAGAACAGGCAAAAGAAGCAACATGAGGAGCTGTCGGCAAATGACCGCAGTTTCGAAGCCGAGCTGACTTATTTGACAAGTCTTCAAGCCAAGGACCTTGAGAGAGTGGAACAGCTTGCCGCATCACGGAGGAGACGGCTTGATAGACGATGGTACATCAAATTCGAGCTATGGAGGAAGGAGAAAGGAGAGCAGCAGCGGGATTTTTCATGGTCATCGTCCACGATGCAGATCCGGTACCAGTGGCCGGATCCTTTGGGAAGTGCGGGCGAGCTGAAGTCGGACGCAGGGAGAGGTCTGGACGTGCTGTCTCGGACGTATAGGTTGAAGCCGTCGGCTAATTGGAAGGTTTACTGAAGAGTTGGATATACCCCCCCCCTCCCCCTTTAGAGTTTTCAGGAGCTACGAAGTCAGGCCTCGTGAGCGCTTTTTGTCTGTCTGTTTTGCAATGCAATCTCGTAGTCTGCGACTAGTAGTGCCTCATGCTATGGTCTATGTAGTGCACTTTATTATACCCATCGAAAGAGAAGATATGTTTCTTTTCTCTCCCTCTAGGCTTGCGCGACATATCATCCTCATATTGGCGAGAGTACCATTTCATATTGGTCCCAACGTCGACTTTGTCACTTATCAAACGATTATTGGATACCAAACAGCGGGCCACTATGCCGACCAGTTCTTCACCCAGCCTCCTCTCACATCTATAACACATCACGTATTTTTCATCCAAGACTAGATATCAGAATCGCGCGATCCCCCGGCCTTCTATCCCGCATTGGTCATGGACTTGATGAGTGGTAGAACATCGGAATGGTACGGTTCTGCCTTTCTGACCCCATGACCTCAGCTCTAAATCCTTAGTATCGAAAGACTATCTGTTTTGGTTCGAGAATAGGCATATCCGGATGGTGCGGACAGTCATCGAAGGTTGACTTTCATGATTCCTCAGTCTAGATGATATGGAAAGTCCAGTATGATGGCTGATCGAGCGAGCCTTAGAGGCTGTGCTCAAGCCCATTCAGGCCAAGACATACGGGGGCATCACGACTCACGAAGTTAGAACAAGAAGAAAGAGTTACATGGCCGTCGTGTCGTAAGGTCGGTAGGCACCACCAGCCTCCTGCGGCAACTGGGACTTGTACCGTAAGTCGGGAAAGCATGATGGCCTACCTGACAACACTATATCTTTCGCGCTTGTTGGCCAATATTGACTTAATCCACTCAACCGACAATGCTTCGTCCCATGGTCAAGCGAAAACGTCGCCCATTTTTATTCTCTCATTCTTAAGCCGCCACGTTTAAAGGCGCACTTTATACATGATGGACAAACTTATAAATACCACTGTCCGTCTCTTCGACAGCATCCACTGCACATACCAAACCACCAGATTTCGCCTCAGTCAATTCTCTCTTCACAGCGATATGTCTGACCTCATCGAGTCCGAGAAGAAGGGTCCCCTGCCCGAAGTCCATCTCGTCGAGACGCGAGACACAGAGACCAGGGGGAATTCACAAGGGGAAACGTCGTCAGGGCCAGAGTCAGCCAGACCACAGCTGACTGAGAAATCAGTCGGCTGTGCACCCCCTACAGCAACAGTACGAGATGTTAGGCCCAAACCTATCATCTTGGAAGAAAATGCATATCCGGAGCTACTCGCTTATAGCTGGCCGACGTGGAAAAAATGGGTTCATCTGACGGTGGTATTCTTCGTTCAGATATCCATGAACTACAATGCATCTGTTGTCGGGAACGCCCTGGGCCTTCTCGAAAAAAGGTTTGAAATCACGGAATTTCAGGCCCGACTTCAGATGTTTGCATTCCTTGTTGCATATGCTTTTGGTTGTGAGCTCTGGGCACCGTAAGTACCTTCCATCTCCTTTAAATCGCCATACTAACAGATAACCTAGTTGGAGCGAGGACTTTGGACGCAGATGGATCTTGACGGGCAGTCTGTTGCTCGTAAACATCTGGGCAGCCATGTGTGGTAGTGCTACAAACTTCACCACTATCATGGTTGGCCGTGTTCTTGGTGGTTTATGCTCTGCTGGTGGCTCTATCACTCTCGGCATCGTCGCCGATATGTTCCGACCTGACGAGCAAGGCTATGCGGTGAACTTCGTCGTCCTAGCCTCTGTCAGTGGATCGGTGGTCGGGCCTGTCGTCGGTGGCTATCTGGAAGAGAATGTCGAATGGGAATGGAACTTCTGGTCCCAGGTGATATTCGGTGTTCTCGTCATGGCCGCCTTCGTAGCATTGCCCGAAACGAGAGCCAAGGAGATCCTCAACTGTAAGTGTACACCACCATATTTATTTCGCTGTACTAATTGAATGGTACAGCCAAGGCAAAAGCCTTACGGACTGATGCGGCGAAAGAGGGCAGACCATGTCACATCAAGGGACCAAGGGAAAACGTAGATATCATGAGCAGACGGCAAATTCTTACCGGTCATCCAGAAACGTGGAGACACATCTTCACCATCTGGCTTCGACCCTTCAAGATGTTTGTCACAGAGCCTATCGTACTGTTTCTGTCGCTACTCAGCGGATTCAGTGATGCTCTGATATTTACGTTCCTGAATTCCTATGGTGTTGTGTTCAAGGAGCCCTATAAATTAGGGCCTGTTCAGATTGGGCATGGGTTCCTCTTGTAAGTCATTGCCCTACACCACGTCTCAATTAGAACCAACTAATGCTGTTTGTAGCCTCATCGTTGGCTACATCATTGGGTATGTGGCTTACATCGTCGATTTCTGGGTCAAGAAGAGGAGGTCAAAGAGGTCCGGCGAGCCAATTAATCCGGAATCGCGTCTGTTCCTTCTGTTGTTCAGTAAGTTATCCAAAGCCCTGACTCGTAGCATTCTCTTACAGGTATGCAGTTGCTCCCTTCCTGCCCGTAGGCATGTTCCTCTTCGCCTGGCTCAGTGAGCCTAGCATCGTTTCCAGCCCGTGGCCTGCGCTCTCCTCCACCGTGTTGGTCGGTATCGCAAACTACGCCATCTATCTCGCCACCGTTGATTACATGGTCGCCGCCTATGGTGCCTTTGCTGCTTCTGCCACTGGTGGTAACGGTTTTGCCCGTGATCTGCTCGCTGGTATCTCAGCACTATACGCAAATCCTTTGTACGAGAACGTTGGACGACCTGAGAACACCAGGAATGGGAGTGTCATACTTGCGTGCATATCGATCGGTGTAATCATACCGATCTATGCATTCTACTTCAAGGGCGAATGGATTCGGGGACACAGCAGTATGGCAGAGGATTTCAAGAAGCAGGAAGCTGTTCGGGAAGAGCAATTGACCGGCTCACGCCGACCGACTCCTATTGGCTCTCGTCGGAACTCCTCCACTGGGGAAGTGGACATCGCCTTCGGAACGGCATAATGTCTGACATCGGTGGCCCATTCCAGGAATATACGGCCGCAGAAGCTCCGTATCAGACATTGCCCGGCTGTCCATCCTACGACCAACTGTCTGCAGAAGCTGCACGTCAAATACCGTCCACCGCCAAAATTAGTCCCTCTACGGGAGGCTCTCGCTCAACCTCGTTCAGTAAAGATAATGCCCAGATCACGAAGTTTTCAGTTCGATTCTCGGAGTCCATTCTAGCATCTACACACTTTTGATAGCATCGAACACTTGATACCCCCATGTCATTGGCACACGCGTTCTTTCCAGATTCTTTCTTTTCACGGTCAGAATCATAGCATATTTTAGTAGCATAGGCGCGTCGGCTTTATGCAGTTATTGATATCCTCAACCGGCGGCATAGATGTTTTGACCTGGTCTCGGATATTAGCGGATCGCAACATGTTACATTCCCCATCTCCAGAGTCAGCGTTAGTAGCAGCCGCATACCAGTTGTTTCGGCGGGTTGTGGAGGACTTGCCACCTGGCAGCCCACGATCACGCTTCTTGATAGACACTACATAGCAATTACAACATGTGTCATCAACCAGTCACTTTTTTTGTGCTCTAACCTGAATGTTTACCGACTCGACTTGGACTGGAGGAGTTGCACGTAGCTCGTGCTGAGCCGGGGTGTCGCGTAAGGCTGGCTGGTGGTGGAGAACTTTGAGTGGGATGGAGTGGTGTATCTAGAGCTTGTGATATGTGCTTTTGGTAATCGTAATCGTAATCGTAGGGCTAATGGTAGGTTTATGCCGAACCCAGTGACAAGTCACCACGCCCGGGCTTTCTGTTAGGTGGTACCTACTTGGTCGTGGCATTATGAGGGATACGACTATTCTTCTTATTTTTCATTCTTTTTTTTGGGGGGGGGGACGGCGGAGGGGCGGAGGGGAGTATCTTTGGGTATAGTATAATGAATAAAGTATGTGCAGAAATCATATTACACTGGACTTTGGGCTAGCTGATGAGCTATTACAGGTTAGTTACTATTTGTCGGTTTGACGTTGCCTTTTTTTTTTTTTTTTTTTGGGGGGGGGGGGGGGGGTGAAAGGCAGAAGAAGAAAACAACAAAGGGGATTTAGCTTCGTTTTGGACGGTACGATGAGTGTGGTTTAAGGGTAGGTGGTAGTGGTTGATTGGGACTAGACTGTTGTTTCTGGGATATATATATATATATTCATTCTCTTTTCGGTCGAATCTGGTTCCCAAACTCTGTGATCCGTGTTGGGGTCGTATGGAAAGTTTGGAGACTAAAGATAGGAAAGGAGACTGGCTATCTTGATATAATGTTGTTTGCTGGAATCTTAAGCACATTCGGCCATACCAACCAGAAAGCAAGCGGTCCCGTTCGCTCCCGCCTATTTAAGCTGGTTAGGGGTGGATTAGTAGTTAGGTGGGTGACCACTAGCGAATACCCACTGCTGAATGTTTTGTGTTTTGGGTCTCGTTCAGGAAAAGAAAGACTGCTGTTTGTGATGTGTTTTGGGTTGTTTTAGAGTTTAGATTATTAGTGTTATTGGATTTTTTTGATGAGTGGTTAGTTGTTAGATTATCGAGTTGGTGCAGTCAAACCTCGTTATGGCAATATCCTTAGTATAAAAATACGAACCTCGTGGACGAAATCGAGATCTTGCCAGCAAACGAATCCGTTATTACAATATTCTCGTTATAGCGATACGATTGAACCGGCCGTGTTCGTATCGTTATAACGGGATTCGACTGTATATCGCTAAGAATGCGCGAGACCTGGGAGAGGATAAGAGATTACTAGATGTTCAATATGATAAGATGCCCTATAGCTTAGCATAAGATGTGATGTTTTTACACTACAGCTAAATATAATAACCAACAAAACATCTTCAAGATATTGAAATGGAAGGGCGTAGTGAAAATATACCTTTTGACCGGATACCGCTAACCTAAAGCGGAAGACGGTCTAGGCTTCGCCAAGAGGGCTGAATCATGCCAAAGACCTTGCTTAGCCACCTCCGCCGCCATCATTTGTACTTATTACTTAATCTAAGTAGGCGACGTAAGACGATCTCGTTGATTAACTTGAGGGCGATTTTGGAGGTCGTACCATGTAACCACGCTTCGGCAAACATCACAAGTTACACCGTACTGTCCAGCCGAGGCCCATAAGAAGAAGATGGCAAGCCCTAATGGAGAAGCCTACGAACGCCGGCGAGAACAGGTTCGACGAGCTCAGAAGTAAGCCTTTGTTATATATCACATGACTAAATCCCAGAATCTTCACAGGTGTTGACCTAGTAACACAGATCCCATCGCGCACGCAAAGCAACCTACGTCAAGTCCCTCGAATCCGAGGTCAGCGAGCTCCGGAGAGAAAACGCCACTCAGGCCGCCCTGATACGTACGCTGAGAGACTCCCTCATCACCAACGGCATCCCCATTCCTGCCGAGAGCCATGTACCAGTCGCCACCATCGAAGTAGGTAATCGTCGCCTCTTGTACCAAGAGATCTCCGCCCGGTTCAAGGCCGACGACTCCTCTCCGGACCCGAATCGCGCATTCGCATTTCCGCACACGCCGCCGCAAGCACCACCCTCACAGAGCAGTTTTGGCGGCGATACAAGCCACAGCGACTCCGACTTTCTTACTCCGCCGACCAGTATATGTGCGCCCTTGGAGCGAGTGTCTTCCGCTACTTCATCCGCCTCCATCCCCGGACCATCCTTCGGACTCGCCTCGGGACTCGCCTCCGCTCCCTCCCTACTGCAAAACACCACAGAGACCACCACCACCACCACCACCCCTGGCACCACCATCTACGCACACCCCCAAGGCCTCGACGCCACCCAAGTCGGCGTCAACTTCGTCCTCAGCCTCGAATCCCCCTGCCTCTACCACCACCGCCTAATCATGCCCGAAATGCTCCTCCTCAGCGGCCAAATCGGCAACGGCCACCGCCAAATGCTCAGCGCGCCCATCATGGCCCGCGCCCCCGAGTACAGCTTCAATCCGCTCCACCTAGGCATGCCGTCCGATGCACGCTGGGATGTGCCCGTGCGTGAGCTGGAGAACTTGTTGAAGGGTGCCGGGGAGTTGGGCTTGGCGGAGGGGGAAATCACGCCGGTGCAAGGGTGGATGTGGTTGAGGCGGCATCCGCGGTTTGGAAGGTTGGGGTTTGAGGGGTTGGAGGAAATGAGGGGGGGCTTGGTGCCGTTGGTGGAGTGTCATGGGTTTGGCGCGGTGTTGGATCGGGGCAGGTTTGTGGAGGTTGTGGAGAGGGTGCTGGCGGCGGTGTGATGAGGTGGGGTCGGTGAGGTAAGTCGTGGCTTCCACTCCAGCTTGACGCTGGAGGGGCTGGCGTCAAGCTTCCTCCTGCCTGGATGCAAATTCGCCTTTTTGGCCTGGGCGAACGTCGTCTGGTACACGACCTTGTACTCGGCTCACGGTGTTGCGAACATTAACGGACCATTTATATGCCTGCTTAATCGTTGGCCCGTTCAGGATTGGCTGCCACGAGCAGAACAGATGGTAGATGACCGGACCCGCTTCACCAGAAGAGAACGACTTCACATTGAGGCTTGAAGTTCTGCTAGGCTTGAAGTTCTGCTAGGCTGGAAGTTCTGCTAGGCTGGAGGTTCTACTAGGCTTGAAGTTCTGCTAGGCTTGAAGTTCTGCTAGGCTGGAAGTTCTGCTAGGCTGGAGGTTCTACTAGGCTTGAAGTTCTGCTAGGCTTGAAGTTCTGCTAGGCTTGGAGTTCTGCTAGGCTTGAAGTTCTGCTAGGCTTGAAGTTCTGCTAGGCTTGGAGTTCTCCTCAGACCATCGACGTGGGTCAGTGATTCCATGTCAAGAGGGCGAGAAAGTCCCAGAACAGCATTTTCATAATGTTTATGGACCCTGTACCACTCGTCCTACATTACGTCAATCGAAAGTTCTGGAGCCAAGCTGAATATATGGCTGTGTTGAGAGGGGTAAGTGAACAACCAAGGTGGTCGTCGTACAGAACGTGTTTATTCACGACACTTGTTCGCCGAGACCAGCTTTGACCCACTCAAATTTCTTCCGCCCCTTTTCTATGTCAGTTCGATCTTCTGGACGGTTGCAGCTCTCAACCTCAGCTTCTGTTCTCCCCAACGCCACTGAGGTAGGTATGTCCGATCTTGGACGCTCCACTCACAAGTGCGCTTCTTAGCTAACGTTGTATCAGGCAAAAACAGAGACAGGACTCCCAATATGACTACAAAGATTGACCCAGTCCTTCATGACACCTACGTCAAATACAAAGATTGACCCAGTCCTTCATGACACCTACGTCAAATACAAAGCCGGGACTGAGAAAGTCGTCACCTGGTTGGCTAAGGCCGCCTACGGCACAGGTCTCCTGGACGCGTCCTTTACCAGAAGCACGGGAACCAATGCTCACTTGAAGAGACATGAGCAGAATAATCGCCAGACATCAGAGCAGACGTTCGATTTTGAAGTCAAAGACCTTAACAGGTTTGCTGATGTGATCGTTTCCTCAAACTTAAAGGTCCCACCAGCCATCCTTTATACGCTGGACGATGTAATCGTTGCTCGGAGAGAGTGTGCTTCATGGTATAGACGGCAACTGTCTACAGACAACGATGCTCATCAGAAGAGAAATGAAAGCCATGACTACTACATCAGCATCTTGCAGAAAATGCGAAGCAAGCTTGCTTCTACCACTCGGGAAGAAAAGCAGGAATTTAGTACTCAGGCTATCCCAAGCGAGACTCTTTCGAGCAGCTCCAGGAGACTGTCAACCCATTCTCTTTGCTCCAGTCCCCGAGCGAGCCATCCACTAGATCTGCGGGATCAAGCGATACCAAAATTGTGTTCAAGATGGAGCCTTCGATCGAAGAGACGTCAGTTGCGGTGTGGTGTCTTCTCAAGGATCTGACTGGGCTACGATACTTCATACGCCAGGCCTGGACCGAATATAAGGAGCGTCGTATAACTCTTGAGACTGCCGCAGTTATCCATAACACGGCACTGGGACTATGCCGCGAAGTCAATCTTCATTTCATCAAATATTTCCCGCATCTGTCTGATCATGCAACGATTATTACATTCATGGATGGAAGTTACAAGCCTTCGGAACATCAACAGCACGGAGATTGGCGATACTTTGTTTTCACATCGCATCAGGGAGATGAATTTGCACTCTATCAGCCTGTCATTACATGCAACACTGTGCATAGAATGACAATGTCACTTATGACAATGCCCGTCGTTTCTTGGTATGAGCACAGACGAGCGCCTCTACTTACAGATGATGAAGACAACTTGATGTTCTGTGTTTCTTATTTGACACTCTTAAGTGTCGGACGCCTCAAGACCATGGACAATGATGACGACATGATGGTTCAAGCTATCCTTCAGAGCAGGACGGATGGAATCTACTACTCGTGGGCTGTCTTCGCTCTCCAATCTCTTACTGACTGTCAACGCATCCTAGGCAAGGACCGCTCCCGGGGCTTCCAGGACCTTCAAGCTTCCTGCAAGTGGTATAAGGAATCTATCGAGGCCACTGTCCGCTTTGGATATTCATCGGGGGTTAGCAAGTGGCATGAAAAGAACGAAAGCATCCTTCTCGGGATGGTCTCGGACTTTAGTGAAAGCGTTGAAGAAGATGAGTTGGAGGCTCTCTATAAGCTAAATCAGTCCGCAGCCGGCAAAGTGGATCGGGAGAAATTCTTTTTCATGAAGAAAAATCCTATGCTATGTGGACTTAAGCTTATGAAGTTGTTGTTATCATTCCATCAACTAGGACTGGAGTTGGTAAACAACCATTTCGCTCTTTTAACAGCTATACACACGTATAATGCATTCTTGGACCCAGTCAATACTGCAAGTAGCCACAAATGGACCGACTTGGAGACGATCATCAAAAGACAAGACTCGAAGAAAGTATTTGCTGGCGATAGACCTACTGAAAGTGGCGACCATCAAATGCACTTTGCTCTCGCCTTAGGTGCTGACCGAGCGAAACTGTTGAAACTTCGCCGAAAACAAAAGGGACGCATGAAGCTTGCTTGGCGCGGCGGAACTATAGGTTCCATGTCAACATACCTCCATTCGTGCATTAAAAAGGCTGGTAAAATCGTGAATCTCCATAGGCTCATCCCCAACTTTGTCACCGTAGCGGGCTTAGTGGCAAGAAGTGTCCCAGGTGCTTCGAATGATCCCGGTAGTGCCAGACTCAGCTCACTGGAAGTGCTCTCAGTGCTCAAGGAGAGCTTGAGCAGAGACGCGATATTTCTCCGCTGGGATTTGTTCGCGATGAACAAGCACTCTCTGGAGTTCATTCTGAAGATTACGGAGATACGTCTCGACTCGGATAATTCGCAGCCTAAAAAGAATTCGCCGGTCGGTTTCCAGAAGCTCCCAGGCGTGATGCTACACGTGCTCGGATTCGACATGCGGTCCTCACCGCGATTTCCAGAACTGTGCGCGATCGTAAACGCTCATGTGGCTTCTGTATCTGCAGTAGAGAGCCAGAAGGCAATGATCCGATGTGGGACCGTGTCTCAGAACAGCCCGCCGCATAGAGACGGCTTCTTCGTTCCGATTGATGATTTCGTCCCACACAGCTTGAGACAGAACGCTAAACTATTCTCTGTGCCTAACTTAGGGCTGCAGTTGTTGGTGTCCCGCAGTGTGTGGAGACTTGATAATACGATGCGATACCTCGAAGTCGGCGGCAAACTCAGAAACCTCCGCTTTATGAACGAGGGAGCTCCAGGAGAGGAAGCTGTCTTCCTCGAGTAAGCAAGAGCTTTCCAACGTGGCGCTTAATGCATTCTGCCTCTCAACAAATGTCAATACTTGGCAGCATGGATAATGACAGAATTGCAAAACTGAAGCTGTTGGAACTATCAAGGCAGGCAACATCCAGAATGATGCAAAAAGGTCTACTGAACACGTAACATGATCGACCGCGACTTCAAACCACATCTCTCTGCTCACATCTGGTTTTGTTCTGTTATACAAATATACATGTAGTCGTACGTAAGGCCCTCTTGTTCTTCTGTTGACTGAACAGTTCTGTCTCAAAAGATTATCTTGGATCTACTGGGGATTACACGGAGAAAAGGGGGGTCCATAGTGCTGAGGCAATTGATGTACAATAACTAATAGATGCTGTCTTGGTTTTGCCTTCGAGAAGTAGTCAAGTGTCGTACCATATTGTACTTTTTCTTTCACCATACAACGTACGTCGTTCCTCTGGTGTGTTCGACGTGAACAGAATTGCTACCATGACTGACTCAGGTCTCAGAGTAGGCCATGCAAAGCAGGGTCACGGTCGGGGTCATCATTCATAAGAGCAACAGTAGAGGGTTGGGGTCAATAACACATGGGGTCAGATGTGACAATGGAAGATGTAACGATACCAGGATATTTCAATTAATTTCTATCATGAGTGAAGTGCACAACTACACACCAACGAAAGCTGGTCAGTAGATATTGCCCCAAAAAGGCCTATGCGCCGTACCCAACGCTTTGGCAAAATGCGGGGAAGCTCAAAATCGTCTAGACCTCTATACTTCTATAACAACGGACATCTGGACTTTGGAGTCATCACCTCCCGTTGTATCTTCTTGAGGACCTCTCCGAGTTAGTGGGTGCCGTTTCCGTTAGCTCCAGCCGCTTTCATTTGCGTGTCGGCGTACAGCTTATCGAGGTACTCCTTCTTTCCTGCAATGGTCGCCTTGAAGGTCGCGGCTCCGGGATTCCAGTTCGCGGGGCACACTTCGCCGTACTTGTCGGTGAACTGGAATGCGTCGATGAGGCGAAGGGTCTCATCCACACTGCGGCCGACGGGCAAGTCGTTGATAGTGATCTGGTGAGTGACTTCATGTCAGCACGATTATCCAATTTACCTCTGCGCACCGCCATGTTTCAGTTCCGTTTCATATCGAAACATACCTGTCTGACTATGCCCTTAGGGTCGATCAAAAAGATGCCGCGCAACGCAATGCCTTCCTCCTCAATCAAGACGCCATAGTCCTTGCTCAGCTTGAGGTTCTTGTCGCTCAACAGGGGGATCTTGATCCCGCCGAGTCCGTTGTCTGCTCGGCTCGTTTTGTTCCAGGCTAGGAGACTGTACTCGCTGTCGGTGCTGGCGAAGACGACGCTGGCGCCACGCTTCTGGAATTGCTCGACGGCGTCGCTGAAGGCGATGATTTCGGTCGGGCAGACGAATGTCCATGCCATTGGTATGAAGCCGAGGACGAGCCATTGCTTGGTGGATGTGTATGTTGTTAGGCTCAGCTCTGTATATTGTTATTATATATTAGCTTCTGCGTGTTTTGAAGCGTAGAAGATAGAGTTTGGGTTATGGTGTACCTTCGAATACCCCATCGACAACAGCGGTCCCTGAGAAGGGCGGGGCAGGCTTCTGGACACGAGCAGGAACAGACGCCATGGTGGGTATACTTTTAATGCTGGAGGATACAGGGTTAATGCCCGGTCTCTTCGAACTGCAATCGAGCCCTATATATTCTCGCAGCGTAAGTAGAGAATTGCTTCGTTTCGTGAACGTAGTGGTGGTGGTGGTGGTGGTGGTGGGGTGTACTAGGGGGTCGGGGTGGTAAAGAGGTATCTTGACTATATAATGCTAAATGAAAAAAAAAAACGGTGTATAGGACCGATGAGTGACCAGACTTGTGGATCTCAGGATGAGTTGGCTGAAGCTTTGACCGAATGCACTGAAACAGGCAGATAATCGCGCAGATGGGTTTTCCTTCAACAGGCGACCGCAACTTCCACCTGATCAGTTGATACGTCCTGCCATGAGCAAGCCTGTTAGATATACGGTGCTCAAGTGACCAGTCCATGATGGTAAGCATGGTGTGATTCCTAATATTTATCATCATGGACCCTCTAGATTTATGGATAATCGGCTCGTATCCTAGTGCGTCGACTTCTGCATTTCAATGAGCAGCTAAGCTTTCTTCGGCGTAGCTTTGCGGCCCGTCAGGTACTCCCAGGCAAAACCGGCTATATTTAGGTTCAGGGTCTGACACGTCCGACATGCACAATTTATCACATTCTTTATCAGTCTTTTGCTTATCGATTTTGTACTGCTTTCCTCACAGTACGAAGACAGACATCTCTGTTTGTTGAACAATGTAGGTCATGGAGCCTCGAAACAAGAGTACTATCTCTTCTATTCTTCTTGCCAAGCAATCTCGTCTCACGTGACCGTTTCATATAATAACTATCTTGCAAGTATGCTTTTAGTATACCTCAGATTTGCAAGCAAGTAGCTTGTCTAGCTCCAATGGAATCTATAGCGCGTCAAGATTACAATCGCTAATCGGGTTCAGGCGTTAGTACCATGCATCAGGGCGGTGTCACCCAAGTATCTATACTTACTATAATTTACAAAAGAGTTTGCACTAAAGCCACCATGGAGCGATGACCAGGAAATTGTACTGAGATGGTGTCACGCTCAAGTCATCCGTAGACTACTAGATGTCGAAATGCGCTACGTACCGTCACTACTGGCATCTACACCTCAAGATCAAGTGACTGGTGCGTGCTGCGATCGACAGGTCAAGAACGTGATTGGAGCCAGCTACAGGTTTGGATATGTTGTGAAGGAGTCCAGCATTGGATAGAGGTTACGACTATATGGACAATTGGACATGGCACAGTATGTTCACCGAACAACGGCATTGCAATACTGAGAATGACAGGCGGAATGCGTATAGCCGCATCTATGGAGCCAGTCATATAACAGAGCTGCTAGAGTTACAAATTTGAGTGCGGCCTCTACGTTCGGATACTAGGAATCAAGCTGCCTCGTGATATGACCTCGCACGACACAGTAAAAGCCAGCATGGTCTCCGAATCGCACCCAACTGAGGTCGCACAACAGGACTGGAGTCAGCCTTCGTAGTTCAATTGGAACACTACAAGTGAACAATCTGGCACTCTGTTGCCTGCGATGCATTTGTCTGCATTAGAGGAATGTGCGGACTGTCAGTGAAAGTCGAATATTCGCAACTTTCGGAGTCAAAACTCAAAGCTGTTTGCTAGAGAACGAACCAGTCAAGTAAAGCACGTAAGACGCTTCTTTGATGTCAATAGGACATAACATCATTATATTCGTCAATGGTCCATTAGTCTGATGCTCTTTTGGACGACAGTATCCGTTCCATTACCATTCTCAATGTGCATGTCTACTTCGCCTCAGTCGCGGCATGCGAAGCTTCAATCTTCTTAACATCCACACCTCTTTCCACTGGGATAACGGTAGCATTAAACGCTGCCATCGTAAGACCAAAGCGTCCAAGGATCCGAGGCTCCCAGTTATCCGGGAAGCGCTCTTCGGTGAGCATTGGCGTCAGGTCATTTACGCGACCGCCGAAGATCGTGAGCATCGTGGAAGAGCTAGATATATCGAGTCAATTGGATTGTACTCAACCACGATGTGAACTTACTTGGAACTACCAAACATATTGTGGAAGAAGCTCTCTGTGTAAGCTGGGTTTGACTTCCTGGCCGCATATCTCCTCTTCGACAGTGCAAGCGAAAGATCCCTCTTAGTGAGTAGCGGCGATCCATCTGGCATAGTACCAGTAGCCTCCTTCAAGAGTTGATCAACAAGCTCGAGATCTGGCTTCGCCTGGTCTGGGACAATCGCCACATCTTGTCGCGTGAGACTACCGTCATGCTCTATGGCGTTATGCTTGCTCAGCTCTGCGAGATCGAATCGTCCACCCCAGTATGAGCGGTCCAGGAAGTCAGCGCTGAATTTCGGGACAAAGAAGCAGAACGAGGGCGCGAAATTGAAGGTTTGTCGAAGCTTGGTGTTGAGCTCTTTGAACGAGATGTTCTTGCCGTCATGAGGTAAGATGCCGTGGTTGGCCATGGCGTTTATCATTGGACAGGCAGATCGAGAATCGCCTTCCTTTGGAGGAATGTACTCGGGCCATTTACCGCCGTGCCCGGCCTGTCCTTCCGGTACAAGATGACCAGGCTTGTATGAAGGAAGTACGAAATTGAGCAATAAAAGGTTGAAATCCCAAACAAGAACGAATATATCGATGAAAGGTTTAGTGAGCTTTTGGAGCAGGCCCATGATGGCGGACTTGTATGGCAGAACAAAATGTTAAATTTCAAGTTTGAGGACTGCGATAGACTTCGTGAGATTGGAGACAGATGGGAATCCTCGAGACCATAGATCCGGGGAGCTTTCTGATTTTCAGAGCTGCATCTGTTGGGCGCGTGTATGTGAGGGGGAGGGTTTATCAGCCAGCCACTTCCAATGAATCGACTCCGATAGGTTGTGGTGTGAGCTCATGCTGCATTGCCCTAGTCGGAAAGCATCTGATGATCTGATCTTGCATATTTTCAGCTATTACAACAAGCCCTCATAGGCCAACCGAGCGCCAATGCAGAAACATGCCCCACTTCTTGTACGATCTCAAAGATTACACATGCGGCTAGCCAGGCGCAAGAAAAGCTAGAGATGTGTTGAACGTTGAATGAGGGGGTGCATTCTGTAGCGGACGTTTTGAGTCGAATGATGAAGAATCGCGGCAAAGATATAAACTTTTCCCAATATCGGGCCATGTCAGCAGTCCTCTAGAGGACGGGAGTGGATGGATTGGCGCTAGGAACAGGGGCTTTACCCGTCCGGTCCCCTCCCATAGCAATTCATGAATGGTCCGTGCTTTGATCCAAATTCTTTAGTGTACATACACCTCATCTCAATCTTCTTTCATATGTCATAGCGTTCGCTTTCACTTTACCAGGCGTGTCCCCAGTGCTCAAGTCCTCAGTGTTGACCAATTCATTGGTTCTGCATCAGCGTTTTCTGAAGATGAAAAGAGCTGAAGCGAAGAAACGATCGTCCATAACACGGTTCAATGGGCATCAAATCCTCGAAGGACACCTCACCTCATCTTATCAGCGGCGTGGAAGGTACCACCGGTCGTCTGGACCGTAGAGCTCTTCTCTCGCTTCGAGCGCAGTGACATGGTGATTCTGTCTGCTTCTACGTAGATACACAGTCTTTGTCTCCTCCGCTTCGTCCTCCGTTGTATCATCCTCTTCAACCGGAGAACCTGCGCGGGGGATGATTGCGGGCCGAGGCGCTGGTATGAAGCGAATAGTACCTGTTGGACGCGAGTCTGATATACGGGCATGTGAAGGATCCGCGGACGGGGCCTTCTCGATAGAGGCTTGAGGTTCACGCCCCTTCCAAGATGTGAAGCTCATTGTACGCTCACGACGCTTTGAGGCCGAGCTAGGTTGTGGTTTACCGACAGCTGGTACATGAGACGATCGTTGCGAATTCGATCTTGCTGAGGATATAGAATCCAGCGGCAGTCCTACAGACCCGTCTCTACCGAACTTGGCTGGGAGAGGTCAGTGGTGAGTAAACGTTCTAACAAGTGTTCCGCCTTACAGTTTGGGGGCCCACTCTTTACAGATTCGTGTGAACTCTGTAGGTCCACTGAGAGCATGTAATCTGTGATAAGTAAGTGACTGTCACTGGAATCGACTTCGTTCGATTGTAGGGTCACACACTGGCAAGTTGCTCCATTTCTCGCTGATTCGCTTGCAGCTTCTCAAGAAGCTCTCGATTTTCTGCTATGATTCGCTGGAATGTCTGCGCTGCTTGTTCCGTCATGGTCACGAAATTGAGCCTATTGCTTGGTGATGTTCAACTTTAGTTGGCGCGATGTTTGGAAAGCTGTTTTAGTGTTACACATTATCCGAGAAGAAGCTGTGACTGTGAAGCTAGGCAGGTGAGACTGAGAAAAGCTACGAGAATTAGGTCATGGTGAGAGGTACAATTGTTCGTATGCATCTGTGTAACGTGACGAAGTAAGGGGTGTACCACCTTCATCGCATCTACGGTGTCTAACAGCTCAAGTAGGAAACGCGTCAGTTTCGAGGTGTGAAATCATCTGCACAATGCAGATACAACTGAGACTGTGATTCGAAATTGCACACAGTTTTAGACGCTGACAAAATATGAGCCAGCACCCCATTAGATTGAGAGACATTCATTTAACCACGAAATGTTACCAATGTTACCTTGAATAGATGAGTCTGTCCATGACTTCTCTCGTGCTTTCTTAAGCCTTCAAACTTATTAAATGTTGGTACGGTGTTAGTGCCTGAGGCGATAATGCCAAGCTTCTGGTCTGTGCTTGCTTAGCGAGGACCGCACAATTTCAACTACCGCCCTCCCCATCTCCTTACACCACATCATCCGCCACCCTCACGGTATCGCCAATTTCTACGGATCCGAAGATCAAATCGAAGACAACATCTCATCACCAATTTCCAACAGTTCAAGATGGTGAGACGCCCGCTACATACTCCAAGCGAACCCTGTGGCGAAATTGTGGCATCAGGCACACGACATGGCAACCTCATCAAGACGAGGATGTGTATCATCTGAACTGCTTCCGAATCGATGAAGGAGAATCACTTGGGCACTTGATATGGGCTTCGCGCGGGGTTGTTGATGTGCAGTGTACATTGAGCTGACACGCCCACTAGGTTCTCGACCGAGATTTCCTCAATGAGTCGGCTCAGGCCCAAGCTCGCAAGCACAAGTTGAAGGTATGTTTGTGATAATGTCTGCGTCTGCTACGCTCTGACATTGTTTAGATGCTCGTACCTGCCCCACGCTCATTCTTCATGGACGTCAAGTGTCCTGGTTGCTTCACCATCACCACTGTCTACTCGCACGCACAAACAGTCGTTACTTGCCAAGGCTGCTCGCAGGTGCTTTGCCAGCCCACCGGTGGCAAGGCCCGTCTCACAGAGGGTTGCTCTTTTAGGAGAAAGTAAATGTGGCGCTTGTGGACTGGTCAAAATTATGAATGATGGATCCTGGGTGTGGCATTAGATCTCATGCATTCGACGAATAATCGACTTGCGGGATAGAAGAGGGATCATCTCCAAAAAGCTATTTGGGAGTTCCGGATATCTAGCGTGGTCGACGGTATCTTTTCCTTTTCCTGGGCTTCTTGTGCGGCATGTGGCCATCATTGTACATGCATGTGGACGGGGAGATAGCGTTCAGCATGAGCCTTCCGTTCCTACCTGGGATTCGGTGGTTATGACCGTCTGTAGCATCGAGGATGCCTCCACTTGCTCGCGGTCTTTCTGTAAAATCCGAAAAAATACTCGTACTACAACGTATTCACCCAATGCACTCCCATGTTATATCCCACCCCGAATCCTCAGACATTTGTTGTAGTGATGGATTGGATCTCATAGATCGTAACATCATTAACAAAGGCTCTAAAAGTAAGTGATATTAGATAACCTCGCAGGTCATCGGAGCCGCCCGTCAATTGCGGGGCAGCCTCTATGAGAGGAAGTGGTGGCTCCGAGCTGCCGTCGACGAACGACCGATGTCACCAAAATTTCGTGGAGCCCAAAGAATCAGCATGACCGCACCGCCGGAGTCCTTTGTAATATTGTTCCAAGCTATCACCTTAATACAGCCTCGATTCCTCTAATTACGCGCCCAACAATATCCAACATGACCCTCCCAACCTCTATACACAACTCTGCCGTTGAAAAAGCCATCGAGAATGCCAAAACCCTCTCCCCATTCACCGACGCCGATTGGCTCCTCAGCATAAAGGCTGCCGCCGAGCATATCAAGCCCAGCGATGACAAGATCACCTTGAACGACGTCGGGCCCAAGGCTATCGCAAAAACAATTGACCATACCCTGCTGAAGCTCGACGCAACAGAGGCCCAAATCAGACAACTATGCGTAGAAGCGAAGGAGGATGACTTCATGGTCCAAACCCCTTGCCAATACTGTACTATTATATGTACTAATCTATGCCATAGTCCGTGTGTGTCCGCCTGCCGCACGTGCCCCTTTGCGCATCCCTCCTTTCCGCGTCCACCGTCCTCATCGCCTGCGTCATCGGCTTTCACGAAGGAACATACTCCACGCCCACGAAAGTCGCTGAATCAATCGACGCGGTCCGCGCCGGAGCATCGGAGCTCGATGTAGTCCTCAATTGGCCCGCGTTGCAGTCCGGCCAGTATAGTTCTATCTTCACTGAATTAGCCGCAATACGCCTTGCCTGCCCACACCCGACAACTCTCAAGATCATCTTCGAGACGAGCCAGCTGTCCGAAAGCGGCATACTAGCGGCATGCCAGCTTGCTGCGGCGGCGGGCTTTGATTTTGTGAAGACGAGCACAGGGTTCAACGGGCGGGGCGCGAGTGTGCGGGATGTGCAATTGATGCGTGCAGCGAGCAAGTGGTATGCCAGTGATGATGGGGTGAAGCTGTTGCGGAAAGCAGGGAAGTCGTTGGGGACGAAGGTGCCGATGAAGGTAAAGGCGAGTGGCGGTGTGAGGACTTTCGCAGATGCAGTGAAGATGCTAGAGATTGGCGCAGAGAGGATTGGCGCGAGTAGCGGCAAAGTCATCGTGAAGGAGGCCAAAGAGGGCAAAACGAGCTCAGGGGCAGCAGCTGGTGCAGAAAGTTATTAGGGTGCCTCAGTACCCACATACTGTACACATTATCACAAGAACACTGAATACGCCAACAACAACTCTTCCATTCATTCTCCCACTCGAAACATCGTACCCTTATTTAACTCAGTTCACCGCTCGTCTGTACCCTTTTCTTGGCAAAAACCTGGTAGCACGAGCTTTATGGTCTTTCCATTCCCATCCATTCGGATCTTTCTTCAACAAAAGAGGGCCTCGCAATTGGAATTTGTTCGGGTTACCAGAGATCGACCATGCTTCGTCCATAGGCTGCCTTGCAGCGGAAGGTCGGATCAGTTTCACAGGGTCACTATGAGGAAGACGTCGTGTTTCCGAGTGAGAGCTTGCCGTTGTTGGCTCAGTGCTCGTTGGCTCACAGTGTGCGGTTGATGAGCACGAAGCTGAGCAGGTATGATCCATCGAACAAATGGATGTGTTGTCGACAGAATCATCACGCCAGACCTTGAAAGGGGTTGGTGGTAGATTGTAAGCCACTGGTGTTACATAGTCCGGCGATGGAGTGCTTGCGACAAATGTGCTATCCATAGACGAGAGAGCAGGAAATCGCGTGTGAGGGGATGGACTCGGCGAGGCTGGTGCACTCACACTCCTCGGACGATTGAGAGAAGAGGAATGCATCTTGCGTACTACAGGTGTTCGTGGATGAGAGTCATACACTGGTCTGCACACGGCAGGTGTGCATAAGCGTGTCCGGTGGCCTTCTTCGCAAGATGACGGTACCTTCGCTGCATTTCGGTTCCGGAAGGCTGGCGGTGGTTCAGTAGAATAACGTCTTGACCTGCCCAGCCGTGGGCTGGTCGTCCATGCTGGGTCATGATGGGCTTGCTCGTCAACCCAGGTTCGAAGTCGAGCTGATTCCAGGACGTCTTTACGAGCCTCTAGCCTGTGACATTTGGCCCTCCTTCGTGATTGGAGGTTCTGAATCTCCTTCTTCCTCCGTCGATCTCCATATAGAAGGAAGATCAAGACTCCGAATATAGCAACGTAACCACTCAAGACCGAGACAATAGCTTGTATGTGGGTAACACAGACTATTACGCAGAAGAGGAAGGCAAGCTCGTACATTGGGATGTAATCATCAGGGATCTCGATACGGCGAATGTCGTGTGCTCGGTTCATGATCACAGGTTGAGCGATAGTGAGAGGAGATGTGAGATATTCACCTCCTGGTCGGTGGTCTGTAGCGAGTGGAGACTGTTTGTGGGTATGTGATAGAGCCGCTGCACAAAGGTTATCAAATCAAATGACGAAAGGAAAGTAATACATAATCGGTTTGGCGGTTTTGAGGTTGGGAGAGAGATTCTGGATTCATAACAAAAATTAGATCAGGAACAGCGTTAATAGTGCAGGAGAAGTCGACATAGTCTGACCAGCAGCGCTATTGCCTACCTGCAGACTCGAGAGTAGGTGCTTTCCGTTGTGACCGAACACCTGAGTCCACCATAATTATGCGAACGTCTGCAAGCTGACAGATCAGAGGCTTGCAATTGCATATATACATGACTATATCACCCAGTCCGAGTAGATTTGAGTGTCTAAGAGAGTTTCTTCGCTTGCTTCCGCGTTCTCCCAATCTCTGACTCAAGTATGCGCATTTCTCGCAATATATTACAGAGCTTTGGAATGGGGTCATCGACGGCTTGTACAAAATGGCTTTGTGAAGTTCTCAACGCCTGAGGGACAAGAACACCAAACCATCGGATTGGATCAACTATCTTCTCCTCGGATTCATCCGAAGGCCGATTGGGAGACTTCTCGGGGCTTCGTCCATGTTGACCATTTTCGGTATTGATAGTCTGTCCGTCGTCTTTGGTGTGTCGCGGCTGTTGATCATTGTCTGGATGGACCTTCTCGTCCGATGAGGCTTGGTCAGCTGACTCGGATGTGTTCGTGGTGGGAGTCAAATTCAGAGACAGGAGATCAAGCTTAGTCAGACCAGAATCTGTTTGAGATATTCGTGCTCGCCGCCATGCCTTCATGCGATCATCGTACTGATCTTGCCCGTACCTAACCCTTGAGGCAAAATTTGACTGCGCTAAAGAAATGAAACCCTAACGATCATCAATATACATGGCCTGTTCCTTTATTATTGAGGATAGACTTACTGAGGACATATGGGACGAAAGTTGTATGCGCGTTTTCTGATATTCATCTACAAGCTCTAGGTAGCGTTCGAGAAGATGATCAATCTTATCCAGCATCTCTTCACGGCTCGGTTTTTGTTGTAAGTTCTGGTCAGCCATCGGAGCCAGAACAGATGCCATGCTGTCTATTTTCACCCGTGTTTGTTGAAGAAGGGGAAATTGACGATGTTGATGTTCGGCTCCAGCTGCCTTCATGACCCACCGAAGCTAGGATATAATTGCCGCTTTTCACCGCCCAAGACGACCGACATAGCTAATAGCTTCATTCGAACATTGAACAAGTCTGGGTAGCCAGATCTTGTCTGAAATTACGACATGAGCCAGTTTGGCCCACTCTGGAGGCATGTATCTCGCCTAAAGACCATAAACGAGCAGAGAATATGCTCTAGGACACTTCCAAAGAGGCAGAAGCCTCTCCACCAGCAATCGCGCCGCTACGCTCATCAGCCCGCAGACGACGCCGAATGGGTATCGCCAGTAGACAAACCTGCTGTACTTATGCGCTCGAAGGCGAATAAGAAACATGGTCCAGGTCTTATCATACTAGGTGTGTGCTCAATCTGTTTCCTGACGCTGCGAGAGCGCCCTCATCCCACAGCAATGCTAATCAATATCTAGCATTGATGCCAATCACAGCATTCGCCCTCGGTACATGGCAAGTCCAGCGACTTTCCTGGAAGACCGATCTCGTCGCCCGCTACGAGGACCGCTTAGTCCGTCCGTCCCTCCCTCTCCCACCACACATTGACCCAAGCGCGATCCCCGATTTCGACTATCGCCGTGTGTTCGCACGAGGCAAGTTCCGACATGACCAGGAGATACTACTCGGTCCGCGCACGCATGATGGTAAAGATGGGTATCAAGTGATAACACCAATGGAGCGGTGGGACGAGCAAGGCAAGGAGATGGGCAAAGTTCTGGTCTGCCGCGGCTGGATATCGCGAGCAAAGGAACTGCAGAAAGATAGAGCTGGCCCTGATGCATTACCAGAAGGAGAGATTATCGTGCAAGGTTTGCTAAGGCAGCCCTATAAGAAGAACATGTTTACCCCGGCTAATAGTCCGGAGAAAAATTTGTGGCATTTCCCGGATATCGAGGCCATGGCTAAGCATGTTGGCGCAGAGCCTGTGTTTGTGGAAGAGACTATGCTACCTGATTTACTAGTATCTCAATCGAGAGAGACGAACGGTGTACCAATTGGGCGGCCCGCGGCTGTGAACCTGAGGAATAACCACACACAGTACATAATCACATGGTAAGATCAGTCAGATGTCGTGTGGTAGCGCAAACTAACATAAACAGGTATGCTCTAGGTATCGCCACTTCTATCATGTTCTGGATGGTGGTCAAGAAGCCACAGTCAGGCATCCAACAAAGACTACAACAGGCCAGGAAATGGTAACTCGAGCAACAATGCGATGTCCTGCCCGTGCAGCAGCCATTCCCCCTTCTCCTGTACATATATTCAATAATTGCACGAAAGCAGACGTACATAAAATGCCCCAAAAACACAAAGCCTATCCAACACGACCCTTACCAAACATCACATACCAACGTAACACCAAACATCACCCATCCCCGTCCAAAACTCCCCTTTCCACTCCAACCACCCCAACCCATCAAGCAATAATCGTTCCGCGCCTCCCCCACCTCCTCAACATCCACAACTCATCCAAGAACCTCCCCTCCGCCTTACCCCTCTCCCGCTCCTCCCACCGCACCTGCCTCTCCGCCGCCCTCTCCCCACTCAAAAACCCATACCCCCCCGTCGCCGCCATCCACGCCTCATACACCACCCACTCCTCCGGCTTCTCATACCCTTCTCGCTCCTCCTTCCTCCCACCCAGCGCATACCAAGCGCGTGTCTCCTCCGCAGCAGCAGGTCGCGCCAGATCATCTACTTCGTAGTCCGGCTGCGCGTCGAACCAGATGGTGTAGATGGTGCGCAGGCGGTGCGTGTACCAGGTATATGAGATAATGCATTCGGAGCGGACGGGTTCGGGTAGGGAGGAGCAGTATGTTGGGGGGGTGGTGCGTTTGGCGGTTGTGTTTGTTGAGGGGTGCCAGGCGAGGTTGGGGGTGGTTATGGGGCCGATATGGCGGGCTTTTGTGGTTGGGATGGACGCGAGGAGGAGGAGGGTTGTGAGGAGGGTGATGGGATGGAGGGTGTGCATTGCGGTTTGGCTGGTTGAGGTGTGTTGGGGTGTTTTCTGTGGGTGTGGGAGGTGTGTGGAAGGTGGATGATGATTGGTAGTGTGGATTTATGAAGGTTATGATTGGGAGTGTGGAGATATGAAGATTATGATTAATCGTGTTCGGGTTGCGGATGTATGGGGATTATGATTGATCGTGTAAGGAGGTGAGGAGTTGATTGATGTTAAGAGCGAAATTGGGTGTAGTGAAGTAATGCTATAGAACACAGGTGAATTGGAAATTAGTATTTAGAGCGTGACGAGATAACTATGTGAACAATGTGCAACAACAACACAATTGTCCCTACAGACAACACTTATGTCTTGCGATCGCGATTCTCTCCTGTTCACCCACACCATACGTTTCAAAGCGTACAACTGTCCTTGATGATGTAGCTAGATCGCTGCGATATTCCTTTCAGGTATATCGTCGTGCCAGATCCCCGAACCCGTATGTCTAGATATTTCTCTCAAAGTTCTCTGCTCAGGGACAGGTGACTATCGTCAAACGCCTTCTCAGCTTCGATTCTCGCCTACCCAGTGAAAGCAACATCCTTGTCGGGCTCGTTTACGTCCGGTTTGAGTTCAGATTCTTGCTGATCGGGAGTGAGGTATCCACTCAGTCCCTGATTCTCTGTCGAAGTCGCAGGCTCGTCTTGGATGATCAGACTTAGTCTTCCGTTCGGTTGCACACTCAGACGTGGGATCCTCGACGACGTGACAGATGTCGACTGCTCAATCGACGACGTCGAAACTCCAGCTTCACTCTCCTGGCTTGCAAGCGTTTGTGGAACCGAGTTTTTGAGCTTAGCCTCAAAGGCCAACTCTCTGCGTTCTTCTCTCCGTCTGCGTGCCTCTAGAATAGCCTCCATTTGGAAGAATGATTCGACCCAGTTCTTGCCTTCAGCTGCGTAGTCAAGCGTATGGGAGCGGGTCTTCAGGATCGAATCGAACCAGTCCTTGCTCTCATCTGCGAGTGCGGTCAAGCGATCGGACACGGACGGCCGACGTTGGCCAGGAGGCTGCAGTGACTGTTCGGAAGACGATTCTTCCCCTGACATTGAAAGCTGGCAGAGTCCAATCGTAGAACGAGATTTTGATTTGATCTTTGACTCAACGGTCTGCTTATTCTGTGGCCCATCTTGGCTACTGACAGATGCCCGCAGCACGCTCTTATGTCGTTTGAACTTTACAGGCTTCGGTGGTGGCCAGTACTTGGGATCGTGAGATACTGAGCCAAACGTAGCCCTTCCTCTTTCTGCATCTTTCGATGCTGTACTGCTGGCGACTCTATTCGCATGAACTCGGTCCCGGATCCATGGAGGAAGGTTTTCGAAAGCTGGCCGCTTCGTAGGCGAGATGAAGTGGTAGAAGGGGAGAATCGCAAGAGAGGTCTCCAAACCGGGCATCTTGAGATCGAACCGCAAAATATAGGTTACTTTCCTTGTTGATATCGTCGGAATGGACAGAGTAGTTAACTGTGTATGTCAGGTACTGAGGAGAGGTTAAGGGTCGTTTGGTAGGCTACTTCGATCTCATAGAGTGAGTGATGCCACGTCGAGGTCGTCACTTTTATCGAATTGGAAATGACGTAAAGAGCACGACTTTAAAAATGTAAAAAAAAATGAAAGCGAGAACGAGAAGCAGTCCCTACTTAGGGCAATGATCGTGAGAATGGAAGCAAAAACGCTGCCTTCAGTTCTTTTTGGACGACGAAAAATTATCATTCAGTCTGGTCTTACCTACCATGCTTGTATTTGTCAGTGAAATCGGTGTCTTCTGGCTGGTCGTTTGACGTAGTGTGCGCTTTTTCAATACTAGTATTACGTACTTCATGATAAGTTAAGTTCCTTACGGGCCGGGTCATATGGCTTGGTGAAGATCGTAACCACGACAATTGCTATGCTCTGATTTGAGTGAGAATTCGCATCCGCAATACGAGGTTCCGAAGTTGCCTGGTCAACAGCTGGTGTGCTTGTTGGACTTCCAAGCAGGGGTGTTCGAGTGAATAGCAGGGGCATACACAATGATCTTGACATGTTTCTGTGAAGGTCAACTAGGCTGAACCAGGTATTTGCACATCGCGAAGAAAAATCGTAGGTAAACCTCGGGTCATGTCGAAGTATGATTAGCAAGATTTGGGTGACAACGAAGCCTACGCTGTGGCAGGCACGGTGATAGTAATCCTCCAGGCTCACTCCATAGGGTATAGTGAGAAATTAATAAAACAAAAGCTGTAAACCATCCTTCCCGTAGCGTTCTTTGAGATTGTTCATCGCCAGAAGCTTTACCAAAGGCACTTGGACCTCCTTCATATCAAGCACGCCTCGTTTTTTGGTATCGATGTGACTAGCGTCTAGTACAATCACTCTTAACTTGTCCATCTTGAGGGCTCCATTGTCAATCAGGTCATACACCCTCTGAGGAGTCCCAACCCCAAAACTCATGCGCACTTTGCCACAGGTCTCTATGGCTTCTTTAAGTTTAATATGCTTTGCGAACAGCTTCTCTACCTTTCCTTCTTTCGTCTGGAAAGTCCGTAAACTCCGTACTAGCTCTGCAGCACGAAGACCTGCTGATGCTATGACGAGAATATGCGGCGAACCAGGCGTACTGGGTGCTTTGTCTAAATCGATATTCTTGGGGCTGAACTTTCTGATGAAGTCTGCCAAATTATCGGTCGTCCGTGGCTTTAACCAAGAGGTTGTATCGGCTATGGCACTTTCTGAAGCCACAAGTTAGCATGTATGTTCCGGACAAGTGGAAATTTCGAAGCTGATACCTGGAATGTAGCGGTCCTCAAGTTCTACGTGACTCAGCTCAGGCTCAAAGCGCTTGGTCCGCTGGGCAACGTAGTCGGACAATAGTCTTGCGTCCATCTTTGACAGACCATTATTTATCCCTAGGTCGCCATCAAGGTCTGCATCGTTTATATCTTTCGGCTTCTTGCTCCGTCGCTTGCGCTTTGTAGGTTTCTGCTGCTCTGATTCGACTTCGCCATCGTGCCGCTTGCGTTTGATGCTACTCTTTGATGTCTCGATGTTGGCTGACAGAGTCCCCTCAACGTCTGAATCTCCGGAAATCGACATATCGGTGTTGTGCTCAAGACGATTGCATTGGTTGAGCAGCGTCTTATTGAACTGACGTGGGAAGTCCCTAGACTAATTTTTTGGTGGACTCTTATCGATAAGACGTAGATCCCTGCAGGTGCTGTAGCGTAGATGTGGTGGAGTGGGTCCGCTACGATCCCGACGCGTCTCGCGCTGCACCACCTGGGGATTGATGGTTCACGCAATATGCCCAGGTCATAACAAATCCCGATTGGTCTTCCTCCAACACTGTCAGTTGGCAGTCGCAAAACTCCATAACATCTGATCCAGCACGAACATCTTCCCTCGCGAAGATGTCTGAACCGCGGCCAAAGCGGCAGCGAGTTACGCCACGAAATTCGAACGCAAATGAGCTTGCTACTCAAGCTCAGACGCCCTACGCAAATGTAAACACTGCTCGAGTGTTTCAATGATAGTAGAATCTAGACTGACAAGATACAGCTTCGTCAACTTGCTTCGTTGATCAAAAAGCCCGCAGCGACTCCGTACAGGCGTGCTGTATCTGCTGGGCCAGAGACGACACCAGGAACCGAACGTAGCGCGAACACGACACCAGGGACGCAGAATAAGACACCGAGATCTGTTGGAAGAACTGGCCTCTATGCTAGACCTGTGATCGCGCGTCGTGGTCCGCCAACAACACCGCATGCGATTCGGGCACTGCAGCAAAGACGCAATGCTGCTATCACACCAGGGAAGAATAGAAGGCGGAGCGGCCGTATGCAGAGGGAAACGCCTAGGGACACCTTGCGAGCATTAAGTCGACTTCTTGCTCCTAAGAGCAAGCCTATCGTTGCCACACCGCGTACAGGAGGACAATCAAGAAGAAATTCACTGTTGGACGACATCGACGACGAATCTGATCCCCGACCACCGAGACTGTCTATGCCTTTGGACTTTGAATCCGATGATGAAGACGCGCCGCCACGCCTATCAGCTTTGCCAGAAGATCTCGACAACGACAACCTGACTGCAAACCTGACTGCGGTGTCTCTAGAGACGGGCCGTCGCGCTATAAGCGAAGATCCGAGATACACAAGAAGGAGCCTGGGAAGGCTAAGTGAGCGATTTCCGGGAATCAATGATCTTAGCTTTGATGCTGGAGATGGTGCAGACCCCGACGCGACTTTCCTTCGCGAAAACAACCTGTTCGGCGATAATGGGGATATCAACATCGATGATGGCACGATCAACTTGGGCGACGAAGCAACAGCTGACCTACGCGCGCTAATGGAAACAACAAGACAGCGGAGTAGATACAGTGATTTAGGAATACCCGGGTTAGATGACCATGATGAGCCAACATTCCAATTCAGAATTGGAGGCCAGGATCGACTTGCACAGCCAGTATTCACCTATCCGCCTAACGAGGAAGATCATGCAAGTGCGGCAAATCTGGTAGAAGGCGATGAGGCGGCAGCGGACTATGATGACGAGACAGCTCTGGTTGGATTAGAAGAACCACAATCTGATGCATCCGACGGAGAAGAGCCTATACTACGTCAAGACTCAGTTGAACTAGCACAGGCTCCGGAAACGGATGCTAAGAAGGTTCGCAGGTGTCGAAAGGAAGTGAAGGTGTCCAGATATGGCATCGAATACCCATCCCTGCCATCGAATGTGGTAAAGAGGGTCGCAACAAGCTTTGCACGAATACACGGAAACAGCAACACGAAACTCAACAAGGAGACGCTGGCAGCTATCGTAGAGGCATCAGACTGGTTTTTCGAGCAAGTGGGAGAGGACCTGGGCACGTATGCAGTACATGCTGGACGGAAGACCATAGAAGATAGCGACGTGATGACACTGATGAAGCGGTATGTTCGATACATCAGTGTTGGGTTCCGGAGTATCTTGCTTATCTTGCTAAACAATCTATAGGCAGCGCCAGCTCAACGCAACAAACACGCCATTCTTCCTGGCGCAGCGATACCTGCCCCGGGAACTGTTACAAGAGATGCGCATGCCAGCACCCAAAGTCAAATCAAAAGCGCATAAGAGGAAACGAAGGCTGGAGACGGTCGATGAAGAAGATGACGAGGAGTGAAAGTAACTCCAACAAAGCCTTACGCACTAGTGCTTATTAGTTAGTACACACGACTATTGATACCCCTTTCTACCAAAAAAACTAGCATTTCCTACACTATTCAACATGAACAACACTACTAAGAAAGAACACCATTTTCAATAGTCGATATTTCGTCACACTCTCACAGTCTCACACCTGCAGTCGCAATATGAGTGATGAGTAAGACGAACAATAAAGCCTGGACGACCGACCTACGTGCCGTGCCCCCATGACCAACCCAATGAGCACAAAACTGGTTCCAGGCCCCAATGACGAGTCACGACATTGCCCTGCCGTGCAGGATCACACAGCAAATCGATCGTGTTTCGAAACCAAACATTATCCCCTTCGTCGGCGGCGGCGGCGGGCCCGAAGCACACACCAGAACACGACCAGTGCATCCTCGTACATACTGTATTTAACTTTATAAACTTTTCGAACGATAGTACATACAACGTAGTAATGAGCTAAAGAAAGACTATGATGCTACTTGGAGGCGAAAGCTTAAATCAACAAATCGCGATCTGTTGGACCCTGCATGCATCTAGATATAGCTGCAAGCAACGGGAAGGTCTCCGGTGCCGTCGAAGCGGACGGGATAGTAGTTATTTATCAAGGGAGGAGGAGAGTTTGTCGGAGGTTTGATGGATGGGCAATCGGTAGTGCAGTGCATATTGTAATCCTGGCTTTGTGCAGGGCAGAAACATGGCGAGAAAGGTTCGCAGCGTGTGGGCAGGCAGAAGGCGGAAATGAGGCATCCGCACGGCTAGTTCGTTCAGGCGCAGAGGCCACGATAAGGCACGACCCTCAGGTTTCGGCGGCAGTGTGCCGTGGCTGTGGGAGTTGTACTATGTACTATGTACTGTGCACCATGTATGTGGAACCGTGTGAAGTAATTAGTCGGTATTTCCTGGCTTGCATCACATTCACGGACTCAGTCGAGTCTGGACTTGTGTTATGACTTAGTCAGATGTAGGGTTCATGTCTGTCTTCTCAAGCCAGGAGTTTGAGTCAACAAGTTCGAATGTGATCTGTCACGACGTACGTCAGCGTGCAAGCAGTAGCATCCATCTGACAGGCACAGCATTCCATAGCGATAAGATGAGGGGACCTCCCACACAAGGGAGCAACTACGAAACGTTGGTGGAAAGTATGTATGACGGCGGGAAGAAAGCGTTCGAGTACGACAGAGGGAGGAGGACCTGCATATGATTGTGCAGACAGGGCTGGAAAGGCAACGGGTTGGTGGTATATTATTACATTCGTCTCCAGGTCCTCCTGTCATCTTCCTGCATGACCTCCATTGTAGAGATGAGAACAGTCGTAGAACAGGGTGGTTGGGATCGAGGAGATATATAATAGCGAGCCACGAATAGGAGAAAATACGTGCACAAGACGCACAGAACGGGATATTGGCATCGATATATCTCTAACACGAGGGCGAGTGTGTGTGTGTGACCTCGGCAGTGTGTGTGACGGGTGTGATTGGCCACACGATCGGGTTTCAGCACCAATTATTGTTTGTGTCAAGGGGGAGAGTCAGAGTGGGAAGAAATTAGGGGATTCTACAGGGCAATATAGATGTATGCGAAGTGGGGTTAACAACAACCCGCCGGCCGGGCTCCGGCTCCTTGATCAGCGAGGTTTTCCCTCGTGGCAGCAGCAGCAGCGCCGCGTTGCGCAACTCGACACAGCACAGCCTCTGCGGCGCGTGGTTTAGGTATGACCTGTGGCTATACATGGTACTTGTATTGATAATTGACAACTGGCATGGCGTCTTTGAGTGAGTGAGTGAGTGAGTGATGGAGGGTGTGTGTGTGTATGTATGTATGCTTATGTGCCGCTGGTCCGTACCTGGGCGTTTCACCATGCACCGCTGTCAATGAACGATACCCTGCCTCCACGATGGAAGAAGAGTCAGACAGAGGCAGAGAGGCGGAGAGAGGGAGGAAAAGAGATGAATGCGCTGGAGGAATAGTGGAATAAGAATAACGATTCGTAGTTTGGGCCGGGGCCTGGCTGGCGTGGTGTGTATCTTACGTTTGAGCTGAGCTTGTACCTTTTTCTGTAGTATTACCAGTTACAACTTACCTGCGACTGGACTGGACTGCACCCGTCCCGTTCCCTAATTTACCCCCAAAGCTACTGCAACTAATTAACGAAATCCTTCATCGTCACGCACAGCTGAGTGATCACCTACTTCTCTGCCCAGACCGCCGCCACCATCTCTCACTCTCTCTCTCTCTTGTCGCTATCACATTGCGCCTCTCGTTCCTTTTGCTTCGGCATCTTCTACTCTCCTTCACTTCTTTTCTGCTTCTACTATTACTTACTCACAACTTTGCACCGAGCTACTTTCTGTCTTTTTCTTTTTTTTCTATGCTTGCTTGCTGTCGTTGCGTTGCCTACCTTTCGAATACCACGACTTATCTCGTCAATCGCCTATCCAACCTTGTCCCGACTGTCGCAACGGCCGACTCGACCTTCACGATACCATTCACTCCATATAGAGACCAAGATCGACTCCTCTGCTTCCTCCGGCGATTTCCGCATCCTCCGACCAGCTCAATCGTCCTAAAACCCGCAGTGTTCGCGTATGTCGGCAAATCTCCTACTTCTGAAACCCCACTGCATAATTCCCTCTGTTTGGTGTCTGCCGCAACAACAGTCGCATAACCTCGTCGCTTGGCCATTTTCAAGCATCGAGTCTAGAATGCTATGCGCATGATTTTCTTGCTGCTCTGGACGGGTTACCGTCCAGAGTCGTAGTAACATCGAATATGCCGATCATGACAGTCTCATCGCTTACCTGTTTATTCGCTCTTCAGATTGCCACTCTTCTCGCTGACGTAGCTTGTAGTTATCATACTCAATCAGACACTATTCAATCTTTCGCACGAATGCCACCTCCAAGCTCGACGACTTGACCAATCAATACATGAATCCGGGATTCGGTGAAGGTGATGCGCCATACGGTGCATCTGCTGAGCGGTGGAACATGAGCACATCTAGGAAAGGTTCTGTGAAGGCCGCAAGAGAACGTCTGCAGGTTGCACAGAACAATCAGCGACAGGGAATGTTGTCGGCCGGAAGGTCACAAGGGACATACCCAGCACCAAACCAGCTTGTCTCGCAATTCCAAGCACGTCCACGAAATGATCATGCTCCAATGACTAGCAGTCTAGGCATGTCAAATGTACAGCCTCACCCGCAGTGGACTCTGGAGGAAGACAGTCACGATCAATATGTCCATGGCCAACAAGCACAGAGGAAAGAACCACCACCACGCCCGCCTCGACCGAGTTATGTTCCTTCCATTCTCGACCCAACTCACTACACCACAGCTTCAACGTACGGACAGCCGCTTCATGACTCCATGCAAACACCTATAGAGCCATATCAAGCTCAGCCGCAATACTACGAATACGGTCACAGCGATCCCCAGCCCGATTGGTCTCCTGAACACTATCTTTCTCCCAACTATCATTCCCACCGCAATTCCGACCGACCCATGACACTAATGTCACAAAGCACAGCTTCATCTCTAGGCGAAATTCCCGACTTCCCAATCGTCCCCAATCCGCACCAGCAGAAGAAGTCTCCCTTAGTCGGGCCCCCTCCTTCCGCACGACGAGGTCCATCCTCGTACTACTCGCAAATGTCATTCGTGTCTCCAATCGTCGAAGAGTCGGAGGGAACAAAATCACACAACTCTTTTGCTTCCAGCAATGTCTTCTCTCCCGAGCAGCATGCCTCCTACGATGACGGTGAGAGGTCAGTTACAGACGATAAGGATCTTGAAAAGGATCCCAACTACGCTCTGGCAGGCGCAGGTCCTCAAGGAAGTAACCGAGGACCAGTTAGAAAAGCGAGTCTGGGACGTCGCGAAAAGCCTATGTTGACGACAATCAGATCAGGAGACACGCTACGCGACGAAGCAGTCGAGCAAGGCATATCAAGCAAGACAAAAGGAGCTATTGCTCAAGCTGCTGTTGCAGCAGGTGCCGCTGGCGGTGCCTTTGCTGCTGGGTTCGGCTCAAGGCATGGCTCAAAGAGCAATTCGCGAGTAAACAGTCCCGGTGGCAGTCGATCAGAGCTCAGCAGTGGGACAGGACTTCTCGAAGACTCGTCGTCGGATTCGGAGTCTTTGATATCTCCCATCCAGGGAGTTGCTGCTGGACGGCCAAACATCTCTCGATCCCGCTCGCCTCTGGCCATCTCAGTCCTTGACTCGGATTCTGATGCTCCGACCGGGAGAGGACAATCTTCCAACCGACCGATCCGCCAGGCATCCTTTGCAGATCGCGCCAGGACCAGACGACCTCCGAAGCTGAACATGGATGCTGTTCGTGATGCAGAAGCTCGAGGCAGTCTGACAAGTCTACCTGATCTCATTCGACGGGCAACTCGTCTGGCCGCAAATCTAGACCGTGGCAAAACAGCTAGCCGTCTCGGGTTGGATGTTTTCGCAGATGGCACCTACAACGGGCACCATCGCGGGTCGGGCTCTTTGTCTGACATGCTCGCTTCATTCCCCCCGCCGGCATTAGGGACACCCGATCAAGGATCGTTCAGCCGCGAACGTGGCTCCAGATGGCCGCCCCGGCATTTCGACCAGATCTCTACTTATCACGACGAGAAGTCTCCAGACCGGAAGAAGCAAGGACGTCGATGCTGCGGAATGCCTCTCTGGGTGTTTATTGTCGTGATGCTAATACTATTCCTGCTGATCGCAGCAGCTGTGGTTGTTCCAGTCGTCCTCATCGTTCTGCCACGCCAAAGGGACTCCTCGCAAGCCTCAGTCGCGTCTCAATGCAACACTAGCTTCAGCTGTTCCAACAATGGTGTCGTAATTACCACACCTCAGGGCTCTTGCAGCTGCCTTTGCAAGGATGGCTTCACAGGCGAGCGCTGTACGACTGCATCCGATGCATCGTGTACTACGATGAGCATTCCGGGTGTGGATTCTGCGACTTTAGGCAACGTCATACCTCGCCTTCTGAACGACGCCAATCAGAATTTCAGCATTCCCCTTGACGCTGCTCAGGTTGTCGCCCAGCTCAACGCTGCTGATCTGAGTTGCAGAGCTGAAAATTCTCTCGTCAACTTTGGTACTGGATCAAGCCGCCGCCGGTCTCTGGACTACATTTCTCAGCCCATCCTTCCACGCCAGGAATCATCCGCAGCTTCCACAGCAGTTCCGACTTCAACACCTTCCGCTACTCCCACCCCCTCATCCACGTCGACACCGAAACCGACGCCTTCTGGTGCTGACTCCGTTACTTATACCCTTGACTTTGCCCGCGTATCTGTTCTCTTCATTCTCCAAATCAGCACCAGCGTCGACACTGCCTCGGAGGCGCAATCAAGCATCAAAGATGCACTGTCCAACGTTCCCCGAGAGACATTGAATCACATATCTGTAAAAAACTTCACAATCAACCTAGCCGACTACCACATTACCGTACCCAACGGCACTACCTATGGAAACCAATAGACGTCATATTTTCAGAGCAACACTAGCACCTCACACATACGACTGAGTAGACATGCATAGCCCTGCGCCAAGGATCGACCCTAATGACACGAAGAGCGCACGTCATTTTTTCGGCGCATATCATCACTTCGCTTCGTGCGTCTTTGTTTTTTTGTCGCATTTTCAGCGTCATGTAACGTACCCTTTCTTGTAAATCTCCCTAGAGCAGGCTTTTTTTTCGTTCCGGTCGCGTATCGGGTGGCATTTTCCGGACACCTCTCGATGATCTGCGTTTGCTGCATTAGACGCATGGCACTTTGCTTGACATATCTTCGTCACTTGAATTGTGACTGCATGGAGGCTGGATGCTGGAGGCTGGAGGTTCTGGTTGTATGTAATGCGTAATGCAAGCATGAAGCCACCAATATATATATCGTGAAGGCGATGATATTAGAGAGACAATTTGCAGTATCTCATAATCTCATAACCTGTGTGTGTAGTGTCCTCGAACTCTATTGATGCGGATTTCAGCTCCTTGAGTTAATTACTATCAACCATGACCTGCTGTGGCTCGTCACAGCCCACAAACGACCACTTCTCAAGCAGATCCTCCCTGCATCTCCTCCAGTGGCGACGTACGCCACAGCATTGACAACACTCAGATCCTCGTCGAGAGCATACCTCCAACCAGGACACCCTCAATACGAGACACATATAGTCTCCAAGTAGTTAGACGTCCTTCCAGGCAGGGCCCACACGTCGTTCAAAATAGGGCCCCAATCCCAGCCCCATTGGAACCGCGCTCTTCGGACCGGCCCACGGGCCCACTCCCGTTTTGATGAACGATGGATGAATCGATTGCGCGGGGTGCTCGTCGACCAGTGCGAGTCCCCCCCCCTTTTTTTGCGCGCCGGTTCGAATTTTTTATTTGTTTGCAGGTTGTTGATGTCACTGGTGTCGGTGATGTTGGCGGTGCGATGGCGGATGAATGAATGTATTGTCTGTCTTTAACACCTCTTTGCTGTTGATGAATGTGGTGGCGAAAGTTTTCCGCCCGTTGAAAACAACAGGTCCGTCTGGGTCTCGGGTGGTATGTGGAACTTGGTCCGATCAGTCCTCGGAAGCTCAGCGGCCCATTGTACGGAGAGTTCGTTGGGGTCCAGGAACGGATCGGGTAGCCATTATGTTCTGCTCTTGCAAATAAATTCGGATGGATTTTCTGTGATAGGATTCCTGGCTGGCCCGCCAAGGCTCGTCTTCGTTGTCGGAACGTCTGGATGTCTAGCCGGTGGAGAGATCATGTCTTGCTCTAGCTGCCGATGCTGTCGTTTCGCAAGTTTCGGTACGGACAGCGCAGGCCGTGTCGAATATGGTCGAAAATCTAGTTCACAATCCGTTCGAGTGCCGGGAAACAGGTACTGCTGCATCGACTATTACAACACGAGCCGCATCAAAGAAAATCCAACAGACTTCGGATGGCAGAGCAGATGGAGATACTCGGAGGCTATGTTCCGTGTCTTTTCTGTAACATGTACCCATATGCTAATTAGCGAGGTCAGTTAGAGGTCTCGTTAAAGTTGGTCGGTCCGGTTCGGTCTAATAATCTGTCGGCCATGGAAGTACCAGTTTCGCATTGACGTACCAATTCCTCAATTGGTTGATCGCGAGATAAGAGTGACTGTACCTCAGCGCTTCATGCTTTACTCACATCACATGATGCGGGGTCGCCAAATATAGGAATGATTTGTCGTCCTGCCAGACAGGGGCTCGTGTGATAAGAGTTACTATTGCATGGCATGCATGCAACCTCATCCTCATACTCTGAGCATGGATGGCTGCGTATTCATTTGTGCCCTCTACTAGTGCTACTTTACTACTCCAATCTCCTTGAATGACAGTACACTTCACATCCACGGTTTCGCCCAATCGCTCAAGATGAGCAGAGACACCAGCAAGAATGTTTCTGTCAAGGCAGAAGAAGACCGGCATGATGAAGCTGGGGCGGATTTCAAGATTGTCGAGGTGGAGGAGTTTAAAGGAGTGAACCCGACTTTTGCCGCCATCATGGCGAGGAATCCCCCGAATCCGTTTGGAAGAGGCTATCTCAGGCTCTATGTTCTCTGTGGCATCTGCTTCCTGAATTCGACTATGATGGGTAATTGATGAATCGATTTGTGTATCAGAGCACGGCACTAAATGGTCTTGATAGGTTTTGATAGCTCGCTGATGGGGTCCATAAATACCTTACCAAGCTATACGAAGTACTATGGTCTGCCGGAGCATGGAACAGCCTCTACTGGAATAGTGTTCGCCATCTTCCAGGTATGTGTGTTGAATCTCGGCTATTGCCCATAAGATCACTGACTTTGGGAGATTGGACAAATGACCGCAGCGCTCTTGTAAGCATCAACACAATGCGACATTGCTGATGCATAGAGCTAATGAGACAGTGTCTGGATGGCCGACTGGCTTGGAAGGCGATATTTCATCTTTATTGGAACCAGTGGGTAGTACTTAGTGGCTTGTTTTCTGAGACTGACCCAAGATCCCACAGCCGGCGTGATCATAGGTGCCATAGTTACTGCCACTGCGAAAACGCTGCCAGTTTTCATCGCAGGCCGTTTCTTGTTGTCCTTTTTCGCCACTTGTGCTTGCAGTGCGTCGCCTTTGTATCTGGTTGAGATTGCGCCGCCTTTGTATCGTGGAACAGTGGCAGATATGTGGCCCATTCAATCATATTCAGTTAAGCACTAATCACTGCAGGCTTGTACAATACCTTCTACTTTATTGTAGGTATGCCTCGACACTTTAAAATCATTTCTGACTGCATCAGGGCTCTATCCTTGCCACGTCATCTGTATATGGTACACATCTACATCTTCAAAACAGAGGAACGTTGGACTTCCGTCTTCCGGTCAGTACTAATCTATCACCTGCTCTACATACCGCAGTCCTGATACAAAACAGTTGTGGCTGCAGATGTTATGTCCGGCAATCGTTTCCTTGGTCGTTTTGTTCTTCCCTGAATCGCCACGATGGCTGGTTGCAAAGGACAGGCACGAAGAAGCGCTCAGTTTCCTGGTGACATACCACGCGAACGGTGTTGCTGATCATCCGCTGGTAAAGCTTGAGATGGATGAGATGATAGCGTCGTTGAGGAGTGAGCCACCACCGTCATGGAGTAATTACTTTGACATGCGTACTCTCTTCAAGACACGGGCTAGGCGGTACAGGACTATGCTGAACATGACGTTTGCATGGTTCGGTCAGTTCTCTGGTAACAAGTACGTCTGATAAGTTTTTTGAATGCCAGTATTCCGCTCATCCTAACAGCATCGTCTCCTATTACCTGCCATATCTCGTCGCGAACGTCGGAATCCGAGACACCGATACTAAACTCCTCCTTAACATCATTTACGCGCTCGTTGGCTGGATTTTCTCGACGGCAGGGTGCCGCTTCCACGATATCCTTGGGCGCCGCAAGATGCTACTAGGTAGCACTGCTGGGATGATTGTAAGCTTAGCAATCACAGCTGGGTGTGCGGCTGGCTACGTCAACACAGGGAGCGTTGCCTCGTCCTCTGCGTCGATAGCATTCATCTACATCTTCGGTGCTATCTTTGCATGGGCATACACCTCTATGCAGCCCATCTACCCAGCCGAAGTCATGGGCAACGACATGCGTGCCAAAGGTATGGGAACCTACAAGATCGTCGGAGGTGCAGCAGGCTTCCTCAACACATTCGTCGGGCCGATCGCGCTGCGCAATGTAAGCTTCTCCTCCTCCCGTGGTGGTTGCGTTTCAGACGGCTGACTAAAAAATAGATCGGGTACTGGTTCTACGTATTCTTCGTGTTCTGGGATTGCTTCCAGTTTGTCTTCATGTACTTCTTCTTTGTCGAGACAAAGGGGCTCACGCTCGAGGAGCTGGATGAGATTTTCGAGTCGAAGAACCCGAGGAAGGCGAGCACGGATGTGAAGTGGCTGCAGCGTCGCACGCTTGTGGGTTCTGATGGCGAGATTATTGAAGAGACGAAGCAGATGTGCTGAGAGTGATCGTTGAGATGATACTTGCTACGATGTTAACGTTGTAGGAATGAGGTTTGTGACATTTCTTCTCAGTATACCTCGGGGCTCTAATATGGTTGCTGTCAGTGATGAACAGTGAAGATGCCGAGATCTCAGATCAAAGGCTCCATCGCCTATATCTGATTCTACTCACCGGCTCGTCAGTAGATTAAGTCCGCATACTCAACTATCACATACCCACCTGACATCACATCTATCAAACACCGAGCCTCAATCGGAAATATATCCTAATAAACAAACGTCCCTGCAAACAAAACCACACAATACACAACCATGACACCCCAGATAATCTCTCTTACCAACACCAGCCCTCCCCAAGACTGTCTCGCCTCCATAAACCCAGGCCGCCCAACACCCGTCTCCGGCTCAACAACCATAACCTCATCCCACTCCGGCACCGTCGGCGGCGCAAACATATACAAAACCGGCACCGCAAACGACGTCGCCAAAAGCAGCCACCACCCAGGCGGCAAACACGAACGCACCAACAAATGCAACAGCGCATCCCGGACATCCCCACCCCGCCCCCTTACCTCCCACGCCCGATACACATCAGTCCCTCCAGCGCCCAGCGCAAACCCCACAAACCCCACAAAGAACCAGATATGACAATACGCGCCTATCAGTCGTATCCGCGTCCGCAGCCCTGCTCTCCACCTCGCACTGCGCTCCATGAGATGATCACGCACGGCGCCCGAGGCTTGAAATGCGATTTGCACGCCGCCTAGCCAGCTGGGCAGAACGTAGCAGCGCACCACGGCGACGGCGAGATACGGCATCATGAACTGCCATGCCATGGCGTTTCGCTGGCCCTGGAAATAGCCCGATGGCAGCGCGAATGCAACGTCGTTGAGGCGCAGCGAGCAGATCCAGATTGCGGCGAGGCGGATCTGCCAGCGCAGCTCGGACGCGGTGGTGGAGACGAGGAGGGGCCGGCCCCAGTAGAGGAGGGTGGGGAGGGCGAGGAAGGCGAGGAGTTGGGGGAGGATGAGGAGGGTGGTGAAGGCGAAGGTGAAGATGCACCAGCGTTGGGCGAAGGTCATGTGTTTGGTCTTTTTTTTGGGGGGGTGGTTAGTGTTTTGGGTGTATGTTGGGATGGGGATGGAGAGAGCTTACGTGTTTGCCTGGGAAGCCCCAGTTTAGCACTTGTGCGGTTTGAAGTGTGCCTACGGCCCATCTGGTGCGTTGTTTGAGGTCAGGGAAAGTTAGAGAGTGGTCGGGTATGGTGTGAGCAGGAATGACATACGACTTGTTATGCTTTCTGGAACCATGCCGATTTGTAGGAATTCATGGCAGTACGCAGTCTTATATCCCTCTCCGTTCATGATGCATGAGAGCAGCTGGTCTTCTGCCATGGACGGGGTTGGCCATCCGCCAATCTGGTCGATGATGAATCTTTTCATTACGACGCCGCTACCGGTGCACCAAGCAGTGCCAATATGATCCTTTTTCAACTCCAGATAATGTATGAAGTCGCAGAGAGACTGACAAAGAGAGTCGTCAGCCGGGACATTCCAGAAGGTCTGCGGTGGCGATATGAGACCGAGGAGAGGGTCACGCAGGAGGTGTGGTAGCAGGGCACGTAGCCATTCCGGATGGGCAATCATGTCCGCATCCAAGGTTGCAATGTACTCTGCACATCCACCTGGCAAACCAACTACAAAGTCAATGCCGGACTGGAGATTGCCCGCTTTATAGTGATGAGGAACGCCAGGGTATTTCCGCCGGGCCTGGTAATACAACTGCGGGTATTCTACCAGCAGAGGCTGTAAGGCCTCTTGTAATTCCGGATCTGCACTATCGTCACATACGACGACTCGGTATCGATACTGCGGATAATCAATGTTACAAGCAGCCCGAACACTATTCACAATCACAGGTATGGCCTCGCCACAAGTCGTCAGGAGAACGTCCACAGTAGGCACCGCCGCGCCTCTCAGACGCAGCTGAGGCCGTTCGCGATTGCCAAAGGAGAACACTAGAATGGACATGTAGAACAGATACGGTACTGAGAAACGTCAGCTAACATTTCGATAGTAGTGAATGTAGCCGTACAGATGCAAACGCCCTCCAAGCACACGAACATCAGCGAGGCCTCCGTGATCCTGCCGTTCACAGCTCTAGACTTGTAGTTGCACCAGATTCGAAAGGTGAAGTACGCTGTGTATGTAAGGAAGACCCACACGATGAGTACAGGATGTACGAGCATCAAAGTGCGGCACCATGGTTTGACATATTCGTGATCGTCGTATTTGTGGAGTGTTTCGACTTTGTATTCGCTAGGTTTGTGCCGGTCGCTGTAGAACATTTCAACCTTTTCGTCCCTCTTCTCGAGATCCTCGCTGCTGGCTTGGATGGAGTCGTCATGGCTCGATGTGCCTGTTGGGAGAACCGCGTTGTTGGCTGAGCGTTGACTCTGGGAGACATACGGGCTGCAGAGTCCCAGTTGATGGTCCATCGTGAAGGGCCGTGCAAGAGTTTAAGAATACAGACATGATTCAAAACGATTGCGTATTGCAGTGTGGCTTTATATGCAAGGAGAACTCGATGTACCTTAATCTTTCTACATTAAGTTCCATTTTTCAATTGAGAAAAAGCAAAATGGAATACGCAAGTTGAATGTCAAGTTGGCTGTAGTGACAATCATTCTTTTACTTTGCCTATTTGAATGTGCCTTCAAAGCCCTGAGTAGATATTCCTGACTACACCCTTGATGAATATATGATCTTACCTCATACCATGAATGATGAGTCTAGCCTACACACGATCTCAAGTGGAAGAGAGATATAAGACAATGGTAAAGCTCTAGCTCCTAAAGAGAACACGACTCTCTACATTCTCGTAGCCTGGACACTTGATGCTGTGAAATGTTGAGGTTTGCCTAGTTTCGCCGTGGCCGGTCTAGCTTCTGCGTCTCTGCAAGGATTAGCTACTAGACCACAAGGCAGTGTATCCATATATCACTGAAGCATCCGACGACGAATTGGCTAAGTTTTCTTCTGGTGTTGCACACGATCGTAAGATAACTGTACGATTATCTTCGGGTTACATGTCCGTGCGTACCTGGAGCATTATGGTATAGTTGGATCTACTTACCAATTGTGCTTGTTCCGGACGATGCAGTATGTATGTACTATGGATGTACACTGTGGACTAGCGCAGAAGCACTTCATTAGCCAACTCGAAAGCTAGTGCCAATCACCAGCCTAGCCCGTGCGCCATTAATAGTTCTGCAGAATTCATTCGATGCAATTATCCTCCCCCTTCATCTCATGTTGGATTATACATAGCTGCGTAGTGATACATAAATAGCTTTGACTATGAGAGAGAAAGCGGCATGTATGAGCACCCGTAGATGCACAGCTAATGATACTTATCTATACTAGTACTAAGTACGTTCGTGGGCCCGGTGAACGACGAGAACAGCCGCTTGTCCATGCATGAATGAATAGGGTGGGCGCGCAACGGGCCGCAAGCTTTGATACTTAATTACCCTGCGGAGTCCTAGCGCGAATTCTCAGGATCAATATACTGTTTGGGGATGTCAAATTCATCGTTAAACGTTCGTCATTTAGTATCCTAATGGATTCTACTCTCCTTCTATGGTCCTGTCACTACTTATCACGAATCTAGCCAAACGTCGTCGAAAAGTCCATGGTGAATTTAGATCAGGAGAGCATCGATGCCATCCAGATGATCTTACCGCACCAACTCCCACTCTTCCCCAAACCCAAAGTCTACACGCTTGACAACCTCCTTGTCATACATCCCGCCCGCGAGGAAACGATGCTTGAAGTCACCAAAGTCGAAAGAGTCAGAATGCTTATCCAGACATAGCTCGCCCGCTTCGGTGCTGACCTTGAGCTTCGGGTCATGCGCTGCACATAACACCACGCGGTCGGATTTGATCATAACAGTTTTGCTTCGATCATCTTCAGCGTCGATACGAATCTGGAATCGGGTACGGCCTTGACGAGTCGCATAGATGCGACCTCCGGTCTCCGCAGCCCACCAGTACAGAGATGGCTCTGACTTGGATCGCACATAAAAGCTACGGTGCGATAAGTATCTTCTTGCAGAACACACAAGAGTATACACTTACGTGCCACCGCTGATGTGGTCAGTCCGAGACGCCTGGTCCAACATGCCAGCGCCGTTGCGTACAGCGGTACCACCAGCGGCATCAACAATAAGTGTGAGGAAGATACTTAGATACGGGACCAAAATTCAGGTAGAGTGGAGTGAATGTCTCCTGTGGCATACGTATAGAAGTCTGGAGACATTCGCTCCATTCTCAGTCCTTTGTGCTTCTGATGTGCCCGCCACCACTCATCAATAGTATCGGCATCAGCTGCCGAGACAACAAACCGAGTCGCGTCCCGGTGAGGAGTCTGAATGGAAGCCAGTAATGTTAGTAGTAGTAAACATGTAGCGCTTCTCGACATACATATTTGATATAGGCGTGGTGGACCATTGTGCTGAATTTGGCTCAACAGAAACAAAGGATCGAAAGTAAACAAATTTCCACAAAAGCTCAAAAGACTTGGTAAGGCCAAACTTGACTGAGTCTTTGCTGATGTATTTATATTCATTGGACTAAGAACTAAGCACCAAACTACGCCATAGTATTTCTCATGCCTGCGTGAGACAGCGATAATGCTGTAATCGTGCATGCTCTACCAGGCAGGAGAATTTGTTGTCCGAGCTAGCATTTGGGCATATAAGCACACTGAACTTGCAACGCAACTCACGCAGCGTAAGAGTGAACCGTTGAGATGGCGTACATCGTAGGTTAATGTTCTCAGCTGCAGCATGATTTAGCGGATCAATAGGAACGATTTCCGAACCGGAGAGTCGACAACAACATAGCAGATCTACGAGCGCCCTGCCTTATTCGTTCTATCAGCTACAGTCGCACAGAGTGGCTTATGCCGATCCATGAGCCTCTCCTCTCAGTGTTGGTCGCGGAGTTAATGCACCCATGGATACACTCAGATCCCACTAAGATGATACGCCATGTGTCCGTTGGTCTGTTGACTATCGAACCTCTCCATTTGAGAAAGTCGGAACTATCTACTCTGCAAATACATAAAAGTACACTCCGAAGTTTGAACTCGGTAAGGCCGAGACCGAAAACTTGGAGTAGATAACTATTAGCATGAAGAGTCATTCCGAATTTTCGAATAGCATTCTTGCGTGGGCATAGCATAAGCAACTTACTAGTACCAGTAACAACTTCACGTGAATATATTGTGGGGATTACTGGATGATATAGGTGCACTAGCTATTGTACAGAGTTGTCAGATATGTCAGACTAGTTATATCTATCAATGCTATTTCGCTCGAGCCAGTTTTTGAGGTAGATGTTTAGTAAACCTTCGTAAATAGCCAAGAAAAATGCCGACAATAGCGCAAGTGTATTGACCAAGATACATTGTATTCGGAGTTAGTCCTTTGCATTGATTCTGGACTTTAGAAATCATTCTTCTTGCAGAAGTGGCTGCCACGAGGAAGGTTGTGCCGAGTAAACATCGATGCAGAAAGATCCGACACCGGCACCAGCCATGGAAAATGTCTCAATAGACAATGCTAGATCAGCGAAGCGTTGCATCACACCAAACGGACTGCAGCTCCCCTCCGGAGGTGAACTCCGAGGTAGTGGCTGGCCAAGACACAAGAAGGGGCTGCGTATATGTCCTCTAGGTTGCATCGGAAGTTGTTCAGATCGAGGTTGGTCTGCAGCCCAGTCCGGCGAGACGTCCATAAAGAGCTGACGCTTTCTGTGAAGACAGCGATATCGCAATTCCTCACTTCTTCATTTCCAGCATGGCGCAAACACGCTTGACCCTAGCCTTGGGCATCTTCTCTTCTCTGGCAGCCTCCCAGACTCCTGCCGATGTCATTCTGTTCGAACAGATGGCCGAACGCCATACCGGTGCTCAAACGCAGAACTTGTCTCTCTTTCGCCCGTCTTCTTCGCACTCGAAAGTGATTAGTCTTGAAGACATCCTCCCAGTCGCCGATAGCACCGGCAATCTTCGATGCTGCCCTCAGGGCACCGTCAACGATGGCAAATCTTGTGTTTTCCTACACAGCGAAGTTTGTCCTCCAGGCACCAACCTAGAAGGCAATGTTTGCGTTAGTGTTATTGGACCCAGGTGCCCTGATAACATGACCTTCAACGGCCAGGTCTGTATCAGCAAGTCACCACCAAATTGCCCTCCCAGCTCTTGGTTCAACGGCCAGGCCTGTGAGTCAGCGGCGGAGGCCGAATGCCCCCCTGGTTTGAAATTCTATAATGGTGAATGTATCTCAACATCCCGACCCAGCTGCCCGCCAGGATTTGAAGCCGAAGCACAGCTTTGTGTCTCTAGGACACGTCCAACATGTCCAGAAGGACTCAAGTTCGACGATGGAAGCTGTGTGGGGTCACAACCACCTGAATGTCCGGCCGGAACAAGTCTCATGAATGAGCTTTGCTACGGCAATGGAGCTCCAGCTTGCCAGGCCGGTTATGTGTTTGAGAATGGGAAGTGTCTACACAGTTCTAAGCCTCGATGTCCAGGGGGTTCTACATTCGATGGATCCGCTTGTGTTAGCGATGAGCCCCCAAGGTGCCGTACCGGGACTCTCAATGGACAAATCTGTGAGTCTAAGCCAAACTGTCCGCCTGGCACATCTTTGAAGAACAAGGAGTGTGTCGAGGAAAGACCTGCATCTTGTCCTCCTGGCAGGGAAATCTCCTTTAATGAGGGTCAAGCAGCATGCTGCCCCACCGGATTCAAGCTCAACGAAGGCCGATGTGCTAAGTCGGCATACTCTGAGAGCGAATGCCCCATTGGAACTCGATACGATTCCATTGCCAAAGAATGTACAATTGCTCCAGACAACGAGCCGACATGTCCTATTGGAACTTTGTTCAATGGCGAAAAATGCGAATCGAAGACGCCACCTGACTGTGCTGGTGGTACCTTCACCAGTGATAAATGTATCTATACCGAATCACCCTCGTGCCCACCTGGCAGTACCCTGGTTGTTGGAAAGTGTGTATACTTAGTGTTCTACTACTTCATACGCTTGACGTCTTTCGCAACCTTGAATTCAGCCCCGGTCTTTGCTCTCACGTCCTCCACACTTGTGTCAGGAGCAAGTTCAGTTAGGGTGAGTCCTCCTTGTTCAGAAGTACGATCAACTTCGAACACACACATATCAGTTATTATAGTGCTGGCGCATCGAGCCCCAGTTAGTGGTAGTTTGCAATCCTGTACGATCTTCGGTGACCCATCCTTTGCAACGTGCTCTGTCGCTATCACCACCTTCGTGTGGCCGGGAGAGGACACAAGGTCCATTGCGCCTCCCATACCCTTTACGGTCTTCCCTGGAATCATGTAATTGGCAAGATTCCCTCTGGCATCGACTTGAAGCGCGCCCAGTATCGATACATCAACGTGGCCACCTCTGATCATGCCAAAGGACTCTGCTGAATCGAAGGTTGATGCGCCCGGTACCAATGTTACCGTCTCCTTGCCAGCGTTGACAATATCGGGGTCAACCTCGTCCTCGTGCGGGTACGGCCCCATCCCAAGAATGCCGTTCTCTGACTGCAGCCATACCTGCCGGTCCTCAGGTAGATACGCGGGAGCTTGCGTTGGAAGACCAACACCAAGATTCACGTAGAAGCCCTGCTTCAGTTCCTCAGCACAACGACGAGCAATCCTGACGCGGCGCTCAGCATGCTCATCAGATTTTGCTGGCTTTTCTCTGACCGGGGGCTGCTGGTGAGATGATTCTGGTGCTTTAGTAGGCCGCGTCTTACGAATTTCAATGTGCTTGGGCGAGGTCGCAGCTATGGCACAATCAGTGAATATACTGTAACATAGAATCACATTCAACTTACGGACGATCCGGTCAACATATATACCAGGGAGGTCGATTTCGTTGGAGTCCAGCTCGCCAATCTCGACAATGTTCTCGGCCTCTACGATAGTCACCTTTGCTGCTTTTGCCATTATTTGGCCATATGATCTCGTTGTGTATCGAAAATTACAGTTTCCAGCCTTGTCCACTTTCCAGGCGCGGAGTATCGCTACATCACCTGGTAAAGCTTTCTCGAGGAGAAATTTCCGTCCGTCGAACTCACGAGTCTCTCGTGGAGTACCATATGCTACTACTTTCCCATTCTCGTCAAATTGGGATGGTATCCTCCCCTCTTCAACTAATGTGTTCACCGCCGTGGGCGTGTAGAACGCCGGTATGCCAGCGCCGGCTGCACGTATTCTTTCAGCCAAGGTGCCTTGCGGACATAATTCAATGCTGATGTGACCGGTGAGAAACTTTTTTTCGAGAGCTTTGTTGTTTCCCAAGAACGAAAGTATCATTTTATCTACCTGACCGGTCTTGGTGATAAGGGATAGACCTCCGAGACCCTCGATGCCTGCATTATTCGACACGGCCGTGAGACTATGCAGACTCTCGACGCCACGGTCTCGAATCGCATGGATGATTGTCTCGGCAACACCACAAAGGCCAAAGCCGGCACTCAGTATCGTTGAGCCGGACTTGATGTCTGCTACAGCGGCATTGGCGGAGTCAAACAGCTTAGACGCTGATCGGTCAATGCTAGGCGCATTTGCGACGGATTCTATTTGTATAAACTGTCGCTGTGTCGTTTGCGTGTAGTTGCGGGACGAAGGAAAAGATGTGAGATGAACTGTAAGTGAACTACGCGCTGCGAATGTTCGTGGGATGAAAGAGACGAGCAGCGTATGAGGTTGCAGAAGCGACTTCATGGCGATAGCGTCAGTCGCGCGGGGCTTGGCGTGTATGTTTAGGCTTAGGCTTGTATACCAATATGATATGAAGTCAATTGAGATATGGAAATGGATGTAAGGAGTATATTTGGCATGTATATACCTACTTGGACTAATTACTCTTCTTTGCCATCGGCAGCGAGCTTAACATTACGACAGTGTGATCCACTCCAATGTCGCGGTGCAGTCCAGTTCGGAGACAAAAGAAGCGCCGAACAACGGCTAATCGGCCGGATCATTCGACCAATCAACGCTTGGTATCTCTACTCCGTCAACATGAACAGTTGCAGCATAGATAAGTGCAGCTGTTATGGGCTTGATACATAGACATTCGAGCCATATGAGCAATGCACCAGACTAATAAATACGTGTCGTGGCCCACGAGTCCGTGGCCTCAAGAACTCATTGATATTGTCTCATGTCAGGGACCTTGATATACCGGCTCTAAACTCTGGGCTAGTAGCAGTGACCGGATCGGTACGTCGTCATCAATTCCACGCGCATGGCTTGTGCTAGTTATTAGTTCTGTCTGACACGCAGCTGTGGCACCACCGAGTGCGTCTATCACACGACCCTTGGCCCAGGCAGAGCGTGCCAGTTCTAGTTGAGGCATCCCGTATGACTCTGCTGAAATTGAAGTATCAATCTGCCATTCAGAATTGCATCACATCGTTATGACACAGCCATTTTGCGTCGTTAATACACAAATACACATAATCACGTATTATGGTACTGCGTCGATCGGCCATATACGCTTCTTTCTTGAAGAACTGGAACTTGGTATACTCACCTTGTGTGATTTTCTCATGCGGTATGACGAGTGTTAGATCGGGTCTTGTTGACGGTATAGCAGATTCAATTGGAAATACTGCTAGAGTTGACCCGTCTCAGATATGCAGAGGCGGAACAAGGCTTCTTTTTGACCGATGTGCGTGTAGGAACGCTTTTTCAGGACTAGCCCAGAATGCGTGAGTTGAAATACAGCAGATTGTCGGCCTTGACGTTGCTAGATCTCAGGACGATACCTTACCCGCACTTTGGCAAGTCTGATGACGGGAGCCATTGCTACAACTGTCTGTGCACCATCAGATGTTTCGAAAGATCGGTCCCAACAATAATCTGGATCGCGGCAATATCAATGATACCCAAAATTGTCGATACTTTAAAGACGGAAGACATCGAGTTCCTGATGAAAGGTGAACTTCAGCATGGCTTCGAATCTTCGAATGGCGCCGAGTAAGATGCTCTGGTTCGTTTCCATGAAGCCAAACTCCGTTCCGTGTTGGTAGTACCAGAACTATCTCTTTTGTTTGGACGTCTTCTTCAATGCCAAAAACCTCATTTTTTCTTCGTCTGGGTTTTAGTTTCTCAATTCAATTAATATGTTTTCGCGCTTCCGAGGTTAATGCCGCCCCAGCAAGTTGTTACCAAGAGACAGAAAATACAGCTCGGGTGAAGAAGATGGCATATCTAGAGCTATGGGATATAGTGTTGAGCAATATGCTGGAAACAGGAGATCCTTCCATTTGAAGGACACGTTCACATGTAGACGAAAGTTGGCTTGCACGTGTTATAAGTTTGGTGCCTGAGGCATAAATAGCCCCAACCTCCTCCATACCAAGGTTAATCTAGACTCTGCATCAGCAGCTTGACGTCCGTGATGCTGAATTCCTCCTCCATGGCGTAGATGTCGTCGCTCGATCATTTCAGCTCAGCGACGAAACAAGCCGCATGTCTGCACTGTCGAAGAAGCAAAGTCAAGTGTAAGAGGGACCAGGGTGACGTCGTCTGTGAACGATGCCAAAATGCCGGGCTAGACTGCTCAACTCCTGGGCAATTCCATGTCGGCAGACAGAAAGGGGTGAAAAAGTACGTCTTAATCCCTATACCACTCATGTAGTCTTCTGAGACCGAACAGTAAGCGCTCAGGACTGGAAAAGGCAGTTTTTCAGATTGAGGAAGCACTCAAAAAATCACGCAATGATCCACCACTTGGCGCAGCCAGTAACACTGAACTTCATCGTCTCCTAGATGAAGCACGATCCCGCCTGTCATCATCAGCACAGGGGCCAACAGGACCTATTCCAGATATCACTCCATCGAGACACAGTCTTGACGTAGACAACCAACAATTAGCCCTCGATGATGCTGAAAATCCATTGCAGTTGCTTGCACGTGCGTCTGATCTACAGCTATCAAGTCCGCAAGGTTCGACACAAGATGTGACGACACCATCTAATCGAAGGCCTACTATTTCTGGTCCTCAAATCACGCCCAAAGCCCATCGTTTCTTCCGGCCCATGAGAGCCACAAATGCTAGTGAGGAAGAGCGACATAATGACTTGGATCCCATAGATCTCGGGCTGGTTACCATTGATGAGGCAGAAATGCTCACCTCTTTGTACGTGCTGTGAGCCGACTTTTCATATTCCCAACTCACCGTGTCAGCTTCCATCGAAACCTCGCGCACACGAGATGGGGACTGGATCCGTTTTTGTATACGCTAGATTTTATCCGTAAACGCTCGTCATTCCTACTCACTTCCATCATGGCGGCTTCGTCTCTGTTTATTTCATATACCGATGCATTAGCCAAACGGCTCTCTATACACACGAAGGTGCTAGCTCAGAGAGTCATCGCACAGAGACTACGTTCGGTTGAGATAGTTCTAGCTTTCATTGTGAATATTCCATGGATGCCGCCTGGTATGTTCCCTCAAGCCTGCTTTATACTGGGCATCATCTCTAATAAGAGCTCTTAGGGGATCACTCGGCCGACGACGACACAGGGCTTTACCTTGCTACCGCTATGAGTATCGCTTTGGACCTCTCCCTGGACAAAATTATCCTACCATCGTCTTATATAGATCGCAAAGTCTTAGATCGAATACCCAATGCCGATTGCATTGATGCTCGGAAAGCACTAACAATGGACGGATTTGACGGTGTAGATCCCAGTACCGAGTGGGGCCGACGACTATGTAATAACAGAGAAAGGATTTGGATTGCCTTATTCGTGCTAGAAAGAGGAGTCTGTCTTGCTCGAGGCAGAAGATACACAGTTCCCATCAGTCCACTTATCAACCATTGTGACAAGTTTCACACCATTGACATTGCTATTCCTGGCGACCGAGCAATGATATCGATGTCAGTACTTCGACGAGACTTGGATGGCCTCTTCAGCGAAGTCAGACTTCGATGCGACAGTTTTACATCATCCGATAATGGATCGAACATTGCACGAGACATCGAACGCAGTATTGAGAAATTCTTTGACAGTTGGCTAATCATCTGGACTGCAGGCAAGAAGGAAGCATTACCACCCTACGTAGAAGTTATGATAACGTCAGTGCACATGACCTCCACTCCTTCGGCGCTGACGATTCTGTGTAGACATACCAAGCTTTCGACATATACGAAGGTGATGAACCATCCTACAGCTCCTCTAGAGGTATGTATTGTCAACAGTATGACTACAATATGCACTTTAATGCGATTATGCTACTATAAACTGACTGAACCGTAGGTTAAGCGTTTGTTCAGAGCGTCTGCTCTGTCTTCAGCGCTCAATGTCATGCGGGCCGTCGTCCAAAGTAGCTCGCAGCTAGCATCAATGCCGAACAATACATGTATCATGTTAGCATTTGCGTATGTCATACAATTCTTGCAGCTGAGAACTGAGCTTACATCAAATCAGGGCCTGCATGGCGCTCAACCTATGCACTGGGCCGTCTTCCGGAGGTGCGAATCTCGCCCCAAGTATCGCACAGCTCATCGAAGAGGCCGCAGACGTTTTGGAGCGTCTGGGAACTACCCCAAAGCATAGGAGAGGTCAATCTGTGTACTACGGAGAATATCTTCGTGACCTAGTGCGTCAAGCGCCAGTTCCTCTTCCTGCCACAGCGCCACCTCCAGCTGAAAATCCTAAGCATGCGGCCCAGACGATGGAGACAGTTTTCAGTAGTGGCACGCAGCAGGCGTTCCATACGCTACAAAATTCAAACAACGTTTTGTGGGGAGAACCACTGCACTTCTCTGCTATGTCTGATGATCAGATCAATGAAGCGATTGGCCAGGGATTCGATACGACGATGTCTGAGACATCAGGGCTATGGCTCGATTGGAACGATATGCCAGAGTTCGGGTTCCAGTAATCGTCCTGCATGAGTACGATGCGCGCCAGAGATATTTAGACTGAGCTGATCTGCGATCAAGTTACAGGGCACTTGAGAGTGCGCAAATGCTTATCGATTATTTGTATATCTTACAAATGTAATACTTATTATACTAATACGATTTTATGAGGTTGAGGCGAACGACGTCGAGCATCGTAAGCCCAGCCAATATCTGAGCGCCATGCATGCGACATTAGGAATGAGCGGATATCTACTACTACAATTACAATTTACATATTGGCTAACTTGAGATATTCGACTTTGATTTTCACTTGACCACTGCGGATACTCCGTAACGGGGTTTTGACCACACTACAGGCATATAAGCCTTTGGACCAACCACATAGAAAAGATTAAGCAATCTTACATACCGCATTGATGCCCCGTCATTCGGGAAGGCTCGATAGACGAGACGTGAACCACTTAGAGCGCAATGTGTCACTGTCCAAAAGGCCAAAGCCTTTCCCATTCTTCTTTCTCCTGCTCATTTTTAGCAAATTGCTCGATGATCTGTGTTTTCATCTGTGCCAGAGCGTCGAGAGTTTCATCATATTGGTCATGCCTGACAATACCCTGTTCAGGAAATAGTTCACCGATAGAATCTCGGATTGAACTCATCAAGTTCATTCCTTCTTCTGCGCCTTCCAACTCAGCAGCAATGCGTGCCCGGTGCTGGGTGGAGAAGTTTAATGGAAAACTCTTATTTTTTGCGCCAGGAAGTGTGTCCCATAGCTTCTCTAACTCGAGTACTTGTGCAAGATATGTGGCTTCCCCGTCGATGATGATGTTGCGTGCCAGCAGAAGCAGGGAGAACTCTGGGGTACGCTGGAATTCGAACGCAGCATGGAGCTTCGGATTGGCCTTATAAACCCAGAAATTGTATAACGCACAGAGCGATCGCTGAAAGTACCGGGTCTCTGCGGCTTTTTTAGCTTCCGGATCCATGCTGTGGAAGTCTGCAGGATACTGCGGTCGCTCTATCCCGGTGACCGGGGTTCCAGCGTGGTCAATAAGGTGAGGCTGACGGGCCAGGAAGTATAGCGGAGATATCTCAGTTGATTGCCAGTCTATAATACTGACGACCTCTGCGGGGTTAGACGGATTGACAAAGATATTGGCAACGTGCAGGTCTTCGTGCCATAAATGCGCCGATGAAATAGCCGAATTAGATGGTACTATCGCATCAAGTAAGGTCATGTAGCAGTGCAAAGCTTCAAGTTTTCTTTCGCGAGTGGGGATATAGATGCCTGGACCATAGAGGGTAACGGGGGACTTCGGGAGGTGAGGCAGTTGATTGATGCAAGTTATCTCGCGCTTGCCAATAGCTGAGTGGAATTCAGTCAGTGTCTTCCCTGGTTTAATTCAGTCAAGTCACATCTGGTATCCCGCCTTATACTCACATGGACCTCTGTCAAGTTTGATGTTGACTCGCCCATTATCAATCCATTCGCGCCCGGGCGATGGGCCAATGGCGTATTTGGTATCAACAATGTCATGACCATCTGCATCGACGTATAGTGCATCATTCCCAGTGTCACTATCAAGGTCCTTTTTATAGTACAACCCGCCAAATTTCTTAAAGGAAATCGAATTCCAGGATTTCTGGTAGCCTGCGACAGCTTTAACAACGGCAAAACGCTCCTTGATATCCAAAGATGGCCAAATTTGTTCTAACTCGACACCGCTGGCCTTTTCCATAATGATATACTCAGCACCGATTGGGTTGCTCTGAGCCCGCGAGCTCCAAGCTAATACCTTAGGAACAGGGGTGCCAAGTTTCTCCCGAATCTGTGAGGGCTTTAGTGATGCCCGTGTAAGTCAATTCTTCGACGTTGCACACGTACAAACTCCATGGTAGCAACTTCACTTGCAGTGGTTAGATGAGGTATGCCAGCATTTGGATTGGGAATTTTCGCAACCACTTGAGAGCCGTTATCCATGGTGAGAAGCATGCTTTTATTATACATGCCGTCCGGATATTTCTCGATGCTGATGCAAGACTCTGCTCCCACAGTTTCAGCTGCGCATCGAGCTAATGCGTCTACATTGAAATCAACACATCGTTGAGACAGCTCAAACTGCTCGTCAGTTATGAAACGGCCCCTGGTGTAGTTGAAGAGGTCTCTACCATTTTGTAGACCTAGTCCAGTTAGCTAGAGACTGGGATGAAAGCAGATATTTTCACCCAGAGTTGGGGACTGCGAGATCGTCCGGGAAGCGCAAGGGCTCTCAGTACTTAATGCTCTTGCATTAAGCACATATCTAGCGATGCGTCCAGGTGTGGAACGAAATCTGGCCCAAGATGTTGCAAGATTCTTTGTAGACATGGAGTCCTGAGTCAGGCCAAATGTTCGGAACTGTGGAGGCAACTATAATATGGGCCAAGTGACTGAGTCCATGTCCTTGACGTTCTAGTCTGTTATCCGTACATAAGGAGGTGACGTGCGATTTGGTTGACTCCCTAATTATGTCTGAGAATGAGATAACAGACAGTACAATTGCAAGGAGTAATAATAGTAAGGGCACGGTTTTGCTCTACCTGGGAGCACTACGCCTAATTGGGTATAGTAGAACACCAGACGGGCTGCAGGTGAAAGCTGGATATGACAGACGCTTGCCTGGCGTTGAACACCTCCAACGCGTGTTCGATCACTCCCCTCTACGCAATGTCTTCATTCCGCTCAAGCCGTGTGAACCGCTCTGGCAGGACAACTGCTGATCACGATGTCTTCGAAGGCCTTCCTATCCGTCAATGGCGCGTCTCCGACGTGTCCATCGCGCCGCCTCAACAAAACGAACCTGTTATAGACACAAACGCGTTCCCCGAGCTCCCGATGCCGAAAGACTCGCACATGCTCCCTGAGCATAGTCAACAGCTGCTACGCGCTGCGCGCGCTGGAATAGCTACGAAACCGGCCACCACTGTGACCGAGGAAGACAAGGAAAATGATGAAGCCGAGGACGAAAACAAAGACGTTCCGCGCGGCTTCACCGTAAAGCGCTATACCAAACTCGCAAGACATTTGGAAGAGCCGGAGGTGGAATACCTTGCCAAGAGACGGAAAGGCCTGCCCTCAGCACACCTGTCGCATAGTATCGCAGCTCCGCTTGCGACAAATGTTCCGATGCGCAAAACCAAAGTGAGGAAGATTGATGCAGAAGGCAAAGAGCAGATCTGGAGCGTGCTGGTACCAGAAGGTCAAACCGTTGAGGGTGAGGTGCTTCAGTCCGAAGTGCCCGCGCTTGAAGCGTTACCAGCACCATTGCCAGGTACCGTGGTCGAAGGCGTCGGGGTCGTCAATTCAGAGGGGATGGTTGTTGCAAGTGATACTATCCGTCAAACACCACAGAGAATACGGCGGCCGCCTCCGCCAAAGAAGAAGCAGAAGGGTCCCGGGAGAGGCCACAAGAAAGTCAAATTTACCAACCCAGACGGCTCGATCAGCGTTGCTCCTACCAACGGACTCAATCAAAATGGACTTGCAGTACCTGGAGCCGCGCCATCTGGAGCGTCACTTGGTGGAACCTCGGACATGGACACACCAATGGGTGGCACTAACGATGTCGATGACGACGAAGACGATGATGGAGAGGATGGCGATGAAGGCGACGACGACTCTGAACACGAAGAGGGCGAGCTCTCCGAGTCACCAAGCCGACCAACGATACAAGAACCACCCAGATCCCATACAGGAGACGTACACATGACCGACTTCGCGACCGATCCTCCTCAGCGGAGCACACTTCCGAATGTCCAAGTGTCAGAAGCCGCGTCACTACCTATCCCCAATACACAAGCCGTATCGACTGCCAGTCTCGAGCCGCCTCCAGGTCCCAGTCGAGAACCGTCAAGCTCTCCAGATCTCCCGCTTGCCAACAGCAGTAACAGTCAAGCGAAAGCTCCGAGTCAGCCTCTTGTAACTGCTCCCGACTCTATGGACACATCAAACGACACCGCTCAAGTCGCACGCGCACCTTCACGGGAACCCGTCACCGCGCCCATCGATGAACCCGCAGCGCCCTCCATCCCAGCACCTATTGAAGCCCCAATCACGGCACCAATCCCGTCGCCAATTGTATCCCCCATCGAAGCTCCACCAGCAGCTCCCCCAAGCGCAGAATCAAATACGCAACCTCCAGAAGCACCCACCACAGACCCAGTGGTCGAAGCCCAAGCCGACTCTATAATACCTGCAATCACACTACCAACAGCTACCATCCTCGCTCCCCCACCACCCATGGAGCCCGCAGTCGACCCTCACCCTCCCACCGAACCCCAAAAGACCGAAATCCCAATATCATCAGACGCTCCTCCCCACGCCCTTGCCGTGAATCCATCACCTCCCTCTTCATCTTCTTCCGCACCCGTACTCGCACCGCCCGTCCTCCCTCCCCCGGTACCGGCGCCCACGCCTATAGAACCCCCCCGCGAGACTATTTCCGCACCTCCACCTCCACCTCCACCGCACCTCTCACCCGCAGAACCAATCGAACCCGTCGTCCATCCCGATCCTACTCCTGCAGCTGCGTCGCCACTGCCACCACCACCACCGCCGCCGCATCAGCAGACATCAACACAAGCACAAGCACAAGAACAAGCACAAGCACAAGAACAAGACCAAGCACAAGAACAAGCACAACAACAAATACAAGAACAAGAACAAGTACAACCCGTCCTTCCCGAGCCATCGTCCTCTTCCGCCGCTGCACCGCCGAAAGATGCAGGAAATGCGGGAGAGGCAGGAGATGGAACGGATGAGCGCTTTCCAGACGGCGAACCGGATTTGCTGGGCAGTTTGGAGAGACATCTTGAGGAGTAGTGAGCGGTGGTGGTGGTGGGTTGGTATTGGATGGCTTGGATGTTGATATTTACAGTAGATGAAGAGGACAAGGCAGGTGCAGTGGGCCGCTCTTGCTTGTGACGGGATGAGATGGACTGGTATGGACGACTTCCAGTTTGGGGAAGAAGAGAAATGACCTCAGCACACACGTACGCAACGCACGCACGCACGCACGATAGTAGAGAGCGTCGACCTTTTTGTAAAATTTTGAAAAATATTTATTGGTTGATTGACTGACTGATTGATTGATTGATTGATTGATTGATATATATATAAATCTTGAGCAACATTACGACTTTCGTAGCTTCGTGTAGGTAACTTGTAGGTGAACAAGCATGCCGCCCAGTCATTCATGTATGATACGTATGGATGTGAGACATTGAAGAGAGCATGAAAGAGCCTACAAGACTTCCGTGCGCGTCCCAGCGTAGACGCAATACGCATCTGTCCATCCATCCATCCATCCGTCCATCCGTCCATCCATCGCACAATACATAACCCCGCCGTCCGCTCTCGTCGTCGTGCACGCACATGGAAGCCAGCCTTCCAAAAACCATCACAGCGCATGGCTAAACCAACGATATACATCCAGTTCTACGACTCGCGCCGTGATACCCAGCCTATGATGCCGTTCACGCGCGCAGTGGCAGGAACCATTGCATCGGCGATACAATCAACGTCCTGCGCGCCGACGTCGTCCTTGAACTTGACGTCGTAGCGCAGCACGAGCGCTGCAAAGGCCGTGTATATTTCTGCCCAGGCGACGCTGTTGGGGAGGAGGGGAGTTAGCTTTTGGTCTTTTTAAAAAGGTGTTGTGTGTCTGTCTGTATAACACTGACGGTGTATGTGTATATGTGGAAAGGGGGCGCGACTCACTGCATGCCGATACATATCCGCGTGCCTCTGCCGAAGCCCGCCCAGAACGGCTTCTTCTCGCCGGGCTTGACGAGCCAGCGCTCTGGGTCGAAGCGTTTGGGATCAGCGTGGATGCTGGGGTCCATGTGCATGTTGTAGATAGTCATGCTGACGGGCGTGCCGGCGGGGATCTTGAAGCTGTCGGCGTATACGATGTCGCGATCAGGGGCGATGCGGGCGGCGCGCGTGACGAGGCCGGGGCTCAGGCGCATGCCTTCTGTCAGGACGGCGGTGAGGTAGGGTAATTGTTCGAGTTTGGAGACGGGGTCGGAGAGCGGGTCGACGGCGGAGTCGAGGAGTTCGGCGCGGAGGGTGTGGAGGATGGAGGGCGTGGTGTAGACGTGGTAGAGCATCATGCGCAGCACGCTGGAGCTTGTTTCGGTGCCGGCACCGACGAAGACGGAGATGTCCTGCTGGATGCGCATGGGCAGTTTTTCCTCGGGCGGGAGGTCGGAGTCGAGGATGACGTCGATTGCGTTGCGGGCGGCCTTGTTGTCGGATTGGGCGGCGGTGCCGTGTGTGGTGATGGTGTTGGAGACGATGCTGCGGATTTCGCTGGCGAACTTGAACCATTCCACGAAGGCTGGGTCGGTCTTCTGCATGAATCTGCTGGGGATCTTCTTCATGAGCTTCATGTAGCCGCGGATGTGCTTTGAGACGCGCCAGATTGCGCCGCCACTCTGGCCGACTTTTGTCATTGTCACGTTGAAGGTAGGGTGTTGGAGGAGGCCGTAGGACTTGCCCAGGACAAAGTCTGTAGCGACATCGTATGCCAGTGCTGTGAGTGCTCCACCGATGTTGACTGTTGAGCCTGCGGCTGCGGATTCGTCGAGGCGGTCGAGGAGCTCCTTGACGTGTCCTTGGATCATGCCATGCTTGCGGGCGACGCTGGCTTTGGAGAAGTATGGGTTTACCGGGACGCGACGGCGCCTGTGTAAATCGTGGTCGACGGTGTGGATCGTGGCTCCAGGGCCGTTCAGCGCATCCCAAGCCCAGCCGTACTTGTTCCAACGGCCATCTTGGCGATAGAGCTTCTCGTAGAAAGCAGGATCGTGAATGTGGATCTCATAGGGACTGATGCGTACGATAGGACCTGTAGAACGACTCGAGTGTTAGCAGAGTGTTGCGAATGTTCTGAAAGTGGGCATCTCGGCTCTGACCGTATTTCGCATGCAGCTCGCGGAGCTTGAAAGTGTATTGACCCTTCTTGACTACGTCATAGTAGGCCTCATAGTATCTTGTGATCGCGGCGATTTTAGGACCTGGAATTCTCGAGAGCGGGTCGAGGAATAGACGGTAGAAAGCAAGAGCTATGAAATAGAAAGGAAACGACAGCAGTAGGATCTGTATGACTGTGACGATCATGTTGAAGGTGTTGTCAAGCTTGAGCAAAGGATCAATTCGAGAGTTCAGCCATGCAAGCTTAATGACAATGAAATGCGTGACTTGCGCGGCGCGTGAAGGGTAATTCAGCACTGCTGTTGATCACAAATGTCGCACGCAAACATGTAGAGCTATAACATACAATTGACGATTACGATACTACGCGTGTCCCACCACACACACACTAAGGTCCATATCGAGATCTGAGTACCCGTGGACCTGTATAGACTAGACTAGGCAAAGTAAGCAGCTATTCACGGGCGCTAATACGACGATGCGTGATAAGACGACGCTGCATGGGCCGATATATGCACACTTTCGCACACCTGCACAGGGCCCTAGCATGTTACAAATCGCTACATGCACACGCACATAAATACATACATCTGAGTATCAATGCTGAGTCATGGTGTATTGATCTGCGGCTTGGGATCTTATTGCGTAAGGCGGTTGTGGCACACTGACTCCAAGCTGGCGGGAGAATCTGCACGGGTAGGCGCAGATGTCAGACCGGTATGACGAGATGGGCGTAAAAAGTGGGTCGTCACTGCCAGACTATCAGAGTGTGTCACTGCACTATTTCTGTGCGCGTCACCTGACTCGAACTCGATTGGACTTGTCCTGCTCCGTATCCAGTACTAAGCATGGGTAAGACAACCTTGAACAACTGGAGACCCGTCGGAAGCTCCCATCCCGCCACTGCGCTCAATGGCGTCGATAAGCATGCATGCCTAGAATTACTATTACCATCGTTATTATCATTAGATACTGCCGGGCCAAGCAAGTCCTGTTTTTGATTCATTTGCTCACGTCATAATAAGTGAGGAGGTGCGCTGGCTGCTGCTGGAGTAGAGGCTCCAGCTGGCGATTCATGCATGCTCTATGCATTGCACTGCCCAGAAGAAAGTTGCAAGTCATATGTAATTCTATCGTTAACTATAAACAGAAATGAAGAAAAAAAATTAAACCTCTGCACCATTGTCTAGCGTCCATCGCCGACAGATGACACCGCGTATCCATCTGTGTGCACAATGTCCTTGTGTGACGAGTTGTTGTGATGGACCGAGTCTAGAGGAGCAGGCGAGTCGCTGCGCGTCCCGCCGAATCTGCCCGAGGTAGGCCGCACACCGAGTGCGAGGTAGGAGTCTTGGCTGCTGGTCGCGCTGAACTTCTCCTTTGACTTGCTGAATATTGATGAGCCAAATGAGCGGATCGATGCCAGGTTGATCCTCATAATCAGCGATGCGAACGTGGGCACGGAGCCGAGGATGATGACGAGACATTGCTCAGCCACGGCCCATGGCAGGGATTGGACTGCGTGGTACTGCGCGTCGGTCTGTTCGCCTGTCGGAGGCTGCGAGAGCACAGTCTTCATGATCGATGCTAGCGCTGTGACCAGGGAGAAGGCCATGATGGTGGCAAGACCAATCTTCTTCTTCAGCGGCATCTGTAGTTTCCAGATGATGGCGATGGGGAAGAACGTGTATGTGATGTCTGAGAAGGAGAACATAGCTGTTACGACGTGTTAGCCTGTGGCTGGTTCAGATGGCCATCTTGATGCGACTCACATTGCACCAGATATGACGAATATAGCTGAATGTTAGGGTTCCATCGTTTCGCCGGAATCAAGGGGTTCCATAGAGCTTCGACAGGATCTGACTGCGCAAAGATGATGATGATAACCATGATGCCTCCGATGCTCTGCAAGATCGTAAAAATGATCAAATACACCTTCAGCCATGACTTCCGGTTGAAGATCCTGATGAGAAGGATGGTGATGGATATGCGCGCAAGAATTGAGACGAGAATACCGGGCACGATGTTGAACCAGACCCATTTCAAGATGTTGACCTGGCCAAAAAGTCAGCGTACATTCATCAATATCCAGGCGCCTGCACTCACTAATTGATTGTACGTGAGGTCCAAGTCATGTTTTCCCATTCCATAGGAATATGACACTGTGATGAACGCCTGAGCTGTAATCTGGAGCACCTGCGGAAGTCCGATTAATTGCTTATTTCTGCTCCAAAGTAGACTAATCACCTACTGTCGCTGCCAACATTATCCAGTCGTCCAGACCTGGACTACTCGGCGCTCTGCTGCGCACGTAGAATCGGAATGCTATCACGGGTATACACAGTCCGGTCAACATCCACGTCGTCCCGATGATCAACGGTCCTTTCCCAGGATCGCTGGGATTCACCGGTGGTGGAAGCATGCTCGGATCCATTGCGAAGGGAGACCAGTTGTGTGTGTGTGTGTGTGTGTGTGTGTGTGTGTGTGTGTGTGTGTGTTGTGGAATTACGAATCGAACGATCAGACGGCGACGTCGAAAGTCGGAAGCTCTTTCAAAAGCAACGCATACGTGGATCAAGAACTTGAGATCGTAGGGCGATAGAGCACGTCCCCAGTACTGCCTTATAAGAAGCGCGCTTGAAATCGCACCGTATGAAAGAACGTAAAAGGCGCTATAGATATCGACGGTCTCTGAGCGATATCTGGGCTAAATGATGCTAGGTTGGCGCGGGGCGGGGCGGGCTCGGTGCGTGTGATATGATTAACGTCTCACTACGAAATTAATTAAGGAGCCAGCATCATCCCCGACTAGAGATAGTTTACGCCGTCTGTAATAACATTGGCGGATAATTGTTTAGAGACATCTAAGCTTGGAAATGATAGGTCATCGAAGACAAAGGATCAGGTCTAGTTCTTTGTTTAGTGGTAGGTATACCTAGTTATATAGAGAAACACCCAAGCTCTTCTAGTCATAGGTCCTAGTTATCCTCAGCATCACACACTACTCGCTTTAGTAAGTCCTGGCTCACCAGGAGTACAGATGGATGACTCATCTTCCCAATACATGATAATACATGAAAATACATATATAGACGACTGTATTTCCAAGCCCCTTTGCAGTGGAATCCGCATCCTCACGCAGGGGCTACCCCACTCATTACTGCAACAATCCCTGACCTGAGAAGTGTTACAACTAATGCGCAATTGATGCTGGATGTTCCAGGGGGTTCACAGGACGATCAGAGAGTCCCCCGACAGACAGGAAATGTCGCGCTTCAGAATGAGGGACAGTCGATTGCGCCACTGACTGCCCTATTATATACAGACGATATGACACGCATAGATGGTGTTTGGGTGAATGAGCCTCTGATCGGCTTCCTACGCCTCCATTTCTGCTGTCGGTCGAGAGATAGCCGTAACGTTAGTCGTCGCATCTTGTGGATGATCGACGATTCACTATACTTAAGGTAGTAACCATAAGATGTCAGTGGGGTCACTGGTGTGGCCGCTGCCACTGTGTGTGTCTGTGTGTGTGGCGTGGCACCAGCCCGCCCGGCCGTGGCCCGCCCCCGCCACATTCTGGCTTCAGTTTGCGCGATGGAGCAGCATCAGCCTTAGACCTGTATGACATGTCTTCCAAGGTTGCGCAGTCTTTACCTGAACTCCGGTCCATTGTGTGAGTGCTGTTTTGCTGTCCTCCGAAGATACCGGACATCCTACTCGCGGAGGATAGAACTAGAACTATACTGCTAGCTCCTCCGCTAAACGCTCCTTGAAAACATGTTCTGGCCGGAGCATATATCTACGATCGGCATTCTCGCCGCTACCCTTTTCCTTCTCCGTGTACTACACTCCTTTGGCCATTTCAAGATTCAGCACACGTTATGGGAGAAGATCGGCGTAGTGGGTGTATCTCCGGGCGGTGGTATCTTCTCCTGGCTGCTCGCTGTGCTGAAGTCGCCCGTGAAGCTGGATGAATATCTCCAAGATGGCTACGACAAATATTCGAAGCAGGGCAAGCCGTTTGGACTGCCTACCATGTGGATGGGCGGTTATCTTGTCATCCTACCTCGTTCAATGTTGCACTTTCTGAACAGATCCAGGCAGGAGCTCTCCGGATTTAATGCTTTGCTCGAGGGCATCCAATTCAAATACCTCCTTTCAGATCGGGGACGAATCTGGTCCAATCCAATACATTTTGAAGTAACAAACGATTTGACATCAAAGGACTTGGCAGTTCTTGCGCCCATCATGATGGAAGAGTTCGAAAATGCATTCCGTACATGCTGGGATGATCCGGGCATGGCCGACAATGGTCTCATTACTGATGCATTTGCCTCCATGACACGAATCACATCGCGCGTGTCGGTTAGAGTTATGCTTGGACTTCCTATCTGTAGGAATGCAGAGTATATGGAAGAGTCAATGCGGTACTCCAACTCTATCATGCAGAGCGCAGCTATCATCAATTGTCTCCCACCTTTTATGAGGCCTGTGATAGGAAGACTTCTTGGTCTATGGACGCGGCACAACGCGCGGAAAGTACTCAAGTTCATGGTTCCTGTGGTGGAAGAACGACTGCAAAAGCATAAGCAGATGGGTGGCGACGCACACAGCCAGGTACAGCTATACTTCGTTTCCACTGACTAGGCCATGCGTACTGACTGATAGGTATCGCAGCTCGATATGCTCCAGTCACTGATCCGCGTAGCGCAGAACCATGGGCCAGCGGAGTTGGGCGCCGATCGAATAGCTAAACGCGTTCTTGCCCTCAAAACCATGTTCATTTTCGGCATTGGTTGGGTGTTTGCGCAAGCCGTCTTGGAAATCTACAGCAATCCAGACTGCGCCGATATAGTCCGAACTCTAGAGCAAGAGTGCCGTAGAGTAGCGAGAGAGAATAATGGATTGTCGACACGCGAGGCAATCGACAAACTGTACCACGTGGATTCGGCGATCCGGGAATCGATGCGTCTGAATGATGCCTTCCTGCATACTTTGCCTTTCGATGTTGTAGCAGGCTCACCGATCGAATTGAGCAAAGGTTGGACGATAAGTCCGGGATCACGAGTCCGCATGGCTTACCCAGGACGATTTGTACATTTGGACCCTGACATATATCCTGAGCCACGGCGTTTCGATCCGTTCCGTTTCGTGCATAAAGGCGACACTAACAGTTCAGAAGAGTCCGGAGAGGAGGCCATGTCCAAGCAAGAATTGCTAACCACGCCTAGCAAGTCGTTTCTTTTCTTCGGCTATGGACGCCACGGCTGTCCTGGCAGATGGTTTGTATCTACGCTGGTGAAACAGGCTTTGAGCTACGTGGTTCTCAATTACGATGTGGAGGTGACGAATTTGCCGGGCAAGAAGCAGTCCCTGTTGAACTTTGTGCTCCCTCCAATGGAGGCAAGACTACGAGTGAAGCGGAAAGTATCAGTCTCGACTGAGTGACAGCTCCGGCTGTGATTTAGGGATTGAGTCAGTTGACTCATACTTTTGTGGGGGACACTCTTGCAACTGAGAACACTGAGCACAGTGTTGTACCCAAAATTTTGGTGTCACAGGATCATATACTCGGTGGAGACATCGAATGATGATATATCGGACAGAAGTTTGTTTTGATCACGTGGGGGTCCTGAGCAAATGTGGATGGATAGTATGGCCTCAGGCCCCAGCAAAAAGCCTTCTCGTATCCTCAAAGCTTCGCCAAATTCTATTTCCACGACATGATGATACATCTTCCATCAACGAACAATATGCCATCTGTGACGGCGCATGTCACCATCAACCGGGATTGATGCACACCAGTCTATTCCATGACGAGCAAGTGTTGAATACTGACTCCCTTCATCTCGTCAACATCAGCTTATCTCGAGCTTTTGCTTTTCCCTTTGTGTCTTTGTGTCTGTAAGAAGATCACGGTGTCCAATCGCGACGACGCTTCGGAAGCCGAAGATTGATTGATAAGATAACAATGCTGGGCAGTCATCTACTTGTCACACGCCATCGCCCACAAGTTCTCGAATGGACGGCCGGGCCCGGGGAATGGATGCTTTCATCCTTGTCCCTGTGGTGAAATTGGAATTTTTAGAATGTCAACCCGTTTTGCCGGATTACCCAGTGTGGCCGTGGATCGGTGAGCAAGTAATACAGCCAGGTCAGGCTGCTAGAAAACGTCATATGAGGCGCGCCGGCTGTGAAGCTGGGAGGTCTGCCCAGGTGCTCGACAACGACAATAATGATGACACTTACTCCAACAACCAGCCAATGCAACGACTGGATGCAGCATGCAGGGAGTTCTCAGCATCATTTTCCCACTCCCAGAGCCGCCCATGAGACAGCGTGATGATCTAGCAGGGGACCATAACGACGATCACAGCGCGGCGTGGGGGCGGGAACACTGGCTGTGTCCACGTTGATCATCTCCATGGATCGTTGTTCTCCTAGGGATGTTCCCCCCCCTTTCGAGCTGGCTATTCTACGGAGCATTGTCTCAGATTATAAGGAGTCATCATACCAATCTCTCCAGATGCCACTACCTCCCGCCAAAAGACCAACAGGAGGACATCGCGTCTACGATCTACGAGCGTTGCCCCGTGTACGCCAGCCGCCGTCATGGCGGGAAGGAAGCGCACGCCCCTCCCGTTCGAATTCCTTCACTATACTATCGCTCGCATACACGAGCCACCATCCTTCCGACCAGTCCAGCCGGCACTTTGAGCCCTTAGGACCTAAACCAAACATCCAACATGTCGAGAAGCGCATCAGATCTTCACGATGATTCTCAGAGTTCTCCACAGGATGAGACGTCCGGGAGAGCCTCTGACATTGCCGAGGTGGAGAAGCCGCAGCACGGCTCTGTCAGGGAGACGGAATACGTGACTGGCTTCAAGTTGGTGTTGATTGTAGCCAGCATGGCGCTCGCGTGTTTTCTCATGCTTCTGGATACGATGATCGTCAGTACTGTAAGTCATCTCGGTTGCCACATCCGTCGGAATGCTGTGTTTTGACTGACTTGTTGATTTAGGCTGTACCACGCATTACAGACACTTTCAACTCCCTTCCAGATGTAGGATGGTATGCAAGCGCGTATCAATTTGGCAGGTACGTACCTGATGATGATTCTTTGATCTCCAAGTCCACGATAGCTGACCTCAAGACAGTGCTGCACCTCAGCCCCTGACGGGGAAGATCTATACGCACTTCAACTCCAAGGTTTGTGTAACCGTGCTGAATGCCAATTGAGTGTTGCATTTGCTCATGATTGCACCACAGTGGACATTCCTGTCGTTTTTCGGCATCTTCGAGCTTGGCTCCATCCTCTGTGGGGCAGCCGTGTCGTCAAACATGTTGATAGTCGGTCGTGCGATTGCGGGATTCGGTGCAGCAGGAATCATTAATGGCGCCATCACTATCATCTCGAGTTGCGCGCCCCTGGAGAGGCGCCCTGGTGAGTTCTCTCTATTACTTTTTTGCAGGATTGGCAAGTGGCTGACAGAGAATATACAGTCCTCATTGGTATCACAATGGGTCGTAAGTCGAATCTCAGTTATGAAACTTTCCAGTGTCCTAAGCTTTCTGACTAGTAAATCAACTTGGACTTGTTGCTGGCCCGCTTATAGGAGGTGCTTTTACTTCTTACACGACTTGGAGATGGTGTAAGTGCTGAAGTTGCCCCTTTTTGAGTAACCCTTGACTAACGAGGGCTGCTAGGCTTTTATGTCAATCTCCCTCTAGGAGCATTCACAGCAGCAACACTCGTCCTCGTACGAATCCCTGAGCAAGCCAAGAAGGAGCGTGCGGCTGCTGTCCTGTCCAAGCTGCACCATTATCTTGATTTGATCGGATTTCTCCTTTTCGCCCCTGCTGTGCTGATGCTTCTTCTTGCTCTTCAGTATGGCGGTAATCAGTACCCCTGGAGCTCATCTCGCGTCATCGGCCTATTCTGTGGATCCGGCGTGACCTTTATAGTATGGCTATTCTGGAATCGCCATAAGGGCGACGATGCGCTGATTCCTTGGTACATGATCAGGCAGACCGTCGTCTGGTCGTCGGGGCTCTTCCAAGCGCTCGTGATGTCTGCTGTGTATGGAGCAACGTTCTATTTGCCTCTATATTTCCAGGCCATTAACAATGCCACACCGGTCCTAAGCGGCGTGTATCTTCTCCCTATGATTCTCCCACAGCTCTTCGCTGCTGGCCTATCTGGAGGTCTAAGTAAGTTATATCATTGCATTGTCACGGCGTTGCTAAACAGGCTGCAGTCCAAAAATTTGGATATGTCATTCCACTAGCAATTGTTGGTACAATCCTTCTCACCGTAGGCAGCGGTTTGTATTCGCTTCTACAGCCATCTAGTCCGACTGGATGGTGGGTTGGCTTCCAGATACTCGCCGGCTTTGGCTCTGGACTGACCATGCAGCTGGTAAGTCCACACCTCCCTTCCTGATAATCCTCAGCAGCATTGCCAGACACTAAATCCTACGAAACAAACAGGCTATCCTCACAGTGCAAGCCGTAATCGGGGAGAGAGATCTCTCGACCGGCATGGCAATCATCATCTTCGCACAGTCCATCGGACCAGCCATATTCCTGGTGATTTTCAACGTCCTTTTCCTGGCTAGCCTGAACGGCCAGCTCCGAGAATATGCGCCGGGCGCTGATGCGGCAGCGATCGTGCGCGCCGGAGCCACGGGATTCCGCAGGTTCGTTGCAACAGAAGATTTGGCTGGTGTGCTGGTTGCATATTCCAACAGCGTCGACCGTGTGTTCTACCTTGTTGCTGGGGTTGCTGCGGCTTGCTCTCTTGTGCTCTGGGGAATGGGATGGCGTGATCTGAGGAAGCCAGAGGAGAAGCCGAAAGAGTCTGAAGGGCAAGTTATTTAGAAGTCTTGTTAGTGACGTTGAGCGAGCGTGCGATTAGTGTTGATGTAATAGCTTATTTTCGGTTATGATATCCCAAATGCAATCAATTTACTGTGATAGAAACACCTACATGACAAAACATGTGCACTATAAATTCATAGCTAGAATCAGAACCTCCTTTCCACGCGATGTTCAGCGTTATCGTCGCAGCGATCTTTCGCCATAAACAAGACGTTTCCAATATGGAAAGCACGATTCTGTTCAGGGCAAGCACGCTAGCCAGTAGAAGATATAGCTAAACTCAACCTTTGTCTTCAAGTTTCTCTTTCTTTATCTCTTTACAACACCTTCATTCAACACGCATCACTGAATAGTCGCTACTCAGCATATCAAACATGCCCATGTGCGCACACCTGTACACCCGTCTGTAACGTACAGCACGGTACAACACTAGACCACCTATTCCAGGCAAGTCTTCTCCCTAACCCCCTTAGCGGAGAACCGCGGTACCCCCGGATCCAGCAGCCCGCAACGACGACACAGACACACTACGCCGAACCGGGCTCATTCGCCGCCCAGGCCACCCACCTGGCCATAAACGGGCAAAGGGGCCAGATGAACGGGCGCTGCTCCGGAGTAATCATGCCGTGCAGCCGTGCGAGGAGGGCGGAGTATGTGCATACATAGCACACTCAGCCGTCGTTCGTTTCCTACGGAGCATTGCAGATTGCAGGCACGAGGCCGATACCGACACCGATGCCATCTGATCGCGATGCAGCAGCTGGACGGAGCGGTTGCATTGCGTCGGCCCAGAACGAAGCCTGTCATCGCGCAGCACTCAGCAGTCAGCAGTCCGGCAACGAGCAGGCGGTGCAGCGCAAGCTGAGCTGGGCTCGACTGGACTGGGTTGCCTTATCCTTCTCGCAGTGCGACCCTCAGTGGTCGGCTTGATACGGAGATACAGATACAGATGCAGCAGATGCAGATGGAGATGCGGATCTGGACTTGCACGGTTGGCCTTGCGCATGTGCATGGCGTGCCGTATCCGACAAAAGACGGCTCTGGCGATGCTGTGCTATGCTGTGTCTGTCTGTGATTGTGCATGTCTCATTATTCATGCGATCGAGCGGGCGGTAAACAAACTTTGTGACCATGCATAGTATTATCTGGATACGTGCATGCAGGGCAAGCGCACGCTGGCAGGCATGTGTAAAAAAGTATATTCGCCCGGCCGGTGGGCAACGGGCAGCGGGTAAGCGGGCAGGAAACAAGCAATCAAGCAAGTACAGCCGTATATTAAATCTTCAGCACAGTAACAGGAATACCTCTCCGCCGAACGATACCCACAGTCACCGCCAACGTGTCTCAGCATATGGTGCTCACTCGCACACTTTCTGCTACTAATTATCCTTCTCCGCTTGTTACCAAGTCGGTAGTCCGCAGTCATCCAGCCAGTCCACACGCCCTAGGGAGCAGTCATAATGGCACGCTAAAGGGGGAAAGGGGGAGGGGAGGGGGGGAGACAAAGCGCTAACCAGAGGCCGTTCGTTCGTAAGATCCTTTTCTTCGGAGTGCACCGTGCCGGCTTGAACACTAACGACATAGTATTAGTCTTAACCATGAGCACGAGCACGAGCACGAGCAGCAGCTGTGGACCTCAGCAGGGCCCGGGCTCCAGCACGACCACGTTGGACACGTTCGTCAATGCACAGACGGACAGACAAAGCCTTGTCCTCCTAGCGTGGGACTCTGTAGGATTGCGTGAGCGCATGTGCGCGTGCTTGTGGTTCCTGCGCGGGCAGTAGTAAGTATAGGTCAGTGACAGGTGTGGAGAACGAAGGGGGGGACCATATAAATTGGAGGGGCTCATGCACTGCGTGGGGAACATACACACATTACATACACACATCCACACATACAACAGAGTGGATCTGGGTGGTAGTGATCCTGAATCCTACACTTTAGATTTGACTGAGGGGGGGTACATCGGCAGCTGGGCACGGGAAGGAATGCCTGTGGTTCGTAGTGACGTGTGGCTAGAACTGTCATGGCTGTGGCGTGGGCTTGATTTTGGTGCCTTGGTGGTTGTGTTGCTGTTGACGGTTGGGTCAGCGCGTATATATGCAGGGCTGGCTGACTGGCCTGCGTCGTGCTGACTGGACTCGCTGGTTGACTGGCTGGCTATTTGGAGATGAGGTAGGGCGTCGTATGAATGGGTGTAACTGTGACTGTGACTGTGTTGGTAGCCAGGCAGGCAGCAGCCAGACAGAGGCAGTGTCGTTTAAATGGGTGGAGGTCAAATTTCTGAAGGCTGAGACAGAGCTGAAGACATAAAATGAAGGTAAACAAACCGTAAACGCATGCACGCACCGTGCCACAGCCATACGAACCATCCAACCCATCACCCATCTATCCACCAAACAGATCTACCCATCTATCAACATCCACAAATCATCCACAAATCATCCACAAATCATCCACAAATCATCCACCTTCCCTACCAAACCTCAAGAAACCGAATCCCCCCTCCCCTTAACTCCCCAAGTCAACACTCTACCCCCCTCCCCCTCCGCACAACCATAACCCCCTCATACAGCAACGGCGCATACATGTACGTCTCAACCAACTCCAGCCCCGCCTCCGCCAGCGTCTCACGCCACTGCGCCTCCGTACGCTCCTGCCCGCCCAGCGCCGCAAGCATCGTCAGATCAATCGCCGCCGCCATCTGGCTCACCCCCGTCTCCGGCAGTATCATCTCGTCGACCAGCAGGATCGACTCAGGCCCCATGGCGTCGCGCGTGTGCTCGAGGATGACTCGTCCGCGCGCCGGGCTGTGGTCGTGCAGGATGCCGCGCATGTAGTAGAATTTTGCGTCTGTATGTGTGTGTGAGTCTTGCTTTAGTTATCTGGACGGTGGATTGTTGTTGTTGTGGTTGTGGTGATAGAGAGAAAAAAAGGGAGAGACGGAAAAAGGGGGGGCCAGGGGGGGTAGGTGGGCATCATGTTGTATAGACCCAAACAAAAACTCACCCTTAACAGGCTGTTCCTCGAAGAAATCAAACTCCATATTCACCACGCCCGGCGTCTCCAGCGCGTTCGCGATCGAATGCGGCAGATCCTGCAGTACCACCTCGCCCGTGACATCCGGATACCGCTCCCTGAACTCGCGGCACTGGTGTCCGATGCCGCCGCCGACGTTCACGTAGACTGCCTTTTGCTTCCTCCCCGCGCTCTCCTTTACCCCCCTGTCCACGTCGGGATTCCACCCGCGCACATACCGCGCAACGGGGAAGACAGAGAGCCAGGTAGCGTCGTGGGCGCGCTGGCGGCGCAGGGCCATGTAGTCGTTGAAGTAGGCGAGGTGGTCCGCGTGCTCGGCGAACCAGGCGAATGCGTCGAGATGGGTGTTCCAGGCGGCTTGGAAGGCGGTGTGGGTTTCGTCGGCGGGGGGTTGGTAGTTGTTTTGTGCGAGCCAGGCGGGGAGGGCTTCGTATTGGGGGGCGACGGTGTTGAGGCTGGGTTGGGGGTTTGTGAGAAGGGGGGGTTCTTGGAGGGGGTGTTTGGGTGTGGTGTGTTGTTGTTGTGGTGGTGTGGGAAAGGGGGGGGATGGGGAAGCAAGGACTTACAAGTGTGCTAGGCCGGCCTCGACGGTTTTGTCGGCGAGGTGGCGTGTTCGTTGGTTGGCGGCATATCGGGTTGGTGATACTTGCGTGATGGCGTCTATGGAGGCGAGATATCTCAATATGCGATCTTCACGTGGGAGTGTCAGTGTTGGTACAGTACATCAATCAGCATCAGTAGCAGCAGCAGCAGCACTACCACCACATGACATCGCATACACACACAGCAGACCAATCTCTCAAAGAACAGCCCGCTGTATGTGTATGCGCACGTGTACATGAACGCGTAAAATGTAAAAGTGAAAATGCAAACTCACTCAGCACCAACCCCCCAGCCCCCGGATTCCGCTCCACAATCCCGTCCACCGACACCGCACCACGCCCTTCCGCCTGCGCCTGAGTCAAAAGCCTAAACACGCCCAGATCGATGCCGATTCTGATAGCTGCAGTTTGGAGAGTCTATTCCGCACCCGCAACGCACACCGCCATGATTAGCCAAGTCATCAATTCAATGTTATGTATGTGTGTATGTGTGTATGCTTGGCGGATATGGGGGGAGCGAGACAGGGAAGGTCGGACCGGGGGCAGGGGGGTCTACTTACCATATGTCCGTACCGGTGGATGACATCGGACGGGCTCTCGAGCGATGCGATGAGGCGGGAGAGCGTCCGGAGGAGGAGTTGTCGAGTAGTTTCGAGGGCCGTGTGCGTGTATCCGCCGATAACGCGGCGGATTTCTGATATCATCGTGTTTCTTTGCTGTGCGGAGAAAAGGTGTGGGTGTGTATCTGTTGTCTTCGTGTTTGTTCTGGATGTGTTAAATGTGGATAGTAGGATTCTTTGTAGGTGTACGTAACACCTGCTGAGATTGGCTTTTCGGGTGGGGAGGAGTTGGTGTTAATTTTGTGTATCTAGGAAGACTAAGACGGCTGAAACGAAAAAAATAGGGCTGAAGTGGACCGGGGCAGGTTGACGCGGGTGATCCGGTGCCTGGAGTGGGGTTCTAGATACGTTGTGACATGTCTCACCTTACGTTAGGAAGAGTCAAGGGGATGACACGTCAAATCCTAAAGGAAGCAACTGAATGTAATAATACTTTGTGGATATCTCTATAGGTAAGAATGGATGGATCAGATAGAATCTACACTAGTTCTAGCCCCACCCAATTGCGCCCGAACAATAATAGTAAAGAGACCCAGATAGATTTGCGGAGATCAAGAAGCCGAAAATACAAACACACCACAAGGGGGGGGATATATCGCTAATACTACTGATGTACAAAATACGCCTCATAGCCATGCATTCAAAGAAACCAACAAGGATCCATGCTCAAACATTCCGTGCGTGCAACGCTTCCTTGAGCGTTGCTGCAAACTGCGCCACATGATCGGCCCCAAGCATCGTGTAATGCGCTCCGCCCACAGCATGCAGCCTGGGAACATCCCTGGAAAAGTCTCTCCACTTGCTGAGATGCTCGTGGACCCATTCCTCCCGCGATGCAGCAGCGTGGCGCAAGGGGATGGCATGGAAAACATCGATACTCGCGACTTGTCCGCTAGGCTCATAGTCGACGGCCATGCCTTGCAAGCCGTATGCGACGTCGGCCCAGCGGGTCAGGGCGAGATGATCGAGACCCAGCTCCTCTAAGCGTGCCGCGTCTGTGGCGTGCATTACAGTTCCGAGAGCATCGTCCCTATGCGCGCCAGGGTAAGTGCTGCTCTGTTCCATAACTTCGGCTACTGTGTCTGTGACCAAGCCGAGAAACTGTGCCAGGTGCAGAAGACACATGTTCCAGCTGAGTTGACGCATGCGAGATTTGATATGTGGGGGCAGGTTAAAGCTTCCGAGAAAGCTGACGGTGCCATGATCCAAGCGTTCCAGCCGTTTTGTGATCTCGAATGCAAGCATTGTTCCATAGCTGTATCCGGCAATGGCGTAGGGCCCGTGTGGTTGGCGTTGTCTGATCGCCTGAACGTACGTATCGACTGTCGCTTCTATCGAGGAGAACCGCTCGCCACCTTCAAAACCCTTTGCCCGTAAAGCGTATATCGGACGGTCGTCATCTATCATGTGTTGTGCAAGACCGACGAAGACTAGGACTTCACCCACACCTGGATGAACTAGCCATAGGGGGGCTTTGTTACCGCTAGATTTCAGTGTTACAACGGGATCGTAGCTGGTACTTATCGTCTTGGATTGCTCCACAGAGGAAGTGACGCTCGCCATATTTGTGCTGAGTGCTGCTGCCAACTGCCTCGCTGTTGGATTGCGTAGCAGTGTGATGACAGGAACACTGATCTGTAGACTTCTATCCAGATGGCGCTTCAGACGAATGAGGTCCATGGACGTGAAGCCAAGTTCAAAGAGCCGTGTCTCCGGGCCAATATTGTCAAGACTAATGTCTAGAGTGTTTGCAAAGCTTTCCATGAGGAGTAGTTCAGTCCCAGTCCTGGCAGCGTCGGATGACCCTGTCCGCCTCGTCTTTTTCCGGAAGGCATCGAGACGTTGCCGGTGCTCAACAATATCTTCGTCAAAGCGACCTGAGTCAAACAAGGAGCTCATCTTCGCACGTGATATTTTCCCGAGAGTGGTCATAGGTAGTGATGAGAGGGAGGATCCCATCAGCGAAAAGACCGACGGTAGAGCGGAAACGCTGGACATGCATACTTCAGCTGCAAGCTCATCGATTGCAGCCATCTGGGCAGCAGTGTGTGGCGATTCCCTTGGAATATAAGCGATGGTGATTTGTTCCGTGTGTGCTGCACGCGACGGGAATACGACATAACGTTGCACTTTGCTAGACAGTGCCTGTTCCAGTATTGCATCAATATCCGCAATGACAATCTTGAGACCATTGATATTGATCACCTCTTTCGACCGACCATTGAGGCACAAGTTCCCCAGATTGTCAATGTAAGCCCGGTCCCCTGTACGAAACCACCCGTCCTGTGATGGGAATGCGTCCGCGGTCGCTTTGGGATTGCGATAATAGCCCTTGAAAACTATGTCTCCCCTGACCTCAAGATCGCCGGTTTCGTTCGTAGCTGCAGGGGTGGAGCCAGCAACAACTCGCATTTCGATACCTTTCACGCATTTCCCGAGGCTTGCCACCGTGCGTCCTTGCTGTTCGTCGTAACGGGGGCACCGGCTGTTGAAGATCGCACCAGCACATGTTTCCGTCATGCCAAACCCCGGAGTTATAACATCGTCTCGAGCTCCGTATCTGCTCAATAGTTTGGATGCCGCCGAACATGTCCTAATATCATTGGCTTCACCACCAGAAGCAAGAATCTGTAGAGATGAGAGATCCCAACCTCCTCTAAACGTTTGGCGCTCCATCTCCAGAGTCACGGTCGACGTCAATTTGGCCAGGAAGAAATTTGGGGCAAAGGTACGACATACGCGATGCTTGCTCAAGAGATCCAAGAAGTGAATCGGGGATGAAACGACGTCCGCTGCGTTGACATGGATCTGATCGGCACCGAGCCACAATGCTTGAATATGTATCTCCACGAGACTCGCGACGTGATCGAGTCCTATCCAGTTGAGAAATGATCCTTTCCCTTCGAGCGGCCGAACAGAAGCTTTTCCTGCGATGGCTGAGAGAACCTGCTTGTGCGTTATGCGCACAGCCTTTGCGTTTCCTGTGCTTCCTGATGTCAGCATCAACATCGCCAGAGCATCGCCCCCAGGATATTGGAAGTGAGCCATTGGTTCGTCCGCGGATGATGCTGAACCGTCCGAGGCCTGCGATGACGCTGATGAGTCGGCGGACAAATCATCATAGCATAGCGATTCGATTGTGTGTAATTGCAGAAGACCTCGAGAGCCATCGAAGAGATCCAGCAATCTCTCTCGGGTGATGCATATTGGCGATTGAAGCAGAGACGAGAGCCCGCTAATATGTTGATTACGGTGCTCCTTGATGTTGCTGAAAGGAGATGAGAGTACTGGCAATCCTTGGGCAAGCGACACGGCCCAGAACCAGACAATTGTTACCCAGTGGTCGTCCAGATGAATGAGTACTGGATGGTTCCTTCTGAAGGCAGGGGTGGCGCGAAGGATTCGGCCGTAAGAGCTGGCTTGGACAAATAGATCAGAATATGTGAACGACTTTGGTTTTGATGTGTCGCCAAGTGGGTAGCAAACGATGTCTCCCTTCCTCGTTATGGCCCGGCTACGTAGGATATCCTGGAGACAAGTAGCGGACTGTTTGTACTCGTGCAATACCTGCATAGTTGGGTGATTTTGCAAAAGATGAAGAGATCAAGCGCGAACATAGGGTACGATATAGTCGGAGCCCGATTTCGTGTGCCGCATCATCAATACCAGTAAGATAACAATCTGTGCTATTACTAGGTATCTGTTTCTGTTGCCTGAGTCCAGATGCTGTTAATAGAAGCGCTGGCTTGCTTCGAGATTGAAAGCCACTACGGAGCGAGACTCTTGGACAAGGGGGGGGGGGGGTCCCACCAGTGCTGGACCGGCGCGAAGTAGCACCCACCAGAGGGGCCCTAGTATGCATGTCCAGACAAAGTAGCGGTGCACCGTGTACGCCTCGTCATCATGTCCGATCCAACATGAATCGCAAATAACGCCATCGGAAAGCGCGAAGCCTGCCATAGGTTGAATATCAAGGCCTTGTTCTCTTCGGCTGTGTTGATGAGCCTACACTAGCCTCAAACTGCATACGAAAAGCAATTCTACGGCGTGCTTACCCGTCTGTGGTATGCATTCGACTCTTCGTTGCTATCGTCAGCAGCTTTGGCGCCACAAGCAGTGCGGCGCTGAGCAGCGAGAAGTATTGAAGTCTCGTAGAAAACGGCTTAGTCGGTTTTGTGTTCTTTTTGTCGGCCTCCTTGCTTCATCGGACTAAAAACCACCATCCCCAAGCGCCGTGCAGCTGCCGAAGAACTGCTATTGATATACGCGGCTTTGTCATCGACCTAGGCTCATCTAAAGTCCGATTGCGTGTAGCCAAGCCTTCATACAACACGATGGGTGCAGGTCAGTCTACACCACGCATTGTAGAGCTCGCTGCCTCCATAAGCGAAAATGTGGCAAAGATACAAGAGATACTGGACGCTCAAGGCGCTCCAATGCCGTCTTTTGACGAGGACAGTCCGCCTTTGCCGAAAGAGATCGCAGGTCCTCAACATGCAGTTCTTGACGCTACAGCAGAGTTGCAGGATCTACTGCAAGATCCCATGAATTTTATACACCGGTCCTCGAGAGTATGTAGATACATTCTGTGTTCAGCTTCGATTTGTTGACACTGCGCAAAAGAGTGACAAACCGGCATGTATCAACACTATTGTACGATTCGATATTGCGGCGCTGGTCCCTTGTGGAGGGCGAACATCCTTTCAAGATATTAGTAGACAAACTCCCCTGACTGAACAGATGGTGGGGCGAATTGTTCGACACGCTGCCACAATGCGGATTTTCAAAGAACCGGAGCCAGGTCAGGTGATGCACACAAAAGCCTCGAAGCTCCTGGCCAACCATGATTTCAGAGACTGGGCACGAACAGGCATTGAGGAAATGGGACCTGCTGGAGGACGAGTAAGGTGTTTGAACCAGGGAACAGACGCTTGCTAATGCATGAACCTAGCTGGCCGATGCTCTTGAGCGATGGCCAGGCTCGCAACACCCCAATCAGACGGTAGGTGAAACAGTCACTTATCCCGGCGCATCTAGCTGATCACCATCCAAGGGGTTTTCTCTGGCGAACGATACGAATGATTCGATATACGAAGTCGTAGGGAAAGATCCTTCTCGTGCCGCTCGATTCGGAAGCGCCATGAAAGTCATGACGGCCAGACCCGAATTCGATCTGGCATATGGTGTGAACAATTATGATTGGGGCGCTTTGGGCAAAGCTCTCGTTGTGGATGTTGGGGGCAGTAAAGGCCACTTTGCGATCGCCCTTGCACGTCGTTATGAGAACCTCCGCTTCATCGTACAGGATATGGCACATATGCTCGGTGACGGCCCTGAAGAGATCTCCGCGGATAGATTGGAATTCATGGCTCATAGCCTGTTCGATCCTCAAAGCGTTCAGGCAGATGTGTTCATCTTCCGCTGGGTATTTCACAACTGGTCAGATGAGTATTGCGTCCGTATATTGAAGGCACAGTTACCCTCGATGAAACCAGGCGCAAGGCTTATTCTGCTGGAGGCTATACTGCCAGAGTCAGGGACTGTGGGCTATTGGAAAGAAAGCGAGTTAAGGTGATTTACACAAGGCCGTGTGCTGCTCATCGAAACTAACATGCATCCACTACAGGTCGCTGGATCTGGAAATGGCATCGACATTCAATGCTAGAGAGAGGACTCTTTCGGATTGGAAGGCCCTATTCGCGCTAGCAGATCCAGGCTTTGTGCTGAGGAGTGTAGTCGAGCCTGAAGGATCCGCGATGGCTGTCCTCGAATTCTTCTGGGAGAGATCATCGGCTTGATGCCCCGACACATGATCTGGTATCTTGCTCTAATATTGCCTCTGCAACACGTCGCAGATTCTCAAGGCAGCTGTCTGCACTACGCGTGCTCTTAGTACTGTTCGTGTCCAGCATTGGAGTCACGGGAGGGGCGATGAGTGATTGCTAGACTTGATGGCGTGCAATCTATAGACCGCAGTGATGAGAAACCTAGAAGCGGGATCAGACGATGTCGGCGTAGACTTTGAAGAGAAACGAAAATCATGCATGGAGCTGAGGGAATAGTGTGTTGGCAGAATAAGGTGGATAACTGGCTACAGTATATATATCACATCGGGTCTCGGGCTCGGAGATGCTTGGATCTGCGTGCTTCACAACAGTTGGGTGGCTGGATACTACGTTATAACATTTGTTCAAGTTGAGGTTAGAGAAAGATGCAGTGTGGCTTGTGACTTGTGGCGTGAGATCTGCGTGGCGCACCACAGCATCCACAACAAAGGCAGCTAGGGAACTGGGCACCTCAGGCATCATCCATCCAGGGCAGCTGCCACCCACCTGGGCACCACCCTGCAGTTGCGCATTATGACGTAGCGGACATCCAAAACAAACTCATTCAAAACAACCGGGATATTTGCAAGTCGCAATACGATATTCCAACCTCTTCATTCCCAACTGCCCCAATCTTCCCCCGTTAACACCTTCCATCCATACAATCAACATCAACATCGTCATTGAAAGATCAACATGTCCGAGAAGGTCAAAGAAACCGCGCGCGAGGAAGTGGAGAAGCTCAGAGCACTCACTGTTGATGCCGCTCGCTCAACAGCCTATCTCTACCCACTCAAGGTAGGCAGATCGATCCTTCGTATCAAACATAACACCAACTAAGTCTCATTCAGGGTATCGCTTATTTCTTCACCCACCGCTCATTATGGAAGCCCCTCACAGCCAAACTCGCACCCACTATGACCCTCGGCGTCGGCGTGACGACGTTCATGTTCGCCGTGACATACCTTCCTCAAGCCGCCTTTCTCGCCATATTCAACGGCCCTCTGGCTGCCCTGACAAGCATCCTCCTCGTACTTAGTGAGAGCTCGACCATATTCACTGTACTTTCTAAGAACTTCTTCATCGAAGAAGCGTTGCTAGACACATTTGACGGCACTCTTCTTACCCGTAGCCAGACAGAGCTCGTATCGCAGGGCCGCGATGTCAAGGCTGGATCTGACCCTATTGGCAAGCTCGGCAAGCTGGCCAAGAAGCCGTTTGCACGTTTTGCGCCCAAGGCCATCATTCGGTACTTCATGTACCTGCCGCTCAACTTCATCCCTGTCATTGGCACAGCGCTATTCATCATCCTTCAGGGCCGTCGTACAGGACCGGTGGCGCACACGAGATACTTCCAGCTCAAGGGTATGAGCGCTAGCCAGAAGGATAAATATGTTGAAGATAGGAAGGCTGCATATACCAGCTTCGGTGTTGTTGCCACTCTACTGGAGATGGTTCCATTCGCGGGGATTTTCTTCTCGTTCACGAACACTGTTGGAGCCGCGCTTTGGGCAGCTGATCTGGAACAAAGGTCGAACACTGCACCGAGTTTGAGAGCGCAAGCTGCGGCTGCTGAGGGACAAAGCACTGGTGTGCAGCGCTGAGCCTGGGATTATGACACGCGTACTTTCAGGGTTTCACCTTAGGTGCAGCATCAAGAGTAGTATTGATCCGGCAGGATGATAAGGAGCATTTGCGCGTGAGACAAGGTTCGTGATTCTGGGCAAGCATGGATTGTAAGCATGCGTGCAGACTGGGTTACTATTAACGGTAAAGACATTTAAAGAGTGCGGAACTGTCAGACTTCGAGCAGAGGGGCGGAAGAAGCATGTAGATTGGTTACTGCTAAGAGCAGACTACATACACACGTCGCAACAATACTACTCATTGCACGGACAAGTCACGAGGTCTACCTTTGTCGTCGGATTGACAGGGAGCACAAGTAATTAGGATTCATTAGTGAAGTTGAAAAAGTGACGAGCATGTCACTATGGATCCATCCGTCGATTAGCCAATGGATATTTGACAGGGAGTGCACCATCTTTAGGCCAAGTGGGTCAATACACTATAGGAGACACCTCCTTTGGAAATACCGGCTGTTGAGTGTGTATTCGACTGAAAACAGGATGCATTGGTGACTTCGTTCATTCCTCATAGTTGAGGTGAACTAAGCTCTTGTAGGTTTAGCGAACTGTATGGATAGGCTTACCAGGTAGATCTGTGAGACAACCTAGTGTTCATATAATGATTCTACAGCTAACCCATACTGGTCGCCAGCAGTATCATCACCTTTAGTATTTGTATTCGTATTATATGAGTACTAGTGCTGACAATGAAGTCAGTCTTGGTATCTTCGTTCGACGAACCTCCCAGGATTGCCAATGTCGTCGAACCTGGCCAGCCCCACGATGCCTCAACGACACAAGTCCATGTTCTCGCAAGCGGCGTTCACAACGTCGTCCGGTCTCGCGCGGCTGGCAGACACTATAGCGCCACTGCTGCTCATCTTCCTCTGAATCCTGGCGTAGACGGCGTTGGACGAACCTCTGCCGGCAAGGTTGTGTACTTCTCGACCATGCCCAACGGTTCGTTCTCAGAGATTATAAATCTACCAACTCATTCTCTGGTCGAGCTGAACCCATCCGCTGATCCGGTTCATGTCGCTGCATATGTCAACCCTACCATGAGCAGCTGGATGGCCCTTCAGAGACGAACAGTCAATCTTCCGGAGAAATTTAAAGTGCTCATCATGGGCGTGACCAGTGCGAGTGGCCGGATCGCCGTAGATGTTTCTCGAAGGCTTGGTGCAGGCAATGTCATAGGAGTTGCACGTAATGCAAGTGCAATGCAAGGACTCGGCCTCGACGATACGATCGTGTTGAAGGAAAACATTGACGAGATCGATTTCTCCCCTGCTAATGGAGCAGATGTAGTGCTCGACTACCTCTACGGCAAGCCGACTCAGCATTTGTTTAGGACCTTGCAATCAGACAAGGAGATACAGTGGGTGCATATTGGCTCTTTGGCCGGAAAGGCACTGGAGGTGCCGGCGTCCGAGTTGCGATCTAAGAATCTGACACTGAGAGGCGCCGGGCGTGGGTCGTGGTCGATAGCGGAAATGAAAAAGGAGCTGCCCGATATCGTGAAGTTTGTGGCGGAGGATCTTGGGAAGCGGGATATCAGGGTTGAGAAATTTGATGATGTTTCTGTCATTTGGAACCAGGCTGTGACAGAGCGCTTGGTTCTAGTACCATGAATCATTGTAGATAGTGCGTTTACATGGAATTCCATAAACGTTGGAACGCCATATGCTTGAGCAACAGTTACAAGAGAATGTTTCATATAATAGTGTGCCGTATATCGTGTGTGAGTCAATCGATAATCATTCGAAGCTGTCGCGCGGCATTATCTATGATAGACATGATTTCCATTGAGTAAACAGTCTAATAGGGACTAGGGTGAGTGAAAAATATGCTAACCCATTATACACTAGCGCCTCGCCATAGCTGTTCAAGATCTCGAAACCTATCTCGCGACCAGCAACTCTTGCGACATCATCAATATTCGCGTTCGTCGCCCAGAATGGCGCCTCCAACTATGACATCTCTGGATGACGTGAGCAAGCCTCCACCTGGTGTTGTACAGCCGCCAAAGGAGATTCGAAGCATTATCGAGCGGACGGCGGGATACACTGCGCGCAACGGAGCGGCATTCGAAGAAAGGATACGCGCGAAGGAATCTGCCAACGCCAAGTTTTCGTTCCTCAACGAGGTCGACGAATACCACTCATACTACCAATGGCGATTGTCTGAGATCAAGCAAGGGCGCGGAACAGACGTAGCTGCTGGACGAGTTGGTGAAAATGGTACAGGTCCCAAGGGCCCGGAGAAGCCAAAAGGCCCTCCAGAGCCACCCGAGTTTCAATTCTCGGCACGTATGCCAACGATAAGCGCACAGGATCTCGAAGTACTGCGGCTGACTGCTTTGTTCGTCGCGAAGAACGGCAGGTCATGGATGACTGCGCTCTCTCAGCGCGAGTCTGGCAACTACCAGTTCGACTTCTTACGACCGAACCACAGTTTCTACCAATACTTTAGTCGTTTAGTTGATCAGTATAGCGACCTCATATACCAGAGCTCAGCAGATGGTGGAAGGAAGGAGAAAGCACGAATACAGCAGCTCAAACTTAACCAGACCGACCGACATCAGATTCTTGACCGAGCGAAGAACCGCGCCGCGTACCAGAAATACGTAGAGACACAGAAGGCCAAGAAAGAGGAGGAGGAAGAGAAAGAGAAAGTTGCATATGCACAGATTGACTGGCATGACTTTGCAGTTGTGGAAGAGGTGCTCTTTACCGATGCAGATGAAAGTGCCGAGTTACCCCCACCGACCTCCATGAATGATTTGCAATCAGCTTCATTGGAACAGAAAGCGTCGATGACATTGCAGCCTGCAAACATGCGTATCGAGGAAGCTATGCCCACCGACGACATGTTCCAATACCCGGCACCTCCAGTTCAGGCACCTATGCAGCCACCAGCACCATATGGCATACCTGGTATGCAACCGACACCTATGACTGGCATACAGCCATCACCCATGCCTATGCATGCGCCTCAGATTCCCGTGGGCTACAACAGCATTCAACAACCACCCGAAGAAGATGAGGAGGAGCGCCGCATTCGTGAGCGAGTAGAGAATCGGGAGCGTGCCCAGCAAGCACAAGCCTCCGCAAGGGGTCAAGGACAAGGACAGATCAAGGTCCGAACAGACTACGTCCCAGCATTCCAACAGAAGAAGGAACAAACTGCCAAGTCGATGTGCCCGGTCTGCAAACAACTCGTTGCGAACAATGAGTTCGATGAACACGTGCGAAGTAAGATCATCATCCCACCATTTGTTGTATACACACTAACAGTTTCACTAGTTGAAATGCTTGATCCATACTGGCGCGAACAGAAAGCCAAAGCCGAATCACGCTACTCCACCACCAATCTCAATACCTCTGACGTCGCCAACAACCTCAAGCGGCTTGCCAGCCAACGTAGTGATCTCTTTGATCCTGTCACCGGGCAGCAATACTCAGAAGAAGAGCAGGCGAAGCGAAGGAAGCAAGCGACATTCCAATATGACGGTACTCCCGAGACCAGAGACGCAATGCGAAATCAGAGCGTTACTCAGAGCATGAAGGTGGAGGAGCAGCTGAAGCAGTTGAATGCAAAATATAAGCAATCAGGATGAGGTGTGTCGCAGCGAATTACGTGCATTGGGCGGCGTTTGAGGGAGCTATGATTTGAAGAAGACTCGTATCTACCTGAGTGTAAATTTATTTGGCATCTACTGACACATACAAACCTTTAGGCACTCGCGTCTTGTCTCAGGCAGGAAAGGGTGGAATAGGATAGGTCTAGGCTGATTATTGCCTGGATGGAAGTGACTGCGACGGATGAGCCGGTCTTGTGAAGGGGAATGTACTACTATCATGGCAATCAATATTGAGCTTGCCTACGCAAAGTGTGTAGTAGTAATATCTTATCGTGGCTAAAAGACTGAGGTCGTCACCTGTTGACATAGCCGTCACGCTAAGAATACGTAAATCAAGCACAAAAGGATCACAAACCAGCATATAAATCACTCTCAGAAATCTTCGTGATTGCAAAACATATTGTTGGAAGAAACATTGGATCGTGATGAGTTTTCCGCATCTCAACGTCATCCCGCTCGCATCCCGGAAGGTGTAGTGCCCCGGAGCGAACGCCATCTCCGCCGGCCGAAACATTTCAAACTTTCGTCTCCAGTTAGCTCTCTCACCTGCCCAACGCCACGCCACCCCATGCACGACACATCGATTCCGCAATGTCAATAACAGCAGCAGCTGCGAAAGGCGATACGGGGTTCCAGGTTCGATCGCTGGTAAGTACATCCCATCTACGTGGTCCCCTAGTCTACCACGTTCGGTTTCCGCATGCCTCTGCCTGTAGCAGGAGCGCAACGAACCCTTCGGTGCAGGAACCAGACTTGTCACGGCAGGACATTGAAGAGAGGGAGAGAGAGAGAGAGAGAGGAGATGACGTTGGGAAAGTGGATAGAGAGAAATGCTAAAATGGAGTGACGCAGTACCGTAGCCTCCTCCGACAATCGCGCGAATTCGCGCTGTACAACTACCGCGAATACGCACACCGACGGACGAGAGATGCGTTCCGGGAGCATCAGGGCGAGACGGAGGAGAGGGCTGTGCAAGAGCTTGTGCAGAAGGGCTTGAAAGAGTTGCAGATGATGAAGGTATGTGGCTTCTCTGGAACAGCAGTTGGGTTTTTGCGATGCGGCTGCAATGAGGGATTAACCGACACTGTGGCAAAGAGGTGGGACGTGAGGAGCGGCTAAGAAGATAGCACGATTGAGGAATATGAAAAGGGAATACCTGCTGATTCCGGGAACAGAGACAAACAGTCGTCAGCCAGTTCTATCAACTCGACAAACTAGTCGTTGAAGGCGGGAAGACGGGGAAGCAGACTGGGAAGAGCGGAGGCATAGTGCGACAAAAGGACCAAGGGTGAGTGATCATTGCACTCCTATGGCGGATTGAGTTTCTGAGCTGATGGCATTACAGATGGGATTAGATTGAATGTCCAGGGCAGTCGCGATCTTGTATAAAATATCATCATCTCCCACCCAACGTGCAAAACACAGTACCTGTACCATTAAAAAGACAGACGGACAGCGTCATGAAAAATGTTTCTTGCCTATCGTGTCCATTTGGGCTTCAAGGCTGCATTACTCACGATCCATAAAGAGCATATTTTACATCTGCTCGAAATCTCTTGTCCTCTCCATCATCCAAACGCTTCTCACTTCACCGCCAACACCACTGAATGCTGATATCAGCTAGACTCACGCCTCTCCCATGCTTCTGACAAACCCTCACAGTTCAGCTGCATGCACTAACTACACCACTTCCTCAAACCAAGCCACCACCGCAACAACATTCCCATCCGCCACCACTATCAACATCAGCTGCACCACCAGAATCAAGAACGAACTATGACTAACCGGTATCTCATCCAACATCCACCCATGCACCTTCACTCTATCCTAAACCTCGTGATTCCCCCTAATGAGTAAAGAAAACCAACTCAGCATTCCCACTGCCGTAATAAAAAAATGCCAAAGCTCTCACTTGCTCCCCCCAGTCGAGCCGCATCTTCATCGTAGCCAGCGATTCCCCTGCTAGAGAGAGAAATGATCACCAAACGCGACTTCTCCATCTATTCCGTGAATTTATAGCATTGTCATCTATCGTCAAGGGGATATGTCGCGATATCGCCAGACTCTGAGGCACGAAGGAAACAGTTTCACGCAGCTAGCGGGTTTATCAGTTTTGAATAATTGATCATTCTCACGAGGGTTGGGATTCGCTGATATTTATGGCTTCATCGGACAGTTGCGAGCCACAGGATGCTTCAGTGTTGAAAGAAAGGCACAACCTGCCCAGGTGATGAGGCTAGAAGTGCGGGTCCTTGTAAACGGTCGTTGATTCCTCTCGTAGCTAAGCCATCATGCACAGATTACATCGACTCGGAGAAACAACGATAGTATTAGTACTGCAAACAATGTACACATCTATAGACGTCGGTCTGAACGACACTCCCGCATGAGGGAACTTCCATACATGTTCAAAGCGTCAGAGCAATCGGGAAGACAGTTACCACAGTACAAGATCTAATTAAGCAGTGTGTCCTCCAAAAGTATGAACCATCAATGAGTGTTTTCCAAATCTGAATGCACTACCAACAAACGTCTGAGCGTTCGTCCTGATGACCAGAGACTTCGACAAAGTCACTCCGGTGATTGAGTACGTGGTACAAAAGTGGACTTTCCCACCGGTTTTACCGGCTTAGACTCAGGCTCATCGAAAAAGTCCTGACTGGGGCGTGGTAGCTCATCACTGTGTCGGCGAGGTGGCCGTGACGCGTTGGAAGTCGAAGGAGTCACAGGATCCATTGGGGAAACCGGGGAACCAGAATTGGTGTTTGTCGTATCAGTGTGGGTCCACTGGTCATCATTTGAACTCGAGCCGACATCTGGAGATGGAAAGCTGCCCGGCGAGGTAGCTAGTGATTCCCTCCTCGAATTTGGATTACTGATGCTAAGGTGTGACGAGTGCCTCCGATACTCTTGACTGACTGACCCTAAAATCAACTGTGAGCATGGACCCAACTTACTGTAGAAGCTAAGAGGATATGGCAAGGTGCTAACGCTCATGGGAGTGACATACGCAATAGATCTTCTCCTGACATTGGAGTCTCACTGGGGCCAGCTTCTGTGGTGTCTGTGGTGGAACGCTGCACGTCAGGTTCCTGCAGGTCTCCCTCTTCTTGAGACTGGGTGGTATTTTGGCCCGCGGTATCAGCTGAATCCTCGTGCGTTTGACTCAGATGTTCTTCCTCGGCCACTTCTGGACTGGGAGGAGTCACCGGAGGAATTGCAGTGTTAGCGGCAGTATTGCGAGCTGTTTCCCGGTCTAAGGCCGTGTTGAGGTCAGGAGTACTCGGCTCCATTTCAAATCTGATAGGTGGATTGATTTTTTTCTTGATCCCGTTGACAGATATTGACCACCACTTGCGTATTCCTTTTGGGATCAATTTCTTGAAGGGAAATCGCCTCTTTATCGGAGGAACATCCTCTCTCTGAAGAGGGACCATGTCATCCAGCTCTTCGGTATGAACGGTGCCGTTGGTAGTCATCTTGAAGAATGAGTGGAAAGAGTTAAGATATACTCTGGTAAACGATAAGTGTGGTGTGTTGGTAGTGTAGTGTGCCTTGTAAAGGTTATGCTGGGTAAGTGATAGTAAGAAGAGATGATTGTAGCGAGCTTGAAGAAGGCCTGGCACCTTTGAAGGACCGGCGTGTTTACCATGAATATAAGAAGGATTGATGATCTTCCGTGGAAGTCACGTCCACAACCCAAGAACACGCTCCTGCCCTCATGAGACCATCGCTGACGAAGTAGTTGAGGAACCTACCTCAGCTAGTCAATCGATCTCTATCTATGAGTGGCAGACCTATCATCGATATGCGAGGGCATCTGCATAGGATGTCATTCTACGGCATCAGCATCGACTGCTTTCAATGACCTCTTGTTTCGATTTCGACCCGAGTCACAACTCCGTTGGCTTATAGCTCATACTAGGCCTGAAACCGACCGCTGCCATTTTCAAAGGGGTAGAATCCACATACTGCCGCCCATAGTACCAGCCACAGAGTACAAAACACCGAAGCTGGGAGTATCTTGATTGAGGTAGCGGGAACGTATCTACCGGTGTCTATGAATTTAATACAATAGGCGTAATATGTGGTACATGTCTGGCATTGAAATCCATGAAGGCCAATATGTCGTCGGCTCGCAATCAGAGCCTTTATTTCATGTCCACTTTGGCAGTTGCGTCTCAAGATCTCGGCGAATTCAACGGACAGGAGAGACACGGACGAAAAATGTTGACTAGACGAGCAAGAAGAGACCACAAGGGTCAAGGCAAATTAACAGAATTAGTACATGTGACTTTGATCGATTGGCGCAAATACTGGCCTTGTGAGATACCGGGCGTGACAAGCAAGGAACGGTTTCATGGTTATGGTTTATCAAGAAGTCTATACTCAATTGCTTAAACGCGGCGGAGGAGAAGAAGCCAAGGATACGCGGGTTTTGCGGGTGTGAAGGACTGGCTGAGGCTGATGCACAAGAAACCGGGGTTCGTCGATCCGGATCCTCCTAGCCTTGTTTGGTATCAAAATTGGGGTTGGCGTTAGGGGTTTGATGCGGAGGACGAAGTAATGGTGCGCCACAAATTCCTTCGGTCTTTGGACTCCAGATGGATAAGGGAGTCTTGATGTTGGTGAGTCAATTCTGTAGTCAGAGCTTGGTCTCTTATAGGATGTATAAATATCAATGGCGCTGCGAGAGGTGCATCAGTCTTGATTCCCTTCACAGCTTCAAACCTCCTGACCACACTATAACGAATTTCAAATACTTCCGAGCATCCAATCAAACTCGCTTTAAATCTTCCTCCACACAACAGCCAACAGACATGTCGTCCTCGGCTTTCTCGTATGCGACCATCGCCGCCAGTCTCTCTGGAGCAATCACGGTAGCCTTCGGCATCAATGCTATCCTCCGTCCTGAGAGCGGCCTGCAACCCTTCGAATTGGCCTATCCAGCTCTGCCTGCTGATCGGAAAGTCGTTGACGCTTTGATGGTCATCTATGGAGTAAGAGATGTTCTCTTAGGTGCCGGCGTCTGGGTCGCCGCAGCATTCGCTAACCGAAAGACTGTGGGCTGGTATACACTCCTTATCGGAATCATGGCCTTCACCGATGGACTCGTCTGCAAATATATGGTTGGGCAAGGGGAATGGAACCATTGGGGCTATACGCCGATGGTACTCGGTCTTGGGATCTATATGTCATTCTTCTAGGTGGAGAGAGCAACTTAAAATGTGCGACAGGGCCGGAGCGTTTGGGATACCCTATTTTCTATGGAGTTTACGTACTGTGTGAGGCGTAATGGTTTGGGCTGCGTGTTTCGGTCCAATGTTGACAGCACACGAACCCATGATTCATAGTTTACGTGGTGTGAAAGAAAAAGAAACTATACAAGCGTCCGAGCCGACATCTTCCCGATCCTGTGAAGCTGCAGCACGAAACAGTACATGTTGACATACAAGAGCAGGTAGATGAATGAGTCGTGGCTGATGCATCTATTCGTTTGATATTGAGGCGCAAGCTCCTCGTAAACACGCGGCCTTGCCCCCAGTGACGTGACACTCTGTCCCTGGTTTGGGCCCGTGCGTGCAACGTCCACTACCATGGCCATACCATTGAAGCGTTGATGCCAGATTGTGTCGTTGAAATGCGACCAACGTCTTGAAACTCGACGAAATTCTACCAGTTCCTTGGTGTTACGTTCACAGCTACTGCCTTTATCAGCCCGAGTTTCCCACATCAATAGACACAGGCAGCGATGGACTCAAGAGAACCCATCTCCGAGGCAAACGGTGACGGACCACCTCGTCCATCGAGCTCCCATGCGCCCGGTGAGGATGAGACCTCGACAATACCTCTTGTGCAACCAACACTCGTCAGCGATACCTCGAAGGCTGTTGATAATGTCCTCTTCTCTGACGTAGGTAAAATGTCCGATGCGCTCCGACACGTTCTGACTATCCTGCAGATTGGTGTGAACACGCTCCTCAACCGACTGAAGCAAAGCATCGCCAGCGCGCAAGTGTGTATCAATTGTAGTCGCATTATGACTGTGTGCTAAACAATGATCCAAGGACTTTGCCGGATTCCTAAAGAAGCGCTCGTCTATCGAAGAAAGCCATGCCCAGGGCCTCAAGAAGCTGTACCGTAGCACACACGATGCCATCAGCAGTTCCAATACTCGACAAGGCACGTATGCCCTCAATCTTGACAACGCCACACGCCTGCAGGATCGAATGGGGGATAATGGTATGCAATTTGCTCTTTCTCTGCACCAGATGCACGAAGACCTTACAGAGCTATCAAATACAGTCGAGAAGGGCCGCAAGCAATGGAAGGCAGAGGGACTGGCAAACGAAAAGAAGGTACAAGACGCGGAAAGTATGATGTCAAAGGCAAAGTCAAAGTATGACTCTCTTGCGGAAGACTTGGATCGCTTGAAGACCGGCGACAAGAGCTCAGGGAAATTATTTGGCTTGAAAGGGCCCAAGTCTTCTGCCCAACAAGAGGAGGATTTGCAAAGAAAGCTTCAAGCGGCCGACTCTGACTACTCGGCCAAAGTTAAGACAGCACAGGATGCCCGACAAGCGCTCATCAGCTCGCAGCGCCCATCAGCCATCAAAGCACTTCTGGAACTGATCAAGGAGTGCGATTCGGCTTTAAGCCTTCAATTTCAAAAATATGGTAGGCACATCTGCAAAACATGGTCCAGCAAATACACTAACACAAGCTCCTAGTTGCTTTCAACGAGAAGCTTATCCTAGGTAACGGTATACTCGTCGCCCCTATTCCGGGATCAGAAGGTCAGCAGGTGCCACCAAGCATGCGCGATTTCGCGAACCTAGTCGACAATGAGAAAGACTTGAATTCATATATTCTAAGTCACACCTCGAAGGTTCCTGCGAAGTCGCCAGACATCAAATATGAGAAGCACCCGGTGAGTGCACGCCGACGCAGCCGAGCGATGTCATGGGGCAACATCATTAACGCATCGAAGTCGCTTGTCCAACAGTCGACTTCAACAGGACAGCGACGAGCTTCTCAATCGCAACCACCACAGCAATCGCATAACGCGTCGCCACCTCAAGCACCGCAATCTTTTGCGCAAAGCACAAACGTTCAATCTTCAGTGTCGCAGCCAACTCCAGTCTCGCAAGATTCTCCATATCGAGAGTCGCCATATCAAGACAACTCATACCAGCCGTATCAGCCTCAGCCCCAGCATCAGTATCAGACTCCAGCTCATTCTGCGGATAGCCCATACGGCGGTCCACCTCAATTGAATTATCCTCAGACGAGTACTCCACAATATCCCTCATATTCGAGTCAGCAGTACCCACCTCCATCTCAAAGTGGTACGATGGCACAGCAAGCATCCGGTGTTTTATCTAGCAACGACGATAGGGGAGTCTTTGGACGCTCTCTCGGTGACTTATACGCGGAGAGCGACAATCTGGCGCCCGTGCCAATTGTGGTATACCAATGCATTCAAGCTGTGGAAATGTACGGTCTTGACGTAGAAGGCATCTATCGCATTCCCGGAACATCGTCGCACATTGACGAGCTAGAGGCAGTCTTCAACAAAGGTGAGTGATGCTACTCAAGTTTAGGAATCACGTCTGACTGGATTGATAGCACACAACGAGCACACTCAAGTTGATCTTCGCAATCCGGCATCTTTTCACCATGATATCAACAGCGTGGCAGGCTTACTGAAGCGGTTTTTTAGCAAGCTGAATGACCCCTTGTTCACTAGATCGCGATACCAGGACTTTGTCAAGGCTGCAAGGATTGACGACGAGGTTGTACGACGCGATACCATGCACAAGATCATCAACGAGCTCCCTGACCCTAACTACGCGACAATTCGTGCTCTGGTTTTGCACCTGAACCGCATTCAAGACCATGCATCAATCAACAGGATGAGCTCAAGCAACTTGGCAATTTGTTTTGCGCCCACCTTGATGATGGGTGATATCAAGGAGCATCACGGGCCTCTTGCTGATGCTGGGCTACAAGCTCGGGTTGTGGAAACAGTGTTGGCAAACACATACCAGATTTTCGATGAGGATTGAGAGGCTGATAGGGGAGAACATATTCCCGTTGCTTTGGACAAGTTGTCCCAAATACTGTTTAGTTACTGGTACCATATTTAATTGCGCAAATATACACCCATTGCATGGTTTCAGACTTGGCTCTCCAGAAACATCTTCTCCGCTATCCATGTACGTATGTGATGCTTATTGAATGGGCCCATACTTTGAATTCCTTGAACTCCGGTCTACCAAGTATGTAGGGTATTATACAGTATTTTGGCCTCAGTGATGCTGTGACTCGTTCCAGCACCTCCTCGTCACATCTCAAATCCGCCTGTGTCGTCACAAATCGCTCTCTTTGGATATGCAGGACTCTATGACGCTCCGACCAATATGTTGTTTACAGGAATGTGAACTGTATATGCCCGTTAGCAGGTCTCATTGAAAACACAAATACGACGCCGCCGTACTCAGCTTGACAATGTATCCGATCACACCCATGATCAAGAAGCCCACACCGACGGCCTGGGAGATCTTGAGGAATTCGCGCTTGTCGGCTACACCGGCATTAGCAATTGATTTCGTCTAATGAAGCGTCGGTAGACTAATATTGCAGAGACGTACGCTTTGTGCAGCGATTCAGGAATTGTGTGCCATCGCGGATGAAGTCTTTAGGCAGCTCGGCCATCTCTTTCAGTTGATCTGCCATTTTAAGGTGGTGTTGGACGAGATTTGGACTTTGGCGGCGGTGAATTGTATCCAGAGAGGTGTCTTAGGAACTATGGCCAGATCGCCGAAGGGGCGGCGGTACTTCGGCAGGCGTTTGCCAGCGGTTGAACACCACGCTAAGTCGCGACTTGGTCGACATCGCATAGAATGAAGCTCTGCTCCTTTCTCGTTTCCTCTTTGTCACTCATGCCCCTCTACGACCAACGAGCAATTCCCGCTACGATCAATATCCCTCAACCCACCTTAAGAGTCAAGTGAGTCGGTTACTAATATAATATCGGCGCACTGGGAAGGTGTTCGAGGAAGAGCTCCGCCTAAATCCCTCAGGATTCATACGCTTCACATTCCTAGGTACAACTTTGTGTCAGCCTTGCCACCGCAAGCACTCTGGTAGAGCTGTTCTTAACGCAGCTGGTGGACGGGATCTTGCACGCTGTCGTCACCTTTCAGCACTTCAATCTGTACAGGTCACTCTGACCGCTCGAAAGCTCTCACTGAATCAAGCTGTACTTAAAGAAATCTTCGCTCTGTTTCAGACCGGCGTGTCTTCACAAGCTCATTGTGTCGAGCGAAATCTCAAGTCTGTCACAACCTCGACGCTGCTGAGGATCTGTACGTATGTCCATTGCTTTCTCATATCTTGTACCCTTGTAAATCTTCTCTGTCGTGCGCCACGGCTCTCCGTTGTACTCGTACCATCGCTTAGCACCACCTTATCTATTTTCCTCATATGCTGATTTCATGTGTCATTCCTACAGACTTGTAATCCCTCCTGTGCAGACAAGGCAGAGAGTACTTATCAAATCAATCAAAAGCTACAAGTTTTTACAAAGACAAACTTCTGAGCTGCTCATTTCACAATGGCCGACGAGGACCAATTCGATATCGATATCTATGGTGATGATGGTAATCAAGACTACAATCAGGAAGGTCAGGCCGATAGCGCAGGACCTGCAACAGATGGCGAGACAATGACGGACACAACACAACCAGACGCGCCGACGAATGGCGCATCTAACGAGAACAGCCATGCTAAGCAAGATGAGGGTCAGCAAGCCAACACACAATCGGTAAGCACCGCAACACAGCAGATAGCCAGCACCGGCGAGGGCGCAGGACAGAATCAGGTCCAGCTCCCAAAACATGCCCCAATACAGCAAGGAACAAAGCGCAAAGAAGGTGCAGACGACCGCCCAATGGATCCAGGCGCCACTAGTGCCCTTTTGATCCAGGAGCTGCATTGGTGGTCCACCGAAGACGACATCCGTGGCTGGGCAAACCAAGCGGAATGTGAGGACGAGCTGAAGGATATCACGTTTAATGAACACAAGGTCAATGGCAAAAGCAAAGGGTAGGCCTTCCGGGCAGAGGAGTATCACACGCCTTAATTTGCTAGAGTACACATAGCTAACGTGGACGATTAGCCAAGTATATGTTGAGATGCAAACCGCACAGGCTGCAACGGCTCTGAAACATAAGATTGAGTCCTTCGGCGATGGCCAGCAGCACGTTCGGAAGCCAATCGTCACATTCAACCCGCCTCACATCAACCCGTACAAGACACTGCCAAAGGATGTACCTAACCGAAAAGATTACAAACAGGATAGCCGAGGAGGTGGCAATTTCGGGGCAGGCCGGGGTGGCTTCCAGAACAGAGGAGGCTTCAACAACAACCGTGGCAACATGAACAACAACTTCCAGAGCCGTAACTTCACGCCGCCTATGGGCATGAACCAGAATTTCAACAATCCCATGAGCTTCAATAATAACATGGGTGCAGGCAACTTCGGTGGTAATTTCAACCGAGGTGGAATGATGGGAGGTGGAATGCGCGGAGGCATGCAGAACAATCGAGGCCGCGGTGGCATGAGTGGCATGACCATGGGAGCCGGCATGAACAACATGGGCGGGATGGGCATGAACGCCATGAATATGGGCGGAATGCCAATGGGTGGTGGTATAGGCAACAACATGATGGGTGGAATGGGTATGGGAATGGGTAGGCCCAACTTTTCTTTGCCTCCAAATCAGTTTTTCAACATTCGCATGCAGCAAGGTCTTCCTCAAGGACAGCCTTCATTCAACCAGCTGCATGGCAACGATTCTCAAAGCCACAAACGTCCTGCACCACAGGCGTTTTCGGGCTCAGATTCGGATGCCAAGCGCGAAAGAATTTCTCCTCCCTCTTCCTCGTCGACGAGCAAACCCCCTACCACTACTTCGCAATATCAACAACAGTTCGCTAACACTACGCGTTTCCCAGGTGGTGGCTTTGGTGGCAATCAAGGACATTTCAACCCGGCCTTCTTCAGCGGTGGACAACAAGCAGGAGGAGATGGGCAGTGGAATCCTCACGGCAACAAGAGACCACGCCCGGAGTAATCTTTGAACGTCTCAAGATAATCGAGACAGGCAAGTAACTTCTCTTCTTTCTTCTGCCGTTATCTGCATTTACCGAAATGCATCAAGGCTTTGCACCACATTATTGTGCTTTTTCAGATTTTGCAATGCCCTGCCTGAATGAGGTGTATGCATGGCGTTCTGGACATCTCTTGACTGTCAAAATATCACGGTATTGGGGCGGTTGATGGCATTGCGAATTATATCATTTCTCGTAGAACGGGTTTTCCGATCTCTATTTGTGTACCGGTGTTTATTTGACTGTATAACACCAAGGTTGACCTCATATCATAACGTTGTATAACTATCGGTCGACCCCAAAGCGTGGTCTGATGTCTACAAAAAGCATTTCTGCTACCTCGAGCCCTTTTGCCTAGTCATGCTTCCCGTCTGTGTATCACTCTATTTACGTTGTGCGTGCCTTCATACAACCCCTATTTCCAATTTGGTCAAAACTTCCTTCCTGTCCACTACTGCCTTGCCATAACCTCAGAGGAGTGCATCCGGCGTAGGCGTACAATAGGAAAACTTGCGAGTCCAATCCTGAAAGTTTCAATTGACAGCGAATGACAGGGCACCAATGCCGTGTCCACACCTATACGGCAAAATCGTATCCAACCGGTACGTCACTATCATCCCTTTATAAAAGTTATCCAGTATCTGCCTACAGCGCATCCAATCAGCATCTCTACACCGCTCATATATTCGTCCGCCTCATTATCGCCGACCAACGGTTCGCACGGCGACCCCCTTCCCCCCCCCCTCTTGGACCCTGAATTCCAGAGTGAATTCACCCACAACGCAACCAAAACACGCCCTTGTTTTCCTCGCCCGCAAATTTGTTAGGGAAGACTCACCTCGCTGTTATCCCCCCGCGTTCGCCGAAGTCGCTGGCCGACGTCATCTCATGACTCCCGCTCCCCGATTAGGACAAAGTGAAGCAAGAAAATTTTCCTCAATAGCAAAGAGATTAAATCTTGTACAACGTACGAATGGGCCCATGCTTTCTTCGACGCGCTAGCAGGTGTAGGTGATGGGTATAAATCGTTGACTTGCGCTGCCGGATTTCCTTTCCTTTTTCTTCTTCTTCTTCATCACAAGTTGATCTTAGCTTTCTGACTTCCAAAGTTTTCAATCACCAAGCTACGTAAGTTATCCCGTTCTTTCTCCTTATTGCTCTGCGTTTACTCTCTTGCGTTTGCTTTTGATTGAGATTTTCCTGAACGAGCTGTTGTTGTTGTGTGTGCTGAGAGCTCCAATTGACGGTGGAGTCTTGCTTGCCGTTCAGCTTTTCTGTTTTTGCTACAGTGTGTGACCGCATGGTCTCTCCTGATGCTTTCTTGCTGTATCGTCTTCTTCTCGTCGCAATTGAAGGTGGCTTCGATGCTTTGTGGCTGTTTCCTGTACCGCTGTTGCATTGAAGGTCAGAGATCTGGGACTACTTTTCGTGGCACCTCAGCATCGTTGCTTTTGTAGCCGTTGGCACTCCGCAAAATCTACTTCCTGTCACACTTGGAGACGTTCGGAGTTGTTGTGGACGTTTTCTACGTATTTTGGTGTCTTTTGTCCGCTTTTGAACGTTTTCCCTGTCATCTCGCGTCAGCAATTGTCTCTCTACATGGTTTGTGATACACTGCGGTCACTGCTGCTTTTTACGCAATTTGCTGCAGATTCGATCTTCTGAGCGGCAAAACTGACATACCAATAGCAGAACCTTCGCCCGTTTACCTCGCAAGATTCTCACAACTCTCACACAAAATTCTCACCACCTACATTGTGTAAGTTTGAAAGCACTACCTCTCTGATCGTCAAGAAAGCAAAGGCTGACTTTTCCTTCCTCATAGCCGCCACCGCATCCACAAGATGCAATTCTTCCACCTCTTCCTCCTCCTCGTGGCTGCGCTTTTCGCCAGCCACGCTGGTGCAGCACATGTGCTGGACCCACGCGCCCTCAGTAAGTTGAATCTTATCTCATTTCAAGTGCTCAGGATGAGAACTAACAGCTCGCAGTCGCCAGGGCATATCTGGGCATCTCGGTCGTGGTCTTCCCGCCAGAAGCCGCACCGGGACCTCGCCCAACTCCTCACCGCACCATTTTCTTCGCCTCTCCGACCATTCCCGCTTTCCCGGACCAGGGCCCAACCCCTGAGTCCACCATGTCTACCGCCGGGGGCTCCGGATCTGAAGCCCCAAGTTTCTCCGTTCTCGAGAACCTTGCCCTTGTCAAGGAACTCCTTGTGACCCGGGTGTTCGCTTCGGCGAACTATGTCATCTCGCAACTCCGTCTCGTTGTTGGGCACAAGGGGTTCAGGGTGAACGATCCGGTGGCTTTCCTGCGCGCCAAGGCGACTCCTCTCGTCGCAACGGTCCGCAATTCGTTGGTTTCTGGCGCCGAAAGCGTCATCGGTGTGTGGTTGGGGTTCCTCAACAGCCTCTCCGCCGCCTTTGGCGCGTTCTCCTCCTTGGTCTCTCTGGTCATCAGCCAGTCTTGCTCCGCTGTAGCAAGTGCTGGTCGCTCGATCGCCTCAATCCCGCAGTCCTTATTCCAGGGCTTCCGATACCTCCTCAAGCTCAGCATCTTGGTCATCCTGATCGTGATGCTGATGTGGGTTGTCCTGCCTGTTGTCTGGGAGTTTACTCCGCGCGCGCAGGCCTGGGTTGCGGGATGGTTTGGGGTTCCACGAATCGACTGTCGCGAGGCATTGCTCCTCGCGCAGGCCGAACTCGGGCGCATGGCGAGAGACCATGCTCACTACCACGCAAGGATCGATGACTTGCACGTGAGACTGGAGAAATCGGGCTCGGCCAACGCGGCCAAACAGAGCAGGATCGAATTCCTGGAGCACTGCGGCATCCTCCGGGAGGACCGCCAAAACGCCGACCAGATCGCCCTCGACATCCTCCGCCGCAAGGCTATCGCTGCCGGTTTCGCTGCCTCGCGAGGCCCCGCCGACGAGCTGGCAGCGCTCCGCAAAGCCCTCGCAAAGCAGGGCACCACCAGCGACGAGATTCTCGCCAACTCTCGCGCTGCCGCTGCCGAGAAGGCCAGCCTCGAAGCCCAGATCGCCGGGCTCAAGCAGGAACGGGTCGTTGCCGCACAGGCAGCCCAAGTACAGCTTGGGCAAGCAAACGCCAGGATCCTGGCGTTGGAGCAGGAAGGGGTCGTTGCCGCACAGGCAGCCCCGGTACTGCTCCAGCAGGCGATGGACAAGATCGCCGCGTTGGAGGCGGACAAGGTCGACGCCGAAAAGGCAGCCTTGGATCGCGCTCGCCGGGCAAGGGCCCAGGTCGCCGCGCTGAAGTTGGAGAAGGTCGTTGCCGAACAGGCAGCCTTCCTCCGGCTCCAGCGACTCACCTCGAGCAAGCGGAGTGCCTCCGAGAAGGCACAGAAGCTTGAGGTGGAGAAGACGGCGGCCGAGGACGCGCAGCGCGTCGCCGAAGCCAAGGTGGGTGCTCTCGAGCACTCACTCGAGGCAGACAAGCTTGCGGCGTTCAACGCCCTGAATGCCCAGTTCGCGGAGGAGGTGGCCAAGGCGGCCAAGGGCATGGCAGGCCCAGCAGTGGAGGTGGAGAGCATCAAGGCAGATGCTCTGAAGGAGATTGCCCGCATCGAGGGCGAATGCAAGGCCACGGTCAAGGCCGTGGAGGACTCAGCGGCGGCCAAAGTCAAGGTCGACCGCAAGGCTCGCGCCGAGCTCCAAGAGCGCCTCGATGACGTGCAAGAGAGGCTTGATGACACCCTGGAGGTGGTGGATGGGAACAAGCGGCAGTTGAAGAAGGCGGGCGCCGCAGTGGATAGGCTTCGTGCTGAGCTCCAAAAGCTGAAGCCGGCGCCCGCACCAGTTGGACAGGGTGCCTTTTCTGGCGCCCTTCGAGACATCATCAGTGGTCCGAAAGGACCTCAATAGTCCGACTGAATCTCTGCCGCCCCTACACCGCCCTCAACCGACGACGGAATATTGGAAAGAGGTGCTGGGGATACCGTCGTTGAACGCTTGTAGAAGCTTCAACAGATTCCTCACGCCTGTCCCTTCTCACAGACAACACTCCTTCTGGGAGTCCAGAGTTGGCCGTCTTTCGTCGTTCATGTCAAGTCTCAATCGGTTCCCCGCTGTCGGTATGGTGATAGAAGATTGGAATGTGGTGTTGAGGATGCCGTCATTGAACGCTTGTAGAAGCTTCAACCGATTCCTCACGCCTGGCCCTTCTCACAGACAACTCTCCTCCTGGGAGTCCAGAGTTGGCTGTCTTCTGTCATCCCCGTCAAGCTACAATCGGTTTCCTTTCCCCGGCAAGTACTGTCTCCACCATTCACAACGACATATTCTTCATCTTTCTTCATCGACAAGACCAGACCATCATCGACAACAAGGGTCCAGGTATCCGAGAAGCATTGTACCCGCGGTCCATCAAGCGATCTGGCTGAGAAGCGTCAAGACCACCTAGGTAAGGCTAGGAGTCTCCCTTCTCTTCGTCACTGCTCTCTTGTCAATCTTAAACTGGCGGGCTTTGGCAACCATTTCGCGGGCTGTTGGGGAATTTGCAAAGGGACTTGCGACCAGGGAGGGTGATCAAAAGGTTTGAGAGGCTCTTGCTTCCGCTGGTTTCTGCTGCAGCTCGTTTCGACAGCATGCGCGTTCCAGCACCTTTTCATCGATCACCGACAACTGAAGACCTCGGGGAACCAGAGTTTCATTGAACAACGTGGAGATCTCGCTTCGTCGTGTACAGCTTGTCTGATATACAGAGCTTGATTGATGATGCGCTTCAACACTCGCCAGCAGACTGTCGGGCCCTGTTCCTACAGGCTAACATGTCCTACTGGTTTCATCCTCGTAACTTTCAGCTTTCATTGGAGCAGAGAGAAGACCGAACAACGTGGAGATCTCGCTTCGCCGTGCACAGCTTGTCTGATGCACAGAGCTTGATTGAAGATGCGCTTCAGCCCTCTCGCTGGTTGACAAAGGCTAGCCTGGTTACTACAGACTGCCTGCGTCTTCCAACTCCACTCCCTTTACGCACAAGGCTCACGTTCCAGTAGTGGCGGCTACATATGGTTCAAGCTGCGTGTAAGATCCTCCGACGGAACACTGTAAGACTCAGGTTCAGGAAGTCGACAACTTCCTAGTTCAAGCATGTGGTTGGTGGATGTCGAAATATGGTGGCACACGGTCTTGCGCGATACACTGCACTGGTCATGCACTCTTTCTCTCTCTCTCTCTCTCTCATTTCAGGACACGGTGATGGCTCATGTTCCAGGGGGTTGGGCCTCTGGTTCAAGCCGCCGGTCATTCGCGATACGGCAAAAAGGTATAAGTCTCATGGACGGACCTGGCAAGTCCTCACCCAAGCATCCTGCCAACAAACAGTTCTCGCTCATGTTCCTTGGAAGTTGAGGCTCCTCGGTTCAAGCTCCCATTCAGACACCAACGACACCCGTTCAAGGCCAAGGGAACTAGCAACTCTCAAAGTCTCATGTTCGGCGTGCTCTGGGTCGCATCATCATGGCGTTTCGCAGGTGACCTCTGGGGCTTAGCAAACTCCACGTCCAGGCATCCAGTCATCGAAGATCAGTGGCATACGTTCAAGGCTCAAGAGAGTTGGCAACTTTCACGGCCTCAGGTTCGGTGCTCTGCATCCACAATCTCGACCAGCGTTGAAAGACACAGTGGGCGTTGGGACGTTGCGACTCCCTTCAGTTCCAGTTTTGGTCGTTACAGTCAAGTATCAGCAAATCCTTCAGGTCATCTCGTCAGCAAATCTCATTCTCAGCACTTCCGAGAGCATCTATCGACCTCAAATTCACGTGACAACTCAGTCACCAGCGGGCGGTCTTCTCACGGACATCAACATGGCGGTTTCTCATCATCACTTCAACTGCTCTCCTCCTACCGATCGCACTCGCAATGCCGCTGCTGTCACTCAGAGCAAAGCTTCAATCATCATCATCATCACTCGTCTGAAGTTGACATTCCTCCTACCGAGCCTACTTCATTCGACGAGATATCAGTCAACAACATCAAGTCTCCGACTGAGGTCACAGCAAGTTCTTTGTTGCTCTCATCTGAAAGCGGCGTTTCGACTCTCAAGTCATTTCAGACATCAGCTCACGGCTTCATCACTCAGCTGCTCTTGTCTTGCCATCAGTGTTGTCTCACAGTCAAGTCTCCGATTCACACTACTACAACAAACCTTCTGGTCCTACATCTGACAGTACCGCTTCTGCTCCAGGGCTACTCAATCACACGGCTTCTTCGGTCAGCTAGGTCCAGTTCTCTCATTGAACTACTTTACATTACAGCTCTTTGGTCCACTCTCAATCTGTGCCATTGACGCAACGATCAGCTACAATGTTGCCAAAGTCACTTCAGCCTGGGCTTCATCAACCAGCTAGCTCTGAGATTGCAATTGAGCTGCTTCATTATGCGGTTATCTCTAGTCCAGCACTCATTTCTGCCATCAAAGCATTGCTTCGCCGTATTGCTGCCAAAACTACTTCAGCTCACGGCTTCCTCAATCAAATAGTCTGGCAACTGAGCTGTTTCACAATACGGTTCTCTCTGGTCAGCATCATGGAACCAAGACCGATCCAGCTCACGGCTTCATCAATCAACCAGCCTTGCTATTGAGCTGCTTCACATCTCAGCTCTCTGGTACAGCACTGATATCTACCATCAAGGCATCATGCTACCAAAACCAATTCAGCTCATCGCTTCATCAATCAAGCAGTCTTACCATCGAGCTGCTCCAATCGCGGCTCTGTGGTCAACTGTTAATATCTGCAATCAAAGTATTGACTGGTCTTATTGCTACCAAAACCATTTCAGCTCACAGCTCCATCAATCGACCAGTCTTACTATTGGTCTGCTTCACGTTTCGGCTCTTTGGCTCATTATTCAGCTGTGCCATCGAAGAACCGACTCGCCTCATTGCTACCTGAATCATTTCAGCTCATGGAATCATGATTCAACCAGTCTTACTATCGAGATGCTTCACATCACGGCTCTCTGGTCAAGTTCATCTCTGCAGCCAAAGCATCGTGGTCAAGTTCATCTCTGCAACCAAAGCATCGCTTGACCGCAATGCTGCCAAAGCTCATCCATTCCAGGGCTTCATCAATCAACAGTCTTTCCATGGAGCTATTTCAAATCGTGGCTCTCTGGTCGACTGTTCATCTCTGCCATCGCATCTCATAGCACAGCTTCATCAACCAGTCTTGCCATTGAGCTGCTTTACTTCGCGGCTCTCTGGTTCACGGCTTTCTGGTTCACGGCTTTCTGGTTCACTTGCATATCTGCCATCGCAAGCCAGAGCACCGTTTTATCAACAAGCCTTACCATTGAGCTGCTTCACTTCACGGCTCTCTGGTCAACTGCTCATCTCTGCGGTCGAATCTTCACTTGACTGCAATGCTGTGAACGCCTTCTCATGTCATTGCGCACAAGCAAACGTCGCACCTTGGCTCACTCAGCACAATCAAATCTGCTGTCGAGGTGTCTTTGCACAGCAAAACTGCCACAGAGACCACTGTCCGTACCATTCAAAGGGCAGAATCTCACACTTTGGCTCCTCCGGCACAATCAAATCCGCCGCCGAGTCATCCATCACACACGGTCCATGTTCTGGCTCACTAGAGGTGAAAACATTCAACACCACGGCAGCTTCAGGACCGCACTTTCAATCATCAACGTGGCAGGCACCTCACATCTATCGAGACTGCTACACATCAACCACCGTCCAACCTGGCACTGATTCCAATACAGTCCTTGCCAGCGCAGACAGACGACTCGGCACAATCAAATCTACTACTGCCAGAGTCAAACTGAAACGCGGAGCATCCCAGCCAAATTCCAACCATCAAAGCGGCTAGGATTCCTCACTTCCAAATCATCATCACGGCAGCTCACATCCATCGAGACTGCCACACATTGAAAACCATCCAACCTGGCACTGAATCTCAATACAGTCCTTGCCAGCGCAGACAAACGATTCGGCACAATCAAATCAATTACTGCCGGAGTCAAACTCAAAATGCGGACCATCCCAGCCATTTCCAACCATCAAAGCGGCTTAGGTCTACAACATTCAAACCATCGTCGCGGCAGCTCACATCCATCGAGAATGCCGCGCATCAAAGATCAATCATCCTGGCACTGACTATCAATCCAGTCCCTGCCAGCGGAGCATTCCAGCCATTTCAAACACATCAAAGTGGCTTGGGTTCCGTCCTTTCACATCATGATGGCAGCACGGCAGCTCACATCCATCGGGACTGCCGCACATCAAACATCATCCAACCTGGCACTGAATCCCAATACAGTCCAGTCCATGACAGCACAAAGACCGATCATCATCAAAGTGTCTACTCACTGCTGCTCCAAAACACAAAAAACAAATAAAAATCGCCGCATCTGCACTCAACTCGGCAACGGAGAACATCTTTCCGGATGTAATGGTAAACGTCGGACATGGGAACATTTGCCTGTCTTTACTTACTTTGCCTTTCTCTCCTCCTTCACTGTGTGTGCTTTGTCAATGTCGCGTGTTGTGGATTGGAAGAAAATCACGATCCTTTCCTCGCAGCACGGCATTGCACAGCACACACAGCACAACAACACAACACGGAAAAACCAACAGCCATCACCGCCCTCGCGCTGGACTCAACCAGACCCGGGCTCGGTGGATCGGTCGGTCAGTCAGTCAGTCAGTCAGCAAAGTCAAAAACATCATGTGACTGCTGCTGCTGCGATTCAATCTTGTCATTCTTTGTACTTTACACAACCCTCGCGCTGGACTCAACCAGACCTGGGCTTGGTCAGTCCGTCAGTCAGTCAAAACAATCTTGTAAAAAAATCTTTCATGTAATGTCTGACCATCGACACCGACTGCTCCTACTCTTTGTATTTCTTACCCTTTTATGTTTTTCTCACACTTCATGTACTTGGGGGGCTCTGGTTTGATCTAAAAAAAAAAAAAAAAAAAAAAGGTACATACCATCCCATCCCTCCCATCTCGTCACATAAAGACATTACACACATGCATATACAAGCACACACGACCCCTCGCGCTGGACTCCACCAGACTTGGGGCGCAGGGTGGATGTGGATCGGTGCAGAAAGAAAAAAAAAACAGGCAGAGAAAGCCAGAAAAAAAATCAGTCGGAAAGCACAGTCAGACGACCTTGAATGTAAGAAAAAGCACCTTCATGTAAATGTCTGATGATGATGATGATGATGATGATGATGATGATGACCATCGACACCGATACCAATACCTAGCTGCTGCGATGCATTTCTTGTCGTTTCTTGTCATTATTGTACTTCATGTCCTTCATGAATGTCATGTACTTCATGTATGTCATGTAACTTCATGTACTTCATGTACTTCATGTACTTCATGTACTTCATGTACTTCATGTCCTTCATGTATGCCATGTACTTCATGTATGTCATGTACTTCATGTATGTCATGTACTTCATGTACTTCATGTCCTTCATGTATGTCATGTAACTTCATGTACTTCATGTAACTTCATGTATGTCATGTACTTCATGTAACTTCATGTAACTTCATGTAACATCATGTACTTCATGTAACTTCATGTAACTTCATGTAGATCATGTACCTCATGTACACCCTCGCGCTGGACTCACCCAGACCTGGGCTTTGGCGTTGGATCGGTCGTCCCCTAGTCAGTCAGACAGCTCAAAACAAAATCATGTAAAACGAAACCATCATGTAACACGCAGCTATCTACCTTACATGGATATACAATCTACCGAAAACCCAACCAAAATCCAACCAAAATCTACAGTCTTTACCAAATCGTTCTTGTGCATCTGTCATCTCTGATACACTTATCTGCAAGCTCTGTTCTTCAAATTCACACGTCAGGCCAAGGAAACGTCAAGCTAGGATCATGGTTTCTGTAACAGAACGCGGGTGTTCGAGTGCATGACTTAATATTCCTGTTGTCGTCCTGCTGTGCTTCACTTCACGTTCATGCATGCGATCGTCACGAAGATTATCCAACTGAATGTATTGAGCATGCACCGGGCTGTCTATTCTTCAAGCTGGACCATCATCGTTTGCTCTACCCTTGCCCTTGTCATTCTTGCCCTCACCACTGGCCTCATGCCCGCCAGTTTCATGATTACCAGTTTCATGCTCGCCCGTCTCATGCTCACTAGTCTCAGGCCCACTAGGTTCAGGCCCACCAGTCTCAGGCCCACCAGTCTCCTGCCCGACGGTCTCAGGCCCGCCAGTCTCAGGCCCGCCAGCCTCAGGCCCCTCCTGGCCCTCCCTTTGCGCAGTCGTACGATAGCCGGCAGTCCTGTAGTAGACATTGATCCACGCCAAGTCCGCACCAGGATCCTCGGGTTCCTCAGTGTCCGTCTCGTCTTCGCCTGGCGGGGTTGGCAGCATGAAACCCTTTTTCCTCAGCTTCTCGTCCGTGTTTGGTTCCGGCTGTGCTCGAGGTTGCGAAGGGCCGGCATGGGCCTGATCATCTGTCGTGGCCGACTGCCTACGGCTCGCGAGAATGTCTTCCATGGTCCTTATTTTCCCTTTGGGATACCTCGACGAGTCCCAAGGTAGCTCAGGCGCTGTGTTGTCCTCGGACCCGTCAGTCTCAGGAACCAAAGTCGGAACGTCCTCGTTTGGTGGCAGTGTTGCATTGCGTATACCGTTGGTCAGCTCAATTCTCGGTGGCCTGTCTGCCGTCACTGTTGAGGCAGAAGAGGCTGGTACGCTAGAAGCATTACGCGTCCTCTTCCTTAACCAGATTCCTGGCGGATCCTCCGATATTCTCGAAGATCCCGGTGAAGAAGGAGCTGGTCTGTCTGTGCTGGGCGCGCGTGTCTCTGACGACTCACGTGCTAGCGAGCTCAGTCTCCGTCTTCTCGACAGGTCATCCAAGGACGATGCCGCGCCAGCACTTTCTGAAGGATGTTCTTGTGGCTCATGTCGCCCCAGGAGAGGACTTGACGACCTCAAGTACCAATTAGAATTAGACTCCGAGGGTGAAGAATCGTTCTGTTGTAAATGTGTTCGGTCGGGCGTCTGATGGACAATGACCGTCTCGGGCAGGCTGGGAGTTGAAGCCAATGAAGCTTGGGAGTTCGGAGGTTGTTGGCGTGCACCAGTAGGTGCCAGAGGATCAAGGTTGACACTCTCAAGACTGTCTCGGAGGGATGTGGGTTCGTTCGAGGGCGGATCTTGCAGTGTGACGCGAGGCGCTTGCATCGAGGTTACGGACGCGACCTTGTCGAGGTCTCTCCGTAGGGTTCTGCAGAACTCGTCTGTTCCTGAGGAGGCTGTTGAGGTCAGCTAGCTATCATGCCTTCCCACGTCCCGCACGCAGACTGTCTTGAATAGTGACGCACATGCTGTCTGCGATGCCCCACCAATGGATTGTGAGGTTTGCGTATTCGTGGAGGTCTGTCCGACATCTTTGACCTGGGTCTGACTTGGGGTTGGGCTTCTGGCCAGACACGAAAGACAGCCACCCATGTTCGACGAATGAGAGGTATGGGTAGGCAGATGTTGTAGCACGGATGAACGAGAGTAATGCTTTGATAATAGATGGATCGACCGATGTGATGGAGATAAATGGTGGTAACAGATGTAGCGGTGAGATGATGTCTGCGAAGGAGGGAGCTGGTAGGTAGAGATGAGTTGAGTGATTGAAGCTTAAGCAGTGCTGTTGGGGTCTGTATACAGTGGCTCCTGCCGGTTTCTGCGACGCGTGATTACTACATTTGGGCTTCACCTCACGCGTGTTGATGTCACTCGCAGTGCCCTTATTAGATGGATGGACTATCAGTCAAGCCGAGCATTTCCAATGGGTATATATTTTTTTGGGTGGGGGGAAACGTCTAATCATAGGCTTCCGTATGTACAATCGGATGGGGTGTTATGTCAGTGTATGATAGACCTATCGGCCCGCGTAGGTACTAGCGACTGTCGTCGTCGTAGGCATCGATACCTTCTCATATGATTGGACTCTCATCTGGCCAATCTTCGTCGCTGTCGACTTGCTCTTCGTGTGCGCCGAGGGACGATAGTGATCCATCTGCGCAAATGATCTTCTCCGAGCCCGTCAGCATAATAGGCTGTCGTGACAAGAGGAGGCCAGACCTGGGAGTAGATTAGTATCGGAAAGTCGATTTCAATACGCCAAAAAGGGCCAAAGAGAGCCTCACCTGAACAGCACAAGATCCACAACCTCAGCAATGACACCAAGAAGCGCCAGCACAAGCACTGCACCCACGACAAATGTTGCTTGGCTTGGCTGCCAAGACTCGTCCATCTCTGCAACACCGCGAACGAAAGCCCTCACATCTCTGGAGCTGGACCATTGCGTGGGTCTGCACATGACAACACCCTCCTGTAATGTCTGCCGTAATGCATCGCTGCCGTTGGCTTCATCCTCGCTAGGCCTGTGGACGCCGAGTACACGCACCGAGGAAGCGCCGACGCGATCCGAGCTATGACCTGGCACCTGGTCGGATTTGGAGAGGAAGGTTTCCCAGTGATGAGCATCATGTTCACGCCAACGTTCCAATTTGGAAGCCAGTTGCTGGCAATCGGGGGATGATGAGAGGTAGGAAGGACTGCTCGTTGCAGTGTTGAGCCAGACGTTGTGAGGAATGACGGTGCAGTGGCAGTTTGGCTGGCGTGCGGAGTGACGTTCGGAACAGTGTAAGATGGGCTGTGCGAGCGAGGCGGGAAGTAAGGAAAACGAGGCGATGAGGGAGAAGAACAAGGCTTGTCTGGCGTGACGTCGAGCCATGGCTGTGAGATATATATATATATATGTGTGTGTGTTTGTGGAGGTATGCAGCAGGCAACGAGAAAGGAGCGTTGTCGTTCCAAGTGCGTATGTGTGTGTGTATGTCCAATGCGGGAAAGGAAGGGTTTATCAAAGCAGTCAGACGTGAGTGCTATAGTGGTTGGTGGTGGTAGGCCGAGTTCGTGGAGATGGTAAATGAGAGTGATGCAAGGGAGTGTGGTAGCACGGAGTGTGATTGATTGTAGTGCCAATATATAGCGAGTGAGGGGGCACAAAGGTGGTTGAAGACGGGGTAATGGGAGTAGTGGGAAGACGGGGGATTTGGGCGGATAGAAGGTATCTTAAGTGACTTAAGTGATTGGGAGAGAGAGAGAGAGAGAGAGAGAGAGAGAGAGAGAGAGAGAGAGAGATGGATGCTGTCGAGTTAAAGAGGAGAGAGTAGGTACAAGGGGGCGCAGCAGGGGCAGAGGGTACTAAGGTATAGTGGTATAGTACAGTAGTATAGTAATTAGGCAGCAGGGCCGAGGGCGCGGGACGGCCTGGACGCAATCGAATGGAGCGTATGTATGGCTAATTAATTATATTGGAGAATTGTTGTTTTGGGAGGGTGGTGACATCTATTACTATTGCTATTATCATTGTTGTTATCCTTATCATTATCATTATCATTACAGTATTGTCAATTGTCCAGTGCATTGGAGCATTGATTACTCTTTGGTGGCTGGTGGAAGGGAGAATGAGAAACAGTCGGGTGCAGGCGGATCGGCAGTTGTTTTGATGAGCTTGTTGGGTTTGTTGGTTTTGTTTATTTCTATTATGAATTGATTACCACTGTCACGGTGCTTCTCAGGCCATCCATTTCCAGCGTCTGTTTGCTTCTTCTTCTTCTTCTTCTTATTCTTCCTCCAATTACTCAGGTGAAGGTCTAGAACAGAGCACAGAACCCTCTCGGCTGTTAATGCTAGGTAATGTGGCTGGCTGGCTATTAATAAACCCCCGAACTATAATGCGCAGACCCCAGTATTAGCAGTGCGCTGTCCGTGTCCAGCTTTGCGCACCCTTTGCCCACCTTTGGCCATTTCGTCTTCCCCAGCCCAGGTACCGGGCCGAGTACTGTACATGCATAATCGTATATACTAATCTGTACCTGTCGATCCATCATCACAATATGCAGATCCCGTGCCACTCTAAACTTCCTCCTCCTCTTCATCATCATCATCATCATCATTCGCCCGTCAAATCTCCTATCAATACACTCTGCCAACTACAAAACATGCACCTCGCTCTTGTTGGAACTCAACCTCCTCGACAGCCATGCCAACATCACCAGACAAATCCTACACACAGGCCATTGCCTCACATCGACCGGGGATGGATGCCACGCCAGCCTCAACACTCACTCACTCGGACTGCACTCCAGTCTCCTCGATCATCTCCCAAAGACTCCACCAACTGCCGCAGAAGCCGGCCAGTGCCACATGCCGGCCTGTCCCTATTCATCATCAAACATCCGTTTCACCATCTGACGTCTTCCTGTTCGTGCTGGGCCCGAACCACTTACAGCATCTATGTCCATGCTCCACAAGCACGCCGGTCAGCCCGGCCGGGGAAAGCTTGTACCTAAGTACTGTCTACACAGCACCCTACGCATTCGAACATACAATGATGACATCCTTCCCCCGGCCTATTCGTCGCAATTCTTTCTTGTCTTTTTCCCAATCCAGTCAGTAACATATCTGCCCTGCGTCAGTGATTGATGGCCGAGCAATTCTGCTGAAAAAAAAAAAAGATCGGCAGTTGTTCATGGGCAAGGGAAGTTATTTTTAAAAGCTTTCCCCAACCTACCTCGGAAAGAAAGCACCGTCGTCCCCCCTACCCTGCATGCATTCTTCCCCTTTGTTTCTATTGATAGGTCCGTCGGAAAAGCTTGGTAAAAGCTTGGCGATTCATCTTTCCATGCATCACTGCTTGCTATCCCGCTTTGGGAAAGTGCTGCTGCTGGTCGAGTGGAGACTGATAATTGGGGATTGGGCGAAGAAAGGTAGGTAGAGAGCACGTGATGGCAGTTGCATCGGCGAAATACTCGCTACATCACACACCCGTCGGCCTACTAATCAATTAATAGTAGCTGAGCTGAAAACTTTAAAAGTAGACTACAGGCGCCACACCCGTGGCTGACTCGTACATTGCATAGCCACGTGGCTAATGCCCCACGTGGCTAATGCCCCTTCTTCATGCAAGACAATTGTCCGACCCTCCGACATATAATATTACATATCCTCGCATATCACCTGTTTCCTGTTTCCACACCACCTGCTTTGGAAAGTAACCGTTCCAATCCCTCATCACCTCGATAGCGCTCCAACGCCACTTGTCTCCATTCCCCCCACTCCAACCCCTGATCAACACGAACCGCATCCCTCAACCCTTTGAACAGCCCAAGGAATCCATTCCAGTCAGCAACGAGGTCGTATCCGCAACAGAACGCAAACCGATGCTGTAATCGCCCATCTCGCACGGCCTGCGCTAGGCTTGGTGCGCCTCTGCTTTCCAGTATCCCCGCCAGCATCTCCTCTTCCTCTCCCAATGTGTTGAGGCCGTCGTAGAACTCGCTTACGGGAAGGAGGCCGATGGGCGAATTGAAGGCTATCGCTTCCGGCGCTGTGTATGCCCACTCCCAGTCGATGATGGCGGTGATGTTGTACTCGCTGTCGACGAGAATGTGGTCGCCCTTGTCATCGGCATGCTTGAGGTAGAAATGGCCGTCTTGAGCAGGGAGAACCGACGGGACCAGGTCGAGGAGAAAGCGGTGGACGAGGTATGCGTCGATGGGATTCTGGGCGTACATTTCCTCTCGTAGGATGAGGTCTAGTATAAGCCTGATCGAGGCAGCATGATAGTCCTGGAGCGCAGAATATGGGCCCAAGGGCGCCATACGAGAGCCCGTAAAGTCGGCCAAAGACTCGCGAGCAAACGCCCCGACACGACTCGACGCCGCAGTACCCAAACACCCCATCTCCTCAAACGGATACTTCCGCAGCTCAATAAACACATCCGCAAGCTGCTCCACGATCTTCCGCCGTTGCGCCGGCGCAGCAAGCGACCATCGCAGCGCCGTCCCCGCCATCTTCTCCACCAGCATATACCCTACACTCCCCCGCCCTTCCGGCACAAAGTCAAACACCCTCGGCGCCGGCACCGCCGTTCCAGCCAGAAACCTCATCGTCGCCACCTCGCTCCGCAGAATATAGTCTCGCAGCGCGGCCGGCGGCGACGTCGCATTCACCCGGCGTATCCGCGCCAACCACACCACCCCGTCCTCAAACACCACATCGACATGATAATTCATCCCGCCCATCACAGCGCTCCGTCTCGCCCGATCATACTCCAACGCAGGGATAGAACAGCGCATCCCATCCCGTAACGCGCTCGCATGCGCGGCCAGCGCGTCTGTGTCGATCCTTGCGAATAGAGCCTCCATCTCCCGCTTCTCTGCCTCCTGGGCGGCGGGATCGTATCTTTCTGCGTCCTGTCAGGTCGTTAGACACATAGTATCAACATTATCGTATATAAGGTTATAGACAGACCTCCCAGGCAGGACATCCATGAAACGGAGTTTGCACGTGCGAGGAGCAAAGGTGCCGGTTGCATAGCATGCAATCACCGCTGCGCACGGCAGGTTTCGAGCAGCGCGCAGCGTCACATGTCCACATTGGCATTATGCGACGTGTCTGACCGGAAGGCTGCTTGAGAGCGGGCTGGTTGATTTTAATGCGGACTTGGGACTTGGATTGGGCGCCGGCGACTCACTGGAGGAGGTATTAGTAAGCCGGGTTAGAATATTGAGTTATCTTGGGATATACATAATAATGTCTCGACAACCTTCCGCTCGTCTACTCCTGTATCGCGTCACGATGTTTTTACGTCCTAGTGTTAAGTTTGGGTACAGTAGTATGTTAAATACTCAGTTAGTCTTACAGTACTTACGAACCGACACACACACACACACACACCACGCTCTTTTCTGTTCCAATTATCCATGGGGTTTATTAATTAATTAGCATAGCACCCCAACCCCAAATATAAAGAAAATTTTCCAAACTGCTCGACGCCACACCTCACCCACCCACGCACCTCGTCTGATAATTATCTTCTCAGCCCTGCGCTGCAACACTCACTGCGAGGCTTTCTTCGATAATAGTTTGGGTCGCATTCCATCCCGTGGACCCTGGCACCTACCCAGCCAACGCGACTTGACGCGACGCGACGTGACGCGACGTGACGCGAACATGCGAACACGCTAACTCCACTCTCAACCATGCAAACCACATCCGGAGATCTCTCCTAGCGTCTCCGTGGGGTACCACCAATCCAATCACACCAAAGCAACTCCATCTACACCTACCTATCCATTCACTATTACATCGCCGTCAGAACCACGTATGCTTAGTATATATCATAGAACATAACTGCAAGATATAGATAGGTAGGTAGATAGGTAGGTAGGTAGATGGTAGGTAGATGGTAGGTAGATGGTAGGTATTACACACTGCACTAGAAAGTAGTGAGGATGCGATGTAATTTAATTCATGTGGTTCATTTAATGCATTCAGTCAGTTCATTCAGTCGGTTCATTCAGTCAGTTCACATACATATCACTATACGAGTACACAGCAACACACAACCCACCATCTACCCACGACTCCCACACCCCCGCCTCGTCACCGACTTACGACGCGGACCAGCCACCTCAGTCTCCGCTTCCCGCTTCTTTGCCGACGATCGTTTCGATGGCGGCGCCGTCGGTGTCTGTGCCGGCTCAGTGGCTTTGGACGTTGCGGCGGCGTCGCGCAGTCTCCGTTCTCGCTCTGCGATTCTGGCGCTGCGGCGGAGGGGCTGCGAGGACTGCGAGGACTGTTGTTGTTTCTGCTGCTGCTGCTGCGAAGAAGAAGAAGGAGGAGGAGAGACTTGGCCGTTCGTTTTCTTTCGAGGGTTGCGTTGTCGCTTGGGCTTGGCTGGAGTTGGGTCGGCTGCTGGGTTGGATGCGAGAGTCGTGATGCGCCGTGGTCGCTTGCTGGGGGTGTGTTCGCTGGGTTGGATATCAGGTGCCTTGTCTGCGAGACTCGCGATGCGCCTTGGTCGCTTGCTAGAGTTGTGTTCGCTGGGTTGGATATTAGGGGCATTATCTACGTGATTCGTAGTACGCCTTAGCCGCTTACTAGAGGTGTGTTCGCTGGGTTGGATATCAAGTGCCTTGTCTGCGAGACTCGCGATGCGCCTTGGTCGCTTGCTAGAGTTATGTTCGTTAGGTTGGATATCAAGTGCGTTATCTGCATGATTTGCAGTACGCCTTGACCGCTTGGAGGGTGGTTCTTGGAAACTGGCATCCGCTGGTGCAAGTCGGTCCGAGCCGCGGCCGCTCACACCTTCACCACGGCTCTGCTGTTGGGAAATTCGATCGAGCTCTTCTGATCGATTGCGGCTGCGTTTGCGTAGGTTCTTTCCGCCCCTCTTGTCCGATACAGGTGCATTGGGCGGATTCAGCTCGGCCTCGATCAAGGGAATCTGCTGAAGCATCCATCGCAAGAGTACCTCGTGGTGCTCAGCATCTTTCTTGGCAGTACGGTAAACCCTTGTCCGATGAATGAATTCGATAAGGCAATCACTGCGTCTCTGGAGCGACGCAACTTCCGCCTGGATCGTCTCCAGTCTGGATCGTGCTTTTGACAATCGATTTTGAAGTGTCTGTTTGGAGAGCTTGGACTGTTGCCATTCAGCCATGGCAGTCTCCGCCGAGGTCACAGCTAATGTCGCGGATTGCATAGCCCTCTTGGCCGTCCCAAATTCGCTCGCATTGCGACATTTGTTTTCGACATCGCATATGGACTCCTCCGTCTCCTCGGGCCTCAGCACTTCCGAGTCAACGAGCTTCGTCCAAGCATTGTCGTGCTGTTCCTGATGCGTCCTGACAGAGCCTAAATAGTAGTCGTACCACCAGTACTCAAAGGCAAGGTATTCGATCCAGGTCGTCATCTTGTCCTGTCGGGTAGCATCTTTGTCGAGCTGGAACGGCCGCTCAAATCCATGCCTTGCCAGTCGTTCTTTCAGCGCCTCAGCATACTCCGGAAAGCCGCACTGGCCTATTTTTTTCCCATTGCACTTGACGAATAGTCGCCATGACATGTACGACGTGCTGAGCTGCACATAATTTTCACGCTGCTGATCTAGTCGCCATGAATTCTGCCAGTCCTTTTCAGAATATCCCATCTCTGCCATCCAAGGGGAGTGAAAAGCCCAATTCGCACTTTCCTCATCCCAGAGACTTCGCCAATAATCATACCCTCTTTGTCCCCTTGCGAATCGCTGGAGTGCACGGAAATCTCGCCATCTCATTACTTGGACGTCAAACACCCTCCATCCACCGTTCGATTTTTTAGTATGCCAGAATGACAAGATCTCGCGGTACTCTCTAGGGTTCTCGACAATACTCTCAAGCATACTCAGTGGATGTGAAGGCCGGCCGCCATCATCAACAAGCATGTTATAGTACCCGGTTTGGCGTCGTAGATCCTCCTGATATTCCTCCTCTGGATCTGGAGATTGTGATGCCGTGGTTGGGAGGGAGGGCGATCGACGCACTTGGTCTTGGAGCAGGGCAGTAACTTTATCAAGATCCACGGGGCGCGACTCGACTGTTCCGCTTCGGCGGCGCGCCCGGTCTCTGTCCATGGTTAGTTATTAGAGCACGATCAACGAGCAGGCTAGGAAGGCATTTACCTTAATCTCTGAATGAACTCATCTGGAAGGTTGTCTGGGTCCTCAACACTGACGATCCTGCAGCTTAGGTTAGCAAGGCGGTAGGTTGGGTGATGGTATGCAGCGCTCACCTTCCGTGCTCGACCAGATATCGGTCCAGTTCCGCATCGCTGTAAGCAGCAATGTCGCGGGCAAACAGTTTCGGTGAGGACCTTTCGGGACATGCCATAGCTCGTCTGCGCAAAAAGTGCAGAGGAGATGGGCTGGGAGGCGATGCGGTCTGGGGAGAGCTGATCAGTGTTTCTTTCTGCTTGTGCCAGTTCACACAAACATGTGTGGGAAATTCAGTAGATCTGACGTGACAAAAGTGATTAACATATCTTAACTAGTCTATTTACCAACTATATATACAAGCCTGGTGCTGTGGAATGTGCCAAGACATTAGGCATAAGCATAACCAGCTCCATCATGAAGTAGTTACCTAGCATCATCCAACTCCAATACGATTATATTGGCTGTCAGCGCTGAACAAGATCTGAGTCATAACGATGACATAACAAAAATCCGACACATGTGTGGGAACTTTGGTAAATGGGACGTGGCAAAATTAATTGACGTCTCTACTAAGTTTACCTGCATGCTATATATACCAGCCTAGTGCTGAATAAGATCTGAAGAATAAGGATGACCTAATAGAAATCCCGCACATGCCAGCAGTCAATGTCACGTGCAGTTCGCAACGTTCCCGCCAAGATTCGACTGCGCTAACTTTAGTAGTTAGTAGCCGGGCCGAATACTTACTAAGAACAGTTAGTTCAGTCTATTAATACCTTACCATTTCTATTATACATAGACGCCTTACTCTATTAGACTGGCATATTATTTCTCTAATAAATGGAATATAGGAGTTCAATGGCGTTCTTCTTTAACCTAATCGATAATCTTAACTTCGCTTTATCTATATATATACATATTTCAAAGCCAACTAGAGTCCTTAAACTGCCCCCTATTTGACGCTGATATTAGCGCTGTCCATCCGGATTAAGTACCCGGCGGTAACCCACTATATTCTTAGCGCGCCGGACACCGGGATGCCCTGGACGTTACCCAACGCGCTTTGCAGGCGTCTCGCCGCGATGTTGTGATGTTGATATCAATTGATATCCAACGAGATCGCGACATAGATTGGTTGCCTGAAACGAGCTGCATCCAGACTGCAGATTGATTAGACATAAGCGCTCTTCGGATGGAAGCTTTCTGCTTTTCGTGCATCATGTCCAGCTCCCATCTAAACATTTAAGGCGGACCTCCCCTCCCATCTTCTGCTTGCCAAAACCTCATCCTGCTTGCCAAAACCTCATCCTGCTTGCCAAAACCTCATCCTGCTTGCCAAAACCTCATCCTGCTTGCCAAAACCTCATCTGCCCTTTGATAGGAAGATTCACTGCATCATGGGCGACATAATCGCTTATTTGTTTCCATTCCAAGATGTCACCCAAACAGCACGCAGGGTGATCATAGACCCGGTCAACAGCCCGGAGGACTGCCCTCGGTACGTTGAAATGTCACTACGATCGCCCGGGCGGGAGCCCGGACTAGAGTTGAGGTATAGCCACAAGCTCAAAGGCGGCCGAGGCATTGTCTTTGGGACTGACCCAAGGACCTGCGACATTGTCCTACCAGCGCTTCAAAACAGGGAAGGCCGACCTCTCGTCAGCAAGCAACATTTCTACATCACCTTCGATGCCCAACGTCGACTGGTTTTGCGTGACTGCTCGACACACGGTACCACTGTCACGTACGACGGCAGGGGGAGCGCCAGCCGCAGCAACTCCGAATGGGTCATAGGCGGCGACATAGTCGCCGACAGCAGCAATCAAATCGTCATCGAAATTCATCCAACACTCAAGTTCCAGATCGTTGTCTCCAGGATTCGTTAAGACCTGGGTCTGTTCTTCAACACCGTCGACCAATTTCTCAAGGACATCTGCCACGAATTAATGCCACCGGCTACTTTGGGAGAGCGTGAGTTCAAAAGCTCCCCCTAGCAGCAGAGACACCCTTATCCAAAGGCCCATTCTTCTGAAGCGAGAATTTCTAGGCGAACGGTTGTACGGAGTTGTAGATCGTGTCTGGGACGTTAGTACCGGGTTGGATTATGCTGCCAAGACGTTTACTAGCTCGAAAGATATCGAATGGAGAAAGGAGGCGAGTGTGATGCGTAATACATCGTTTGTAGGCATAAATACCGCTGTAGCAACTATTGTACTTGTGTTTTTTCTAGAATCACATCCTCAAGCTTTACTTTACGTTGTGACGGTCGCTAGACAGGTTGTCACGCCCTCAGCTATTGCTGGAGTATCTTCCGCTCGGAAGCCTTGAGAAACAATATGGCGAACAAGTCATGTCTAGGCGCGATGTTTTGGCTCTGCTTCGTCAAAGCTCTTCAGCTTTGGCATACCTTCATGATCAGAAGCCACTTATTGTCCATCGAGACGTCAAGCCGGAGAACATTCTCGTCTTATCTCGCAGCCCATTCCACATCAAACTATCAGACTTTGGCCTAGCAAAGGCAGGTAGCTTTTTGGAAACTAATTGCGGCACGCCCCGTTATATTGCTCCTGAGATCTCTCGCTCAGACTATGGCGAGAGCCGTAGATACACATGTGCCGTCGATATTTGGTCTCTTGGCGTTGTTGTCCTCGAGTACGGTTATAGTCTTCCGAGATATGATAGGAATTCACGACTATCCCGGGCTGAACAGATCATCGAAGGGTTGAAGAAGTGGAAGTCGGACACTGATGGCGTGTTCAATGTCTTGTCGGGCATGCTGGTCATAGACCCAAAGCAGCGGTTGTCAGCTAAAGAGTGTTTGGAAAGAGCACAGGGGCTAGAGGGGTCTCAAACACCGACTCAAACACCGAGACCAATGCCTTCTGAGAGACAGCAGCGTGAGGTTGAACCGCCGAAACCAACGGCCATTGACCCCACTGCCCTCAAGCGTCCCGTCTCACCTAAGCTTGAAGGGGATATACGACAGCAACGCACCTCACGTCCTATCCAGGATGCTGAAGTCCAGGGACACAGCAAGCCAGGCGCCCAGGAACACGCCAGGCCAGACGTCCCGGGACACGCCAGGGACGAGGTCCCGCGTCATACTGACGCGCTGACAACTACAGAGAAGCGAAAGAGAGTAACAGGGACATTATCTTCATCCGAAAGACGCGCAAAACGCACTGTTACATAGAGTTCACTGGGTCACCTACAATATGACGAACCCAACTTTGCTCCAGATTCGGAGAATGATCTAAACCATGCTGTATATATTAAGCAGAACAGCAATATGGAGTGGGCCACGGATGGGAAAGGTAAAGAGAGCGCTAGTCATAGTACAGTGGCCCTACCTGGCAACAGTGTTTGCCAAAGCTTGGCGAATCATGGAGAACGCGTTCAGACTGGATAGCCTTGTGGCAGCATGCCTGCCCGAGGAAACACGTGGAGAAGTCTAAAGCGGATAAGGGAATTCTTGAGCAGATCCAGGCGCCCGTGTACGGACGCCCGCATCACCCCCTTCAAGGGAAATCCCGGCTTCTCGATTCAGTTGGCGCATGTCGCGCTACAATAAGCACCGAAGCGATCCTATCTGGGCCAGAATGCAGGGTGTGATGCAAACCCCCTAGACCAAAGCCTCGCGGCTTCACCGGACAGTACAAGGCCAGCCAATCTTTGGCTCGGCCTACGCGCTGGGGAAATACCTACGCACACACTGAAGTCTTTGAGTCACATCTGGTCAGCCAATGGCCTTGCGTCAACACCCACCCTCCTGTTACTCTCTCATTGCCGCATGCGATGATTGAAGCATTGTAGGTGAATAGCACCCTAGGCTTCTTGATTATGCTTGACTTTGATATAGGAACAAGGCACCGAGGTTCATTCAACCGTCCGACATTGGTTGGGTCTGAGACAATACACATGGCCGATGTTGAAAGGCAACTGTGGTAGTTGCAGACATGGGTATCTACAAGGCAATCAATGCAAGGCAGCCACAAGTGGGGTTTTAGGGTATTCCTGTAATATACGTATAATATTAGCTCTTGTAATAGTACTTTTTCTTTCCTTATTACCGTAAATACAGCTAATCTTGTATTATATAGTAGAAGTTAAGTTTCTATATATGTATATAATACTTATTGAATAGGTTTTCATATAGAATATAATGATAAATTATTTATCTAACAAGCTAGACTATATTATTAAGTTAATATCTATCTAATTTCTTTAATACTAATAGCTCTATAGAATAATATATCTCTAGCTTTAATAAATATTATTGTCTCTGTTTCTAGCTTTTACAGAGGGTGATTTACCTAGAAACATTCGTTATTTTCTTAAGGCTTAGATCTCTAAGTACTCATGCACGAGTATTTTTAATCTCTATCTTCTTACCTAGAGCTGCATTTACTTACATATGTGTAGATAAGTATATAAGGATACCAAAAGTAGATATAATAAGTATAGAGGTATATGTTCATCCCTCTACAAGCTTATTTTATATTAATAAAGTCTCTTCTAAGAGATAGAGAAAGGATAGAACCTTAGATGATAATCTATATAAAGAATATGTTAGTGTTTAGAGAGAACAAAAACTCTTCTTTCTCTTATTATACTCTATGAGTCTATTTAAAAAATTTATAATATATAGATTTTTATGTAGAGGCAGCGAGGTTTCACAGATTGGTTTCGATTGCGGTATTGTACGACCGCTGCCACTCTTGTCAGCCGTTTTCAGACATCAATTTGGCTAGACACATGGGTAGGGAACAGGTGACCCGATAGCCTTCCTGTCGCCTGAATGAATATCCTATGACTCATGCTCCTGTTCTCTGAGCTCTCGCTAACCTCTGTATTATCGCTCGCCTTGTTATGGTGAGTGACCGGCCTCTTAATGATCTAGGCTGCAGCGTTAGCGATCTATAGGACAAGAATCTAGTGTCCCTTGCTTCTAGATTCCATGTCTAGCAGGTATAAAGTAGACTATCGGTATTGTGATCTCATCTGTTATTCCTTCTCATCTACTTTCTAATCTATTCTCTTCTGCCGCTGTGCAAATATGGCGGAAGTTTATGATACTACTCGATTTGGCCAACTTTATTATGCATCACGGCAGCCTCGCTCTAATCATTTGTTCCTAGCAGCATACCATTTAGCTGAAATCTGCCAGAATGCTGGCATACAGTACGCGTTTCTGGGAGGGTGGACCGTTCAACTACGGGGTGGCTCCCGCGAGACACAAGATGTTGATATTTCTGTAAAAACAACCATGGAGCTGTTTAAGAAGACTTTGCTCAAGATGCCGCGGTATGTGCTTATGAGACACTTTAGGGGATAAGGGCTGTCTTTCTACTATCGTGAACGACTTGTATGAAAGCATACATACTAAACAATCGATAGGATCTGTTTCCCTCAAATTCATGGTCAAACAGCTGTGAATTTGTTCGTTCATACTGGGAAGTCTTACGATCAGGGTTATGACGACCTTCCAGATCTTGCCGTGCAAGTGGATGTAATCATAAGTGGTAGATGACATACCGTTCTGAGAAATGAGTTTGGCTAATCGACCAGGAAACTTGAACAGTCCTACGGACATCAACAGTTCCACCTCAGAAACAATCATTCTCCCGAACGGTTTCAATGCTAGGGTGATTAACATATTCTTTCTTTTGCGAGGGAAATTCAATGCATTCGTCACACGCGGACACACGAGTACAAACGATTACGAAGACTTGGTCTTTCTTATTACTAGGTATCCAATGGTGATACCTCAGTACAGCAGTTATATTGACAAAGAATATCGACTGAAGTTTCTAGAGAAGTTCACAGCATCCAACGCGGGAAATGAAGGCCTTCTCAGGTTGATGAAACAGAGACTTGGACTAGTAGAGGGAAATAACAAAGGAACGAATGAAGGAAAAGAAAAAGCAGAAGAAGAGGAAGTAGAGGAGGAGGAGAAGAAGAAGGAAGAGGAAAATCTCAATTGGATCTGGGACGCAACACATGGGCAGTACAGGAGATTGATCGAAGGCAAATGGCAGTGGGCTCCTGTCCAGCAGAAATCTTCTCAACCGGAAGCATATAGCACTGACTGGGCTTGGGATGATACACATGGCCTATTCAAGAGATTTGTTGGAGGCGAATGGCAGTGGGCTCCTGTCCAGCAGCAATCTTCTCAACCGGAAGCATCTAGCATTGGCTGGGCTTGGGATGATACACATGGTCTATTCAAGAGATTTGTTGGAGGCGAATGGCAGTGGGCTTCTTCGTTGCATTGAAGCGGAATGTCTGGACTCTTAAATGTCGTGCCAGTGCGTAGCAGTGGTCGGAACAGATAATTTACTTCTTAGAGAATGACCTTGGTCTACTGTATTATCTGGCAGATCTTCACTAGTATCGCAGTGTAATATGTTGATAGGCTAGCTATAGAAAGTTGGTAGTTTGACGTCAGCTATAATTAGCCGTTCCGATCCAGTACGGTTTTACTATTTCGCCTCCTTTGGGATTTGTAGAGCGAGTGACGACTACTGTGGCGAAGATTGTATATAGACACGTAGTGGTGCAAAGAAATTTGCATCACGATCGTCATGGTGCTCTACGAGGAAATCAATGCTTTTATTGTTTAGGATGCCGAAAAAGACGTGTGATGGATGTGGGTCGAATAGGGTTCGTCTTGAAGTAATAGACAAGCACTGCATAACAGAAGGAACTACGATATGTATCTTCAACCTGGGATTCTCTTCCTCACAAGATTTCCTAACACCCATCGCGCTCTTCTCTCCACGGTTCGGATATTGATCCTTTCAGCATGAACCGTGTTTCGAACAATTCATGGGGCAGCATCACTTGTAATAACCTTTCCTTCTTGTCTTCCGTAACCTTCCGCCACATCGACATCGTCTCGACGTGACAAGTGGGCAACACACTGGCTGCTAGCGAAATGTCCAACTTTCCTTCGCCTCCCATCAATTCTGCGTTACGTTGATGCGCCCATTCCACGTCGGTCTTTCCTTTGAGATCCAAGTTTGTGATTCCCCAATCATAATCCAGGTTCGCTCCATCAACAATATCGCACAGCGATACCAGGTCGTATTTGTCCAAGTAGCTCTGTACTAAATCCGGTAGTGGTGCATACGGAACTCCGTTTGAGCTTCTCCACACAGAAACTTGGTCAATCGGTATTCGGGCATGGAGAGATGGCACCAGGCAGAACTCATAGTCTACCTCAGTTCCCCGAAACCATGTGTACATGTGCGCGAACGACATGGGCTGAGGATACCGCTTCTCATTTGTTTGTGTGTATTCCTCATGCTGTCGTATTATATCCGCAGCCTCATCCACCTTTTCAGTCGCTACACAAATCTCCCACTTCTGTTCAGATGTTAAGATCATAGTATTCTCAATAAGATTTCTTTGGACTTACGTCTCGTACTCGTAGCGCACCATAAAACATGAGTGCGGAGACGCCAACAACACAACACGGGATCCCATTCTGTTCTAGAAGGCACGTCACATCGCGAATTTCGAAGGTCCCATGTCCGCCGCATGATGCCAGCCTCTTCATGTTGTCTTGTTGAGTCTTATCTGGTCGTCCTTAGCAATGTGCGGTCGTAACCTGATGCATCGAAGTGAATGCAAATGGTTACCTAGCGGGCGTTAGACGATGATATAGTGGAGCCTTAGGCCGTACTAGTGCGGTCCCGGTTAGTCCGTGGGCGACGCCAAGATCTCCGCCCTTGGCACCTTCCCGATTAAGCAGTTGTCAACATTGAACCATCCATGATATTCGTGACTCGTGCAGGTATCCGCATACTTGACTAGACACAACATACTCGACCATACACTTGACCCGGTCCCGCTTTCCCACTCGGCCAGTGATCCAAACATGGATGGTGATCGACGGCCAGCCACTCAATCTTCATTGATCACCGAGCTCGAACGAGATGCTATAAAGGCGTGCCACGGTGTCGACAATTGTGCCGCACCTCGTCCCTCTCTATCTCCTTGGAGGTCCCTGGAACACTTCTGTCGCCATGCTGTACTTCCTCTCACTCGCCGCCGTCGCCCTGAGCAGTCTCGTTTACGCCATCGACCCTCCGCGTGTGCCGCACCAACCGCTCGGCAATGGCGGCAACATCCTCGCTTTCAACGAAACTATCCCAACCAGCTTCTCTGCTCGAACCCTGGCATTTGACTGGGTCTCTACTGCCGACGGCGAGGACGGCGTGTACATCTTTAGCGATGACGATGGTGCTCTGACTTTCCAGAATGTCGTCACCGGTGAGCAGACGGAGTTCCTGGCTGCCGACAAGATCCCCTCAGACTACCACGAGTACTGGATCAAACCAGATTTGACACAGGTCTTATGGAGCGTAAATTACACGAAACAGTACCGCTACTCGTACTTTGCGGACTACCTCGTTCAGGATGTCGCCAGTGGAGAGCTCACGCCGCTGGTAGAGGACCAGGCTGGGGACTTGCAGTATGCAGAATGGAGTCCGACTGAGAACCAGATTGCCTTTGTTCGTGGGAACAACATCTTCGTCTGGAGCGCTGGTAAAGTCTCGCAAATTACTGAGGATGGTGATGCAGATCACTTCAACGGCGTGCCAGACTGGGTGTATGAAGAGGAGATTTTTGGCGGTCGCTCGACGCTGTGGTTTTCTCCCGATGGCGAGTACATTGCCTTCCTCAGCTTCGACGAGTCGGGTGTCAAGACGTTCCGCATCCCGTACTACATGGATAATCAGGAGCTTGCGCCGCCTTATCCAAGAGAGTTGGAACTGAGGTATCCCAAAGTGGGCGAGACGAACCCGACTGTGTCGTTTCATCTTCTGAAACTAGACTCATTGGAGACTTCAGAGGTGCCTATCGATGCTTTTGAGGCGGACGATCTTGTCATTGGCGAGGTTTCGTGGCTTACGGATGGACATTCTGATGTTATCTACCGTGCGTTCAATCGCGTGCAGGACCAGGAAAAGCATGTAGTCGTCAAGGTCGAGGCAGGATCATCTTCAGTAACTCGCGAGCGTGATGGCACAGACGGATGGCTCGACAACACTCTCTCTATTGTGTACTTGGGAGAGACTTCTAGTGGCAACGCGACCTATCGCACGAACTCGACGACCTACTATTTGGACGTGTCTGATGTATCTGGCTGGAACCACATCTACCTCTATCCAGTGCATGGCGGCAAGGAGATTGCTCTCACCAGCGGCGAATGGGAGGTGAGGTCCATTTTGAAGGTCGACAACTCGAGAAACCTCGTCTACTACACTTCGACCGAACACCACAGCACAGAGTCGCACGTCTACTCGGTCAACTACCAGACCTTGGAAAAGACTGCACTAGTCGACGACTCCGTCCCTGCAATGTACGAAGCATCATTCTCCACTGGCGGAACCTACTACATCCTCAACTACCGCGGTCCTGACGTTCCCTATCAAGAGCTGTACAATGTTAATTCCAGCGAGCCTATTCGTGCCATCTCTGACAACAAGGCGCTCTATGACCGTCTCCACACCTACAACCTGCCCAACATAACCTACTTTGAACTCGAGCACCCCGAAGGCTTCACTCTCAATGCCATGCTCCGCCTTCCACCCAACTTTGACCCCTCCAAGCAATACCCGGTCATCTTCCTCCCGTACGGCGGTCCTGGCGCGCAAGAAGTCACCAAAGCTTTCCAATCCCTCAACTGGGACGCCTACGTGACGTCTGACCCCGAGCTCGAATTCGTCACATACACCGTCGACAACCGTGGCACCGGCTTCAAGGGCCGCGACTTCCGCGCTTCCGTGACCAGTCGTCTCGGATACCTCGAGCCACGCGACCAAGTCTGGGCCGCAAAGCAGCTCGCCGAGCAGAACCCCTGGGTCGCGACAGACAAGATCGGCATGTGGGGCTGGTCGTATGGCGGATACCTCACGTCCAAGACGCTTGAGCTAGCCGACCCGATCTTCAGCTTCGGCGTCATAACTGCTCCCGTCACCGACTGGCGCTTCTACGACAGCATGTACACGGAGCGCTACATGAAGACGCCCGCCCTCAACCCGGCCGGCTACAATATCTCGGGCGTCTACAACACCACCGGCTTCAAGACTGTCGACGGCGGCTTTCTGATCCAGCATGGCAGCGGCGATGATAATGTGCACTGGCAGAATAGCGCTGTCCTTGTTGACCGTCTTGTCGGTGCGGGCGTCGGCCCGGAGCGCATGCAGGTGCAGTGGTTCACGGACAGCGATCATGGGATTATGTATAATGGCGCGAATTCGTTCCTGTATAAGCAGCTTACGCGCTTTGTCTGGCAGATGAAGAATCGCAAGGACGGGGCTGTGCAGCATCAGTGGAGCAAGCGTGCGGATAGGGGGGCTGGGGGGTATTTGGTTGTGGACGGGTAGACCTGTGAAGCTGTCTGTGTGTCTGTGTGTCTGCCTTGTCCTTGTCTAATAAACACAACATGTATATTCCGAAATGAGTCTGAAGTTACGTCTGTGTGTTGGTTGTTGATGTGTAGTTTGTTTGCCGGCCGGTGTCCTGCCTCGGAGTCCGTCCGTATCTAGGTTTGGTAGTCCACGATCCACGATCCGCGATTCACGGCCCCGTCCCGTATACTAACAGACTAGCAGACGTCATAACTTTCGTCATGTCGTCATACGTATCTATGTAGTGCCGCTGTATAGTCCTGATCGATCCATCCATCCGTCCAAGTCGCACTACACGTACCATTTATCAGCAACCTACCCAATATGACCAAATCCAACCAAACCCAACCCAACAGGAATGAATGAATGAACGAATTAATTGCATTGCGACTTCTGTCATCCGAATTCATTCGATCCGCCATGATTTTCACGATTCTTTCGGGGTTCTGGTTTTGGTTCGGTTTAATGGCTTGAGATGCGTGGTGGGAGAGTGGGAGAAGGGGACTGATTCAGAGGAGGAATGAATGGATGGGATAGCGATGACGCAGGTACTTAATATGCGCTATCGACACACGGGGTGCTGACCAACAATTGTATGACTGATGGATGCTGGCGGAGGAGGCGTGACAAGGATGTCAGCAAACAGCGGAGCGTTGGGAATGGTGTTGGTCGCATATTTGAATGAGTGGGTGGTTGGATGTATGTACGTATGTATATAGTCGCATGTCATCGCATGGGATATAATGTAATAAGACAGTCTCTTCACCCTCATAATCCGCAGATCAAGACTACGTGAGACTCAGCGCAATTCATTCCGACCAGTTCCAACCTATCTACCCTCCCTCCGCCTCGCACATCCCGCAATTCCCATCCCCCCTACAAACCCCCCCAAAATGCCACGTCTCAAAGTCCTCATCTGCGGCGGCGGATGCGCCGGACCAGCACTCGCATTCTGGCTCGCGCGCAGCGGCCACGACATCACGATCATCGAGCGACACACCGCGCTGCGGGCCTCAGGCGCACAAATCGACCTGCGCGCACAAGGCATCGAAGTAGTACGACGAATGGGCCTACTAGACGCCGTGCGAGCCCAGCGCGTAGACGAAGACGGGGTATCAATGGTCGACACACACGGACGGGTGCTGGGGAAGATCGGAGCGAACACGACGGGCAAGGGGGCGCAGACGGCGACGTCGGAGTACGAGATTATGAGGGGGGATCTTGTGCGGATATGTATGATGCGACGGTGAGGGAGGAAGGGGTGCGGTATGTGTTTGGGGTGACGGTGGAGGGGTTCGAGCAGGATGATGGTGATGATGGGGGTGTGGTGGTGCGGTTGTCGGATGGGACGGCGGAGCGGTATGATTTGCTGGTTGGTGCTGATGGGCAGGGCTCGCGGATACGCAGGGCGATGATGCCGGCTGTTGCGCCGGATCCGGTGTGTTCGCTGGGGATGTACATGGCGTATTTCTTCATTCCGCGGATTGAGAGCGATACGAAGACTCGTAGTACGTACGCTGCTCCTGGGTCCCGGATGATGATGCGGCGAACGCATAGCCCGACCGAGAGTCAGGCGTACTTTATCCTCAAGGATAGTGACCCGGAACTGCGCTCCCTGCCACGCGCACCTGTGGATGTGCAGAAGGCTTTCTGGACACAGCGCTTCCAGGACGCGGGCTGGCAAGCGGAGCGCTTCACGGCTGCCATGGCGTCGACGGAGAACTTCTACTGCCACGAGGTCGCGCAAATCAAGATCGCGAGCTGGCATCGGGGTCGTGTCGTACTGCTCGCAGACGCGGCGCATTGCCCGTCGCCGTTCACGGCTATGGGGACGACGAGTGCCTTCGTCGGCGCATATGTGCTGGCCGGAGAACTTGAGGCGAGCGGGGGAGACGTGGTGCGCGCGCTGGAGAAGTACGAGAGTACGCTGAGACCGTTTGTCGAGGAGATTCAGAAGCTGAATACGTCGCTGGTTCGGCTGGCGTATCCGCAGACGGTGCTGGGCGTGCGCATTCTGCAGCTTATCTTTGCGGTTGTGAGTTTTCTGCGCATTCCACAGCTTATAGCGCGCTTTTCGGATGGCGATAAGGGTGGCTGGCGGTTGCCGGAGTATCCTATGCTTCGCAAGGGGAGGTGATGCTGCCAGTTGGTTTCTTGTTGTGGTATCTGAGGCGTGGAGAATGACGCGAATGTATGGATAGGATGAGAGTCTTTGCTTGCCGGAGTTGTCGTATATTATAGCATAGGCCCGAGTTGTTTCAGGGGAATCTAATCATTGAGTTCTACGTGGAGGATCACTCAGGGGTTTGTTCGAGGGTTTTAGGGTCTAGCCACACTGGAGGTTGTTCTTTTTAGTGATTGATCCAGGATACACATGTTGGCTTGTTACATTGAAGGAAACAAGAAGACGCTCAGTGAGTCAACGAATCGAACGCCACGATGAGGAAGTGTGTTTGGGATATGTCAGTGTTACTGTTGTTGCCCAGGAGCACTTTATGGGCGCACATAGATTGGAGGTCGGTATTTGAGTTTTCATAGTATTGTGCGTTTATAGGCTCACTGATGTAAGATACGTAGCCACATTTGTTTGAATCGTCTCTTTCAAGGAAGCTTAAAGGGGGCGCTATATTTGTCTTCTTAGGGGTTCTTGTGGTCTCGGAATCTGGTCAGTTGTGCCTAGCCTAGGTTAGATATCATAATTGCAGCCAACCTTAGCGTAATTTCAAGTGAAAGCATCTACCCACGATGCTGATATGGCTAGTAATGATCATTGAAACGTTGTTGGGATGTGTAGAGAATATGTAACTATATGAGGACTGATGACTTAGTAAGTAGATCGCCTGGCTAGCCTATACCGGCCTAGCGTATCATGACCCTTGCACCAGCCACACGCCCCACAGTATCAATGCCTCACGTTGCCTTCTTCACTTGCTCACTCCACTACCTACTCGCGCAGGATCCTTTCCACACGACTGACCTACATCATCGCTACTCAAATCTTCATTATATTCACGACTGGCGCTCTTGACCGTGCATTTGATCCTCGCTCTGTCCTGGCACCATGGGTGGCGATCTCAACTTGAAGAAGTCATGGCACCCCAACCTCCTCAAGAATCAGCGCAGGGTCTACGATGAGGAAAAGAAAGCTCTGGAAGAGCGCAAGCAAATCGACAAGCTTATCCGTGAGCGCCAAGAGGAGCGTCAGATTGAAGAACTACAGAAACTGCAAGAAACAGCTGGAGGACAGCGAAAGCAAAACAGGGTGGAATGGATGTACAGTGGTGCGCCAGCAGGAGATGGAGGAGGATCCCGGCCGGCCGAAGAGATGGAAGGGTTTCTGCTGGGAAAAAGACGCATCGATACACTGCTGAAATCGGATGCAAAGAAAGCTGTTGAGCCACAGAAGGATCTTGGTGCGGCGCCTTTGCCGGTTGTGAATGCACGAGATACAGCTGCGAAGATCAGGGACGATCCCCTGCTAGCGATTAAGAAGCAAGAGCAGGCTGCATTAGAATCTATTATGAATGATCCCGGGACGAGACACCAGCTTCTCAAGCATGCGGGCAGGCCGGAGAGGAGTCACAGCCACAGGCATAAGAGTGATCGCGGCGACAGAAGGAGATCAAGATCACCAAGGCGAGACGATAGAAGGAGGTCAAGATCACCCAGACGTGAGGAACGGCGGTACAGACATAGGTCGCGGTCTCCGCGAAGACAAGAACGATCAGACCGCAGATCAAGGTCTCCACGGCATCACGAGCGCAGAGAGCACAAGACAAATTACCGGCAGTCTTCAGACAGACGGCAATCAGATAGACCGCCCCCAGACAGGAGACAATCGGACAAGCGATCACCGGACCGAGAAGCAGAACGAGCGCGCAGACTTGCTGAGATGCAGGCAGCAGCGGCCGACGTGGAGACGAGTAGGAAGCAGCGCATTGAGATTGTTGAGCAGCAGGAAAGGGAACAGAAGGCCCGAGACGACGCGCGGCGCGAGAAGGATAACGGGCGATTCGGATCAAGCATCCGCAGACAGGCGGACAATGTCGATCTCGGCGAGCGACTGCAGAGGTCAAGGGGAACACTCGAGAAGGTCGACGCGTATTGAGACTGATGATCATGAATATTTCGCATAGACTTGCAGGCGCTTAAACACGGATACCCTTGTTAATACAACAATCTATACATAGTACTTCTCAACCGTGCTGAAATCACATCATGGAGCACGGTAAGGAAATTGAAGAATGTAAACATCGTCCAAGCTCGTATTCGCTGCTATACCCACGCCATGCTGTTTCACTCATGCATGAAACGGATTCTAGAAGCAAAACGCATGCAGTCCAGAATGTTCGGAGACAAGTCCAGACCAAAAAACACCAATTCACGTGACGAGACGGCAGTCTCATCTGTCCCAATGCGGCTAGACGCCCCCAATTCGTAGCAGCGAGACGAGCCCGAGCCCGAGTTATTGAAGTTGGCGACTTTCCCCGGGTGGCACTAGTAGGGGCGGATTGGAGGACGCTGATTGGTTGGGAGGATTGCCATTGCATGCGTGAAATGATGAATTGCGCATCACGACTCTTTTTGCTGTGCCCTGCTTCTACTTTCTGCTTTGTACACTAATTGTTACCTTCCTGTCAACCTTGCTCTCGGTCCTACTCCTTCACCCTTCACTCACTCACTCACTCACTCCACGCAAATAGCCGTCACTCTGTCTGACTCTTCTTCACCAACCATATCTACTCTGTCCCAAACATTCCCATCGTCTCCCCCGCGACCCTTGATCCCGCACCGCGCTGCCGTCGCTCCATGCGCGCCTAATTCGGTCTCCCGGTTTATCCACTCGCAACCGTGCCCGCGCTCCTCAACCCCGGCACGCCTACGATCGATCCGCGACTTTCCTATTGCACACGCGCATACACACATTTGACAGCAACAATGAAGTTTTCGGCTCCCTGTGGTGGGAATCAGTCCGTACAGCGGAAACTGGTGCTTCTGTGGGTGTTGCCTGGTTGGACTGGGGTGCGGACAAACGGAGATGCTAATGATGAGATGACAGAGGAGATGGTGCGGCTGGAAAGACGAGTCTGCTGAATGTGTTTACGAGAGGGTGAGTTCTGCGTGTGGTAGTGGTGCGTGTGGATGAGTGCTGACGGTGGTGTGCGACAGGTACTTTCCTACAGTATAGTGAGTATGTTTCGGGCAAGCTTATGATCAGGTGGCTTACGTCGCATGCGCTGCGCAGCGAACCAACGGTTTTCGGTATGTCTGGTCTATCGACAGAAGAATCTCGATTGTATGCTAACTTATGGTGCAGAGAACTATGTCCACGGTATGCCTGCCTTCAATGATATGACGCCTACTCCATCTAATGCGCCCACATAGACATTTACATCGACGACACCCACATCGAACTAAGTCTCTGGGACACGGCAGGACAGGAGGAATTCGACCGATTACGGAGTCTGTCATATGATGATACCCATGCGATAATGCTATGCTTTAGCGTACGCCTGTCTCGATCGATGGAGCAAGCCGCATCTTTGCAAGCTAACACGATCCAACCAGGTCGATTCCCCTCAATCGCTCGAGAACGTAGAAACAAAATGGAAAGCCGAAATTGCAGAGAACTGCCCGGGAGTCAAGCTTGTGCTTGTCGCGCTCAAATGCGATCTGCGCAAGCGAGAAGACGATGACGGGGATGATGAAAACACAGAACCTGCGCAGCTCATCATGTACGAAGAGGGGCTCAAGGCTGCAGAGAGGATAAAGGCGCTGCGATATATGGGTAGGTGACCATATTAGTGCCGCTTGATTTCAAACATGGATCACCCGCTGACCAGACGATAGAATGCTCAGCGAAAAAGAACCGTGGCGTCAACGAGGCCTTTACCGAAGCCGCGCGTGTCGCCCTCCAAGTCAAGACCAGCAAAGACAAGGAAGGCAGCTGTGTCGTCATGTGAGAAGACTATCCTCTCATAAGACGCATTCAACGATACCCGCCCATCACATCACTACAAACTCAAAACACCCGACACATATTCCCGTACCAGCCATGCCGAGCATACATATATACACACATTCACACATTCACACACACACACAGACGCACACGATTCCCATTCTAATTGTCCCGCCCTACCATTATTCACGAAGCACATCTGTACACCATATCCGCCCCTTACCCTCGTGCCATCTTCTTAATGCGACTGCACAACTGCGCCGTGCGGGACGTGAAGGACATGCCACCCTCTTGTTTCCACACAAAGTTTTTGCATCTCTCATTACTTGTACTATTACTCTCGGGAGGAACGCAGTTGTTTACCTCCTTGTCTTTTTATTCCATCTTAATTAGCGATTTTTTTTTGCAAGCACTCTTTTCTGTTGTTCCCGGGGGAAGGGCCGGGCAGGAACGAAAGAAGAAAGAAGGAAGGAGCGTAGGAAGGAAGGAAGGTGCAGAAAGAGACGGTACCTTCTAGGGGCCTGGTACAGTTGAAGGGAGGAAACTCGGTGACGGTCGATCAAAAAGTTGAGATATTCCGGGATGGCGCCCGTGAATAGGGACGCTGTAAGTTGTGCTAGTAATAATAACGAAAAACGAAAGAAGAAAGTATTTTTTTGCTTGATGCCCTGCCTGAATCTATCGAGTGTTTGTCCGTCTGTACATGTAGGATTGGCGTCCAACTCACGTGCTTGGTATTATCACGCTTTTGCTATGTATACATGATCACTACATCCCACCACCACCCAAACAACGCATTATATCTCTATCATACACCAACCACTCCATTCCCACCCTTCCCGCCTCCCTAAACCTAAACCTAAGCAGGAACAGCCCCCGGCGCCCCCGTCCCCGTCCCTTGCTGTCCAAACCCAGCAGGCTGCGGCATGAACAACTGCATATAACACACGCCCAGCGCCATCACACTCATGCCCACACCAAAGATGCCCGATGTCGCAGAACTACCAGATGAGCCTGAGCCGGATGCCTCGGCGAGATAGCCTTGCAGCGAGAGCACGAGGGCGACCCAGCCGATCATTTTGTTGCGGGTGAAGATCTTGTTTTGGGTGTTAGTTAGTGATATTGGGGATTGGGGGAGGGAGATACAAGGGAAGGAATGTGATAAGGGGAAGAGGGGCGGATAACAGAGGAGGATACGTACGGCGGCCATGGGGAGGGTTTGCGACATTGTGCCCATCATGTCTGGGGCGGCGGCGTCGTCTTTGGGAGCGGTGTAGGGGACGGCTGTTTGTTTGGGTTAGTTTGCGGGTTGGATGGGGAGAGTAGAGCACGTGATTTGAGTGTATATGGGGTGTTTTTGAGAGAGAGAGAGAGGTAGGGGAGGAGGGAGGGTACGTACCTAAGTCCGGCCGGCGCATGTCTTTCTTGGTTGCCATGGTGTGTGTGTTAGGATGGAGATTGGAGATTAGAGGAGGCGGAGTTTGTGTGTGAGGTTGTGGGTGTGTGTGTTTTGTCAGCGGGTTTATGGGGACGGGGTTTGAGGTTCGTGAGTGAGGTTGATGGTGAGATGGGACGATGCACGTGCCGTCTCGTGGCAGCTGATTATATAAGCGGACGACGAATGCAACTTGAAACCTCAGGCACGCCGTCATCGGCTGTCCGGAAAGGGAAAGCCAGCCAGCCAGCCAGACCGGGAATAGGAATTAGGTAAGTTCAGGGACCGGCTAAGCGCGAGATCCGCTTCCCGCAACCCCGTCCGTCATCTTGTGTAATCAGCTTGTTCTCCTCTTCGCGAGTATGGAAGGTTTGGGGGAGTGTTGCTTGGTAATAAATTGTGTTTCGCAGGATTTGTTGTGCAAAGCAAATTTGACGACGAAAGGAGAGGCCCTGCTGTGCGACGAACGTGGTTCCACTCACTGGGACGAAAGCAAAAGTCGGGGAGCGAGGCGAGGCGAACCTGCGCGACACAAACACGGCAAGCTGACCGAGCACTTTTTGTCTTTGTCTTGTCTGAGGTGTTCGCATTTGGCAGTGGAATGCGGACCTCCGTATATGTATTATGATGATAAATATTTCCTATCGTGGCAAACCGTGCTGGACCTACGAGAGAGAGAGAGAGGGACGCACAGTATCTGAGTTCTCGCTGACCGCCCGCCGGGCCGAGATCAGCGCTTGCTCTGAGAGGGCACTCTCATTCCCCTCGCGATACGCCGATAATACCGTAATACGAGTTGAGCCATGGCTGATCTGGATGGGATGGGATGGATGGCGAGCGACAAGTCATGGTCACGACTCACAGGCTTACACCGGCCAGTGAACAAGTGGTGGCCACCGGGGGCATGTCATTCGGCTATTATCTGCTGATACGTGACAGCGGAATGCATGCTCCTCCTTTCCCTATTATCTATTATCTGATCTGACGTCGCAGGGGAACGCTGTGTGAAGGGCTTTCCGTCGCTGTGTAGTCAAGGCCTCTTGTCGGCTTTGTGTACGTACTGCTTGTTGTACGTGCGTCTCCGTGGAACGCAAGCAAGCAGCCAGCCAGCTCACTCTCCTTCTCGTCAGGCCAGTGCCAGTCCGTGGTGGCCGAGTCGGAGAAAGGTTGACATAATAACACCTATCTTTTCGTCCCCGTCATCCGGAGTCTGCGGAGCCCCCCTCGAATGAGACAATCCGCTTCCTATTCGGGAGATGGACCAGTGAGCGTGTCGCGCATGCAGGGCGACTAATTAGTTTCGACTTGATTGATTGTTTCTCTCTTTGTACTATGTAGTCAGTCAGCCCTGCTTGCAACCGAAAAGCAGTCTGACTGACTCGAGAACATGATACACACTGGCTCAGTAGCTATGAAAGAACCATGGAGGGGGACGATACCTAATTACTGAGAGAAGAGACAAGTGAGCAGCTCGGCAGCAGGAATGTTTCAACCGATGATTTGCGCGAGGTTTCGGCAACAGTAAAGTAATTAGTTAATTAGTATTATTTAGTGGAAGACGCAACAGAAATCGTGCAGTCGCTCCACCCGCGTGCGCCAGGACCTCCTTTGGGCAATGGCGGATGGCGATAACGTTGCCGGATGTTGGGCCATAATATGATTATATACCTACTGTAATACTGATACTCACTTTACTTACTTACTGACTTACTAATTACCTACCCTAATGCCTATCATCTACCTCTAAACTACCTTGTCTGCAGCTGCCACCAAGCACCAGCACCAGCACCAGCCTAATTACAGTGATTAGCAGCACAAACCTGTTCACTGCTTCAGGCCTCAACTCCTCACTACCTCCGACGATCTACCCCATTCCCTCAAACCTACTCCTCAACCACTTTCTTATCCCTCCTCTCATCTAAGTCGCATCTATATTGTTCTCTATATCGCATCATATCCTGCCCTATCTGATTCGCCGCCTCTTTCCTGCATAACCGTCGGGTATTTCGGGCTGTCTAGACCCAGTATGTGTCTCCCCCCCCCCAAATCTTCCCCCATGTCCCCGACCGACGAGGCTGCATGCTAACTAACCACCTGCGCTGCGCCAGATGAGATCTCGCGCTGGCCGACGTCTCTCAACCTCGTCCTCTCTTTGCGCTTCTCTCCAGCAATAGAGCTGCTCCCTCCTCCACGACCATGCCTGCTCGCACCGTGCTATGACTTCTCGTTCTGTCTTGGGCCGACCAGACCCTCTGCAGCGTTCGGTGACCGGACCTCCACATCGCCTCCCATCTCGCGGACACCCGACACCGCAGCAACACCACGCGAAACCACAGTCGCGCCAGGACCAGCCCGCTTTCAGCGGCGCTCTCGGCGATGGTGACAAGCGCTTTCAAGAGAACCTGTTGCAGAACACTCGTGTGTTGAAGGGTGCTCCTGCGGCGGGACCAGACCACAAGACTTCACCGGTCGATGCCACGAACACAGCTGCAAGGTTACCCGCGAGGATTGCTTCACGAGGTAAACCGCAGTTATACTTCGACGATGGCTCGTACACCACAGATGTCTTCTCCAGTGCGCACTCCTCTGCTGGAGCAAACACCAAGACCTCTCAAGGTAGTAGTGCGCCACTGCTCTCTCCAACGAACGTCATACCCTTCCCTCCACGGCCAGGCAACCAGAATATAGAACATAAAGTGCACCATGACAGGGATGTAGCGTCATCTGGGACTAAGAGTCGGAAAGGTACTTTTGAGCCTCCCCAAGCTGCACTCTGCTTTCCTGCCGCAAGTAAGTAGATTACCTTATTCTCATGCCATGTTGTGTCTAACGTCTGCAGAACCTGTCGACTTCTTTCCGTGGTTTGGCAATCACCAAGAAGATGTGCTGACCGAGAATGTGGTCAAGTCTGGCTTTCCGAACAAGGGCACAATGCACACCGAATCGCAGTCGGCCAATCAGATCATGAAGATGAACATTAAAAATAAACATGCGACTACGAACCTTTCGCATCTCTTTGTAAAGGTCCTCGAGGCTCGTCAAGCTGCTGGTCGTCTGACTGCTCCATCAACCTTCAAGCCTCCGCCAAGAGTTGCCTTTACTGATTCTAAACGGGAGGCCTGGTTGAAAGAACTTGCCGGTCCGACCTCCAGTCTCCGACGCCTCAGCAGGACGATTCCACATGGTATTGCTGGTAAGCTGTTGTTGGAACAGTGCCTCTCGAAGAGCATTCCTGTGCCCAGGGCAGTTTGGCTTACAAAGTGCGTTGGTGCAAATGAAATGCGCGCATTTAAAAGAAAGGGTGCAACAGCTGCGACTGGTGCTGGAAGCGAGACGAAGTGGATTCGCGAATGGACCGTCTTCGTGGAACAGTTTGTAGAAGGTGTCGTTCATTCTTGTGGACAGCAGACTTCCTGGAAGCAGAGGATGGACTACACGATCCGCTTGTCAACACACTTGTACAACGATCGACTTCTTGACCAGGATCACTACCTGGATTGGCTTCTGTCAGCGATCGAAGGCTCTCAGTCAGACAAGTTGCCGATATGGCTTCTACTCGTACAGATCCACTGGCGAGATCTGGTCGCATCCCGCCGACGCGGCAGTCGCTTGGCCGAGAGCTTACTCCAGCATTCGCAAAACTCAACTCTGGAAGTCGGCGAGTATACTCAGAATCCTCTGTCTCGCCGCCTTGACCACCTGCTGCTCACCCTTCTCATTGCACATCGCGGCTGTCTACTGCTGCCACAGACCTGGAAGAAATTCGAGCCATCATTAAAATCTCTTCTCAATCGTATTCCCGAAAGAGGAAGACACCAAGTCGACGCTGTCATCACACAGCTCGGTAAGCGAAACCAACGGCTGAGTAGCGGTGAGCCGCAACATTCGAGCTCAACACAGTCTCCCGAGAAAGTCCTCCTCCGAACTCTTGACATGGTAGGTCACAAAGTCGACATCGGCGTGATCTCTGCACAGTGCATGTCTCTGGTGCCTAATCGAAGACGGCTAATCGAGCTGGTTCTACAGTGGGCTTGCTCAACTTGTCGAACTGGGGATCATCGAGCATATCTGGCCATGCGACTTCTTGGGAAGTGGAACAGCCTCGGTTTTGAGACGGATGAAGTGATTATGCAATTTCTGCGGTCGCTAAACAGCACGAGTCGATGTAGCAAGAGTGCAGCCTTTCGAATTGGAGCCGGTCTAGTCAGGTCTAAGCGATTTAATGTTGGCAAATACCTGCAATGGCTCATTGCGACTGGCTCTGCCCTGATCAACCTGGGCTCAACGGAGATACCATGCCATGTGCAGTTCATTCTTGAGCTCCCAACCAGTGCACTCTCAGAACAGGCCGAAAACCTTCGTCGAACACTCCTTGAAGGCATGGGTTACTCAGTAGAGGCAGAAGACGAACACATCGAATCTTTGCAACTCTCACTGGTCTCATGGCTTGAATACGTCGCAGCAGCCTCTGAGCCGGTTCCCATCAACTCACATCCACCCCTCGCCTGCGAGACTTTGACCGCTCGCTTCGCGGCCAGTCATAACCTTCGAGAAGTTTTGGCTGAGCGTATGTCTGCAGCCGGCTCTCCCGAGTCCCAAGAGGACGGTTTCCAAACGTCGTATAACACTGCCAACATCTCGCTCACAGAAGTCTGCGCCATAAGGCAACTATTGGAACAACTAGAAGATTTTCCAGTCCTGGCAGACGCCCTCGATTTAATCACTCGAAGTACTAACTACAATATCCTCAGTGCAGTTGCGGACACTCTGAACTGCCATTCGCGAGCTTTTGCTACAATTGGCGCTTTGGTTCCCGTGCTTAGTAACCTGACGAAGCGATACAGCGCACTACGACATGACCGCATGCCCGACAAGCACTTCTTGCGTGCGTTCTCGGATCTTTGTGTCAAGGTCCATGCTGAGCCGCAGCTTGTTGCTATACTAAAGTATGATTTATCGCGCACGGAACAGCAGTCATCGATAGCAGTCTGCTCGCCCGCTTCTGACAATATGGACATGCTTCATTCGACGAACATAGATAGTGACGAAGAGATTGAGCGAATTCTAGTCAGCGGTAACAGCATGGATGAGCAGATTATGGGTCGAGTCTTCAAACGCATGACCACGAGATTGGCAGACTTACACAAAGGCCAGGCCCTCGACCTGTTCGTTTCGTGGTTTCCCCGCCTTCGAGCGTTTGACGAGAAAACTTTCGAGCGCCTTGCGCACGAATGGGTCTCCAACCTTCTTGTGGAGCAACAGCTCTCGGTCTTGCGCGTGGCCCTTCCAATCCTCGTTTCCACATCATGTATCTCTCTGGGTGATGTAGCGAAGAGATCAAGCAAGGTACTGGTCCTACTTGGAGGACACGACGGCGCTTCTGCAGCTCGCATGTCGAGCGAGATACTCGACCTGCTTTTGCCTTCGGACAAGCTGGTGACCTCGTGCCGACCGCAAGATGCGTATCGTCATCGCATCGAACAGCGTCGATTTTGCTCCGAATTCGTGTCGCTAATCTTACATCTTGTCCGTCAGTCGATCGACCTGTATACAAAGCATCTGCCTGAGAATGATCGGAGTGGGCTATACAGAATGCTCGAGGGTACCACACTGCTTAGCGTGTTGAGATCAGTTGGTATCGTCAATAAGCAAATCCTGCTCGATGCATTTCCCTATCAACCCGAAGACGCAAATACCGAGAAGCTCCTGTGCGTCAAGCGAATCATCAACACCCTCCTTGATCCGACAGGAAGTCTTTCGCTTGCCACTACTCCACTGAGCGACCAGATTGCTGTCGTTATTGATGCCATTGACGACTTGTCGATCCCCTTCTGTCAACTCGAACTCCATATGATATTTCTTCTGGACAAAGTTCTGAGTGAGGAGGGTGAGAATGGTGTCGAACTCGCGCTTCTGGATGCTATCAAGGCTGCGGTGGACAGAAACAGCTCTGGAGTTTCAGAACTCGTCTCTGGACTTGGTGAAGACGTTACGCGGAAGATTCGGGAGCATACAGAAGAGCAAATTCTCAATGCTGTGCCACTGACTGGTAAGAAGGGCATTCAATCTCTGCAGCAGATTGAAGTGCCACTCGAGTCAACTCTGAATCGCTACCTCGCAGTTGTTGATTCTATATCCTTTGCTCCTACAAGTCTTGGCAACCATGCGTTACTCAACGCGCTTATTGACAGGCTTAAGCTCTTGAACGAATGTCTTTCCGAGGACGCCTCGGACTTTTTTGCAATCGGCACCGCAACAGACGCAGAGATCGATGCTTCTGTTGCAAAGATCTGTCCCTGGCTAGAGGCTCTTCTACATCTTACAGTCGCACATCGACCATCGTTCCAAGCCGCGAAAGGGGCTCACCTTGGTGCATTGCTTTGTATCCTGCGCTGCCTGCTCGTGAATCCACGGCTACAGAAAAATCCCATCATCACACAACGAATTTTTGACATCGCCGTCATTTTCTCCGACGACCTTACTGACGATATGCGCGCCCACTTTGCAAAAGCCGAGTCCTCCAAGGCCTCACCTGGTGTACACACTCTTTTCATATTTGGCGGCTCACCTTCCCCCGACGGCTGGCTGGGCCTAGTCATGCCAGGACATCCTGCCACTTCAGCCTCAGCCGCCGCCTCCGATTCAACATCTCAAACCGCAGCGCAACCTCAGCATCCATCCCGAATTAGCTCTCCTGCCGGACAGTCGACTATGCTCCGTTCCTCGACTCCCCAGCAGCGCCTCGCCCAACAACAGCAGCAGCAACAGCATCAGCAACAACAACAGCAGCAGCAGCAACGCACTCAAGGTGCAAACGCCCAGTTCGCACAACTCCAGCGCCAAAACAGCCAGTCTCGCCTACCACAAACCCAGCAAACAAGCGCGGGAATGTTCACACCATACAGCACGCCAGGATGGAACGCAGCGCAGAGCATGCAGGGCTTCGCGCAAACCCAGCAATTCGGCGGAGGACAAGCCGGCTTCCCCGGCAGCCAACCCGGCAGTAACTTTGCCTTTTCCGGGCCTATCCCCGGCGCTCCCCCAACGCCTGCGACACCCCAGATGATGCAGAACATGTCGACTGGATCCGCTGCGGGCTCGACAACGACATCGACAGCACAGCGTCTGGGTACAGATCTTCCGTCCGCTGCGAATAACAACACCAACAACAGTAATAGCAAACCAGTCCCATTCCTGTTCCGCCGATGGGAGCTCCTGCCCGATACGACGGGCAGTGCAACGGGCAATGATACGGCGCTGAGCCTGCAGCTCTTTGGCGCGAGGCGCGTTGTTTGAAGAATTGAAAAAACAAACAAACTTGTGATGATGATGATGATGATGTCCTCCTAGGCGAGGGCTTTTTTTTCGGTTATATACATACGCAGTGGGGCGTTTCTGATGGGTTTCTTCTTTCTTTTGTTCGGGTGGTGGGGGTTTGGAAGGGACTTGTTTGTTTATACATATCTATATATACATATATACCATGTTGATTGGGTATTGGCGATTAGCGAGGAGGGTGTGGTGTGGTGTGGTGTTGTGGATGAGAAGGAAGGAAGGAAGGATTGACGGGTGGATGGTGTGGTGGACAGACAAGGAAGGAAGGAAGGAAGGAAGTAAGGAAGGAAAGAAGGATGGTGACGAAATAGCATAGCATAGCATAGCATGGAATTTTGCATAGCGAGTCATTGGACAGCGAACCCTCATCATTTTATCAAACCCCCTCTTTCTCCCCCATTCTTTGCATGATATGTTAGTTCTGATTCGATATGTTATAAGATGTGGTATTCATTATGTTGACGCGGCATACTAGTAGCGTGGTTTGAGCATTCTATGATGGATGGAGTAATTTTACTTTTGGACGTATTGAGAGATATGAGAATATATATGAAGATTTATATATAATATTCAAGAGAGATATTCAAGAGAGATATTCAAGAGAGATATTCAAGAGAGATATTCAAGAGAGATATTCAAGAGAGATATGGATACCAGCTGGATGGCTGGCTAACTGCGTCATTTCATGGTGTTTTTTTGGATTCCGTTGTCGTTGCATTTGTTGTGCTGTATGTAGCTGTGTTGTTTTGCGACGATCGCCTCGGATACTGTCTGTCTGGTTTGGCATGGCAATGGAATTGGTGTATATATATGATAAGGAAACAGTATGATGGTTTTTGGAAGACGACGTATATATATATATTTGATTCGAGTTTGAGTTTGAGTTTGAATTTGAATTGAGATTGATTGAAGAAGAATAACTCGCTAAAAGGGCAGCAGCATAACAGCAGTCAATGAGGTATGAGAATCTTATCAAAAAAAAAAGGGGACACACTCTCGTGTTTGAGTGTTGTTTCGAGTTGAGCTTGTGGGAATGGTAATTTGGTGGTTCTTTTTGTGGTATCGTATTGCACGGAATCAAGTCAGAGGTGGAATTTCGCTTGCTTGCTTCCTTCCGTCTTCATGGTTCGTGATCCATCCAGTTCCTCCAAAAGAGATGCGGTGGTGTTCCCGTGGTCGTTGCATGTTTATCTCCCCCGATCGTCCAGCTGCCCCGAACGTCCTTCTCACCACGCATGTTTATCCCAATTCGGATCTATCACCAGCAATAAAAAGTCAGCCCTCAACTCAACCACCATCACCACCACCTCCTCCTTTGCCCCCCCAAAAAAGAAACACACACAAACTCACCCTGCACAAACGCCGCCAGCACCTTACTCCCCGTCTGCAACAGCGGATGTCCCACGACAATCTGCAAGAACCGCTGCAGGCCCTCCCGCCGATGCTCAATCACATCGTCATTAAACCGATTCGTGAATATCTTCCCCGGCAAGGGTGGGATGGTGACGCGCGCGCTCTCGCGCTCGAGGATGTCGCGGAAGGCTTCAAAGTCCGAGTAGCGCCGCCGTACGCTCGAGGATTTGAGCTTGAAGGCCGGGATGTTGGTGCGGAGGGCGATTTCGTAGGTCGTGTAGGTGCCGCGTGTGCTTCCGGTGCCGTGCGTGAGGGGGTTGCGGACCTGGTTGGGGGTGTTAGTTTGGGGAGGGGAGAAGAGGGGGGGGGTTGTATTGCGCTCTTCTTCGTGTGTATGATCGTGTCTCGCGCAGTATACATGGCAGCATATGAAGCAGAGGAAGGAGATGGCACGCGAGCGGGTGCTCAGGAGGAGATGAGGACGGGAGGAAAGGGGGGAGTGTAGGCAGGCTGTGTGCTTACTTACCTCGATCTCGAGGAAGTTCTCGGGTGGGCCGTAGAGTTCTTCGAAGCTCTGGCTTCGACTTTCGGGTAGGGTCTGCATGGTGTGTTGTGTGTGTGTGAGAGTGTGAGAGTGTGTTTGTGGTGATGTGAGTGTGAGTGTGAGGGGGAGGAGGACTTGGCAGGTGGTCGTGAGGAGGGTGATGACTAGCGCGGTGGTGGGTTGATGTGATGGATCGGCGCACGAGGTGTGGCGCGGGGGGTGTGGCGCGAGCGTGGGGGTGCGTGGGCTGCGCGTTTGCCGATTGGAAGAGAGGATGTTGTTGTTTCTGTGACTTTCAACCCAGATTCACTTTACTTCACGCATTGTTATAACTAGAAATCAACTTCTGGAAAGACTCCATAATCTATATTTATATGTTTATATGTATCTGTATGCAGGAATTGACATGCAGCCTGCGCTAGCGACGTCCGATTGTTCCACGAGGTCGGCTCCAGCGCTAAGGATCATTAGGCCGTCGCCGACGATGGAGAGAAAAGCCATGGTGGGGAACATCGTGAGAAGACTTCTCGCCGCTCTTCTTCTTCTTCTTCTTTCACTTTTGCTTCTGCTTCTACTACTACTGCTACAGCTTCAGTCTTCTCTGCTACAGCTTCTGCCATGAGTGTTCCATCCACGCAGGCATCCAATGCCATCATCTACACCACCTATGCACTCTTTCTGTAAGTTGCGACGGAGGTGGTCCGCAACACTGGACACAAGACTGACTGTGCTCTGTCAGGGTTCTGGGTCTTTACATCGCATGGCGGTTGAGGAATCAGTCCAAGGGAGAATGGCTCTCTAGCAATCGGACACAGAAGGGTTAGACTATTCGGCGTGACTTGAGCGACATGCCATGCATTCTGTCATCGTGCATACAGCTAACATCTCTATATAGCGATACCGCTCGCTCTCAACTTCATCGCGTCGGGTGAGTCAAGACTCGCAAGCATCAATGCGCGGCAGTGGCACCGTCACAACATCATTTGCGACATATCTTGAGAGAGAGAGAGTGTGTGTGTGTGTGAGCATACACGAGCCCGAGCTCCCACGACACGCAACATGATGGCATCACGAGAACTTGCCCATGACCAGGTTGGTACTTAAGCTTCTCTGCAGTAGGTCAGGTTGAGGTTCTTGTAGTCTGAAAACGACAACCAAGCACTTTGACCTGGCTGGACTGCACGGCAACACTACGGGCGCTGAGCCGGCATCAGATCTTTCATTCCAGATCTGATTGCTTGGCGACGCTGAGATGTACCGTATGAACTCGATCAAGATAATGCTTGCGTGAGGAATGTGCTGCCGCTGTCCCCTCCTTCTTTTCTCCTCTGTCTCACGATCCGTGGCTGACCTAGGACTTTCTGACATTTAGCTATGGGATCTTCCATCCTCTTTACGTACCCTCAAATCGCCACTATTGCCGGTGTTCAGGGGCTTGTTGTCTACGCACTCTCGGCGTCGTTGCCACTACTCGTCTTTGCATGGCTTGGGCCGATCATCAGAGAGCAGTGCCCTGAGGGTTTCGTGCTCACGGAATGGACCATCCAGCGATATGGACTTGTCACTGGCTTGTATCTGAGTCTCTGCACGTACGTGGTATCATATGAGAATGGACAAGGAATGACACTAACAAGCCAAAGACTGCTCACATTGTTCCTCTACATGGTCGCCGAGCTCTCCGCTCTTCAGCAAGTTATCAACGCTCTGACTGGCCTGAATGGCCTACCCGTCGTCATCGTCGAATGCTTCGTCACGACCGTCTACACATGTCCGTCCCCTATCTTCCTCCTCCGTCCCGAATCCTAACTAACATCTCCTCCACAGCTCTTGCCGGCTTCAAAGTTTCTTTCATCACCGACAACATCCAAGCAGCAATGGTGCTCGGCCTGCTCATCATCTCCGTCGCTGCCGTCGGCTCCAAAACCACCATCGACCGGTCACTAATCCCGGAATCTGGCCTCCTAAACTCCTCCCTCCTCGGCTGGCAACTCATCTACATCCTCCCCGTCGCCATCCTCACAAACAACTTCTTCCTCTCCGGCTTCTGGCTGCGCACCTTCGCATCGCGCTCCAACCGCGACCTCTACATCGGCGTCTCCCTCGCAACCGGCACCATCGCCGTAATCTTTACCTTCGTCGGCGCCACCGGCCTCCTCGCCGCCTGGTCCGGCGTCTGGCCCGGCGCCGACCCCACCACCGACGGCTCCCTCTCCTTCTTCCTCCTCCTCGCCCAACTCCCCACCTGGCTCGTCGGCATCATCCTCGTCCTCACCGTCGCCCTCAGCACCTCCGCCTTCGACTCCCTCCAATCCGCAATCGTCTCCTCCGCCTCAAACGACCTCTTCCGCAACCGCCTCAACCTCTGGCTCATCCGCGCCTCCGTCGTCGCCCTCATCTTCCCCGTCGTCATCGTCGCCCTCAAATCCCCAAACATCCTCACCATCTACCTCATCTCCGACCTCCTCTCCGCCGCCGTCATCCCCGTCCTCGTCATCGGCCTCTGGCCCAAAGCCCACGCCTGGCGCGGCTGCGACGTCGTCGTCGGCGGCCTCGGCGGCATCTTCTCCGTCTTCCTCTTCGGCCTCGTCTTCTACCAAGGCGACGCCCGCGCCGCGGGCAATCTCATCTTGCTCAAGAACGGCCTGTATGCGGATGACTGGAGCGCGTTTGGCGCGTTTGTGGCTGCGCCTGTAGGGGGCTTGTTGTGGGGTGCTGCGTCGTTTGGCGTGCGTGTTGCGGTGCTGTGGGTGTTGGCTAGGGTGCGTGGCACGCCGTTTACGGCGCTGGATAGGCCTGTGCGCGGGGATGAAGGGATGGTGGTGGAGGACGAGGGTAGGTTTAGTGGGGAGCAGAGTGTCGAGAGGAGGGATGTGAAGAATGGGCAGTTTTTCTGATGCTGAAGGGGGGGTCTGGTTGGCTAGGCGAAGGTGAAAGGAGAGGGACGTATGAGATAGGGGGATGTATGGGACTAGCGATTATTGTGTAAAAAGTTAAAGGCGGTCAAATCATATCGCGAGCAGCGCAACCCGTCATATTAGACCAAATATCACCAGCAGCAGAAACACATGAAACATACAAGTCTAGGATCTATGTTCTGTACTGTTTAACCCATAATATATATATATATATATACAAAAACCCCCCTCCCCCCTCCATTGCCGCCCACACGCACACTCACCTCCCACCCGCCAACCTCCAAGCCTTCAACGGCAGCGCCTGCAGCTTCAGTACAGTCGGGCGAATAAACGCCACAAACGTCAGCGCGCCAATAACGACACACAAGATATTAACAATATAATACCCGTCCGTCGAGATGGTGCAGGCGCCACCCCCAGCCTTGCAGCGAGCCTTGTCCGGCTCCGCAACACAGGAAAAGGGCGCGTCGATGACGTCGACAGACTTCATGTCTGACGGGTTGACGGTGGGCGGGTGGCACGTCGCGACGGTGAACCAGTCGACGAATTTGAGGACGAAGATGCGGGGGAATGTGCCGCCGAGGTTGGAGACGCTGGGGTGTTTGGGTTAGCGTTTTATTTTTTATTTTTATTTTTACCTTGTATAGGTGTGTTTTAGTAGGACGGGGAGGCAACTTACGTAGCGAGCAGCGTCATGTACGTGCCGCCGATGACGGGGTCTGAGATCTTGGCGTGGAAAGCCGAGATGGCGACAAACATGACCGTGTTCATGAAGGTGCTGAAGACGTGCTCGACGATGACGAGCAGGAGATACCACGTCGTGGTGTCGCCGGCAGGGAAGATCATGACTGTGAACTGCGCAAAGACGGCTGCGAAGAGGCGGCCGATAAAGGCCCAGGACCACACGCTCATCGGCTGGTACTTCTGGCTCCACTGGCCGGCGTAGTAACCCAGGCCGATCTCAAACGGGAAGTCGATGAGTACAGTCAGCGCGAGGTCTTCTTGGCTGAATCCCTTGTCGAGGAGTTTGAGGTTCGTGACGCCGTCGTTGGCCTGGAATCCAATCTTGGCGATGAGGTGCACCACGATGAAGAGTTGGATGTTGCGCAGCTTGAGAATGCCGCCCATGACCTTGTACACGTCCCACACACCCTCCAGATTGCGCGCGCGGTCTTCGCGCTTGAGTAGTGCGAGACCGATAGTTGCGACCAGGTATGCCCAGCCCCAGAACCATAGATAGCTGGGCAGCGTGAGGAGACCCTCGTCCAGGGGCGCGTCGGCGGGGCGGAACCATTTGTTTGCAAAGTCTTTGGAGTTGAAGGCGAGAAATACGGTGTATGAGAGGAACTGCCCGGCGGTCAGGCCGACGGTTTGGGCAGTGGAGGCGTAGGAGAGATTTTCAGGGGAAAGGAGGGTTAAGGCCCAGCCGTCAACGGCAATGTCTTGAGTCGCGCACATGAACACCAGGGAGAACCACCACCAAGTGAATTCCCAAACACCACTGGAGGAGGTACCGGCATCCTTCATGAGACTTGAGACGCGCGTGGAGAGGTACAGCATTCCAAAGCCGGATAGAGTCTGGATAGGGAGGATCCAGCTCTTCCTGCGACCGACTTTGGGGCTCCATATCGCGTCGACGAGGGGACTCCATAGAAGCTTGAGTGAATATGGATATGATGCTAGCGAGAAGATACCAATCTCACTGTAGCCAACGAATGGCTTCAGCAGGAACGGCACAGATCCCATAGCTAAACCCATGGGTATTCCCTGTAAAAAGTACAACCCCACCAACAGTAGGAAGTTTCTCCTGTCCTGCATGGGCATATCAAAGAACCCTATGGCCTCGCCCTCACCCTTCTTCTTCTCCTCCGGTATATCATCGTCTAAAGAAAATGTGTCTCGTCCCATGAGATGTTGTGCCTGTGATGCCGAAGAGGGGTCATCCAGTGAAGAATGCTTGCGGCGATGCTCGAGTAGCCCGTTCATCTCGCCGTTTGCAGACCCGTTCGGACTTTCCGCTAGATATGTAGACGAACTTGCGCCGCGGTCAGGCGTACTATTGCCTGCGTTTTTGCGGGACTTCTTGGATGGCATCTGATCGTCGCTGTCGGAGTCGAAGTGCGTCGGCGAGGGAAGGGACGTCGAAGAAGGGTTGGGTATATGAATGGGAGGAACCCGAGGATTACGTTCTACAGATTGCCGAGTGCTCCGATAACTATCAATATCCTGTGTGGAATGTGGAAGGTCTTCAAGTTCGTGTCCGTTTTCAAGGTTTTGGTGCCTTTGTTGTGTGAGTAGGTTCTGGCGGTGCTGTGCTTCGTGGACAGGGACAGTAGGAAGTAGAGTTGAGGTCAACGAATGGATGTGAGCACCGGAATGAAAAGAGCCGTCAGGCGGTTGAGGCATACATATAAAGGAATGGTAGCCAGCTGTTGCAGCAGGCCGAAGATTCTGAGGACGCTTGGTATGAGATCAGAACGTGGCCTGTTTGGTGCGCGGCAAGCTAACGTTAACGTGCGAGGGGGTGTGGAGACTGGAGTGCAGGGGATCGACAAGCCCACGTCGTTCGTAAGGCTACGGATCGAGTCCGACAACGAGGCTGGAGTTGCGGATTCAACCACGAACTTGACAATTGTGAACAAAGTCTGTATATGTAGATCCAGGGTTGTATGAGAGACTATCTCCGATCGTGCAGTCAGTCCGGAGGGTGCCCGCACGTGTTTCCGCGTTTCCGTATTCGTGTAGCTTATCTTATCAATCTCCCGACGCGTTCTCGGCCCTACAGCATCACATCAACACCACATCTAACCTCACCATCTTCAAAGACATATTAATTCTCAGGTATCATTCTCCCAGCCATGTCTATAGAGGCCCTCCGATCCGAAATCACCTCACTGGAGTCCCAACTCAAAGCCCTCGAATCCCTCCTCCCACACGCCCACAGCACCCTCCTCTCGCTTCCCTCCATCGCCGCCGCTCTCAAACGCAGCACATCCACATCGCCCTCCATAGCCCGCGCTCGCGCCCATCTCACGCGCCAACTGGCCCACAACACGCATATGAACTATCGCCTGACCTCCGGCATAACCGCCTTCCGCGTGCAAGACCCCGACCCCTACGCCGTCGACTCCGGACGCGTGCTCGGCCTGCGCATCGAGCTGCCCCAGGGCGCCACGTTCGGGACACCGTATTTTGTGTTCCTCGTCGCCGTGCGGGTTGCAGGCCAAGGAGAGGAAGAGGGTGAGCAGCAGAGCAGGAGGAGGTTGTTGAAGGTGCATAAACATACGGTTCCGCCTGCGGTGCCGATCGATGCTCTTGCGAGGCGGTGGCTTGCGCTGCCTGGGAAGACGGGCAAGATGGTACGGAAGCAGGATCTACATGCGTTTGGGCGAGCGTTGAGGCATGCTGTTGTCTCGTTTCATGCGCGGCTGGCAGCCGTGGAGAAGTTGCGGGTAGATGCTGGGCTTGAGGGGAAGGGCGAAGGGCGAGATGCAGAAGATGGAGAGAAGAGGAGGAAGGGAAAGGGTGGCATCGTGGCTATTACTGCAGATGAGGCGGCGCATACAGTCGATATCACCTTTAAGAGCGGCCTTGTTGGGAGACTGCGGATGAACAGAGCTGGTGCTATCGAACATGTCGTGGTCAAGAGAGCTCTAGACGCAAATGCGGACGACGAGACCGCGCAACGCAAACGAAGAGAGCTGAAACGGAGGATTACAGGAGGTGATGGAAGGATCGAGGGTGTCGTGGACAGGATACTGGGTAACAGTGAAGGTTGAAAGCACCTAATTCGAGCTACGAAGCCTCATAAGACGAAGCTGGTCTTTGTCATCACACATTACCATCCATGCACCAAGCTTCCAGCGGCGCTCCCACAAAGCTAAGACAATATGGCACGTGAGCATCCTGGTAGAAGCAGAGGAGAACTAGGCTTGGTCTAGCTGTTTATCATACGCTACAACGGTCAATACCTTCCAAGCTACGCAGATAAGCCATAGCAGCACTAAGCGGCCGTCGAGGGCACTGCAGCTCCGGCACCTGTCGAGGAGAGATTGCGCTACAGTCTGTTCGTGATCATAATTCATCTCGGTCCTCCCACAGCAGCCCAGTGTGTGATCCATCCACGCGCCCATCAAAATCAAAGCCTGGAAGTGTGTCTGAAGGAGGTGGGAGATTGAACATGGAGCTTCGCCCACTGACTGAAGGGGCGAAATCAAGGAACGAAGAGAGACTAGGTAGGGCTTGTGAATTCGACGGCTTGCTCGTTGCCCTCATGCCTGAAACACTATCTGGCTGAGCCGACTTTTGGACTGTAGGTGCCGGAGGGGGTGGCATCGAGTCGTTTGTCATCAGCATGCTCATTGTAATGCCATGACTTGTGTTTGTGGTGGTCGCAGACGACGGTACGAAGGATGCAGACTCGGGGGCCAGAGACATCGATAAGGATTGCAGTGGTGGCAGAGGTGCATTAGCATCGGCCCATCCAAATATATTTCTGTTAAGGGTGACGGGGCTATAGTCATCTCCAGATTCCTCCTCATATGCGGTAGATGGGTACACGTCGTGAAAGTTGGTCATTAGTGTCAGTGATCTAAGAGAATTCGTAGATGTGGTTATCCCTGCATTCGTCGGGAGAGCGACACGTGCCGGTGTAGGTTCTGATGTCTCCACGAGCTCCTGGGGTTGGCTTGAGGTACTATCCCGATTCGCAGTGGCTACTACAGAGTCGGCTTGAGCATTACTAGACTCCTCAGCAGCGGTAATACCGTCGGCAGCCTTGGATTTTAGGCCAGATTTGACATACAGATCCGAAAACTTTGTCCGAAATCGATCTCTCAGATCTCTTGGACTTCGATACCGGGTGTCGAATTCTGGACTTTTGAGGATAAGATGCCATAGGGAGCCATGCTTCTCATAGCCTTCGAGTATTGCGCGATCTTCGCTCTCGGTAAATGGCCTGCGCGTGCGCCGTGTGCTTTTGGCGAAGGGCTCTTCGATGCCCATTTCTGCTAGTGCATCTGCGTCCTTGAGAGAGGTAGCCTTGCGCGGATTGAGTTGCTTCTTGGGTACATGCTTAGGTGCCTTATCCTTTGCCACAGCGGCTGGCTTATCGACAATTCTTTGTGGAGAGTAATCCCTTGGTCTGCAGGATCGAAACCTATCACGTGTTAGAGGGTTGGATGGGGATGACCAGTAACAACTACTGTCAAGGCATACCGGTCTTTCAAATCCACAGATGTGCGGCATTCCTTGAACTCATAATCCTCACACTCTAGTATCTTCTTCCATTTGCCAATACCAAACCTGGCCACTCCTCGGAGCAGGTGTGCTGTCTCCTCATCGGTCCACTTGTTTCTCTTTGACTTCTCTTTACCAGTCGTTTTAGGCTGCTGCTCTGAGCTTTCTATCTCCTCCGCACTTTGTCGTGGAGATGGTGCGCGCGATTCCTTTTCAGGCAATAATTTCGGAGCAGGCAGAGAGTTCCTGGTTTCTTCTTCCCGCGCATGAGCGCTCACAACCCTATCGGTACTCTCATCTTTCTCTGTGATCCTAGGAAATAGCCCGGCATCAGGAGGTGGCTGATGCAAACCCTGTAATAATGGTGGTAGTCGTTTGGACGCCTTCTTCCTTATAGAGTGAGGTCGAGGAAGCGTCAGCATTCCATTGCTACCTGAACTAGTATTACGCTCGACAGCAATACCATTGGTATCACTGTCGTCAACCCTACGACGCTTCAAAGCTCCATCTCGTAATATGTGATCCAAACCACCTCTCGCCGAAGGCTCTGTAGTGTCTGGTCCGTTGAGGACCTCAGCTATTGGAACGCCGTGTTTAGAGCGAGACGACTTGTTTGGATGACTAGTACTTCTCGAGTCATCATTACCCTCGGTCCCACCTAGTCCTGGGCGAGGCTGTAAAGTGGGAAAGCGACTACTATCTTCTCTTCCAGTATGATGATCCGATTGCTGGTACAGAAGCTCACGTCCATGGAAGTGTTGCCCATGTCCGCTTTGCAGGTCATCTGTAGCATTATAGCTTGGTTCTACTGGAGCAGGTCGTTGCGAAGCTATCGAAGGGAGCGTGAATTGGAAGGGAACCTGGCCATTCGTACGATGATCAAGAAGGTCCGGGTTGATCAAGGAATTGATGCGGGGCTCCATGTAGCGGAGTGAGATCCATGAAGCGCAACGAAGTCACTCGGCAGTTCTCTATGTCGAATTGAAGTATGACAAAGAATGACAACTCGATGGTAGAAAGCTTGCTATGTTGTGCGGGTCGATACCTGGGTGGGTGGTTAATAGATAGGAGGGTTTCTCAAGCATCCGTCCATCCACAACCATTAATATATGCGGGGCCGTCGCGTACGCGCTCAGTGAGACTATCACAAGCTACATCGACATCATCACCCCAACATGACGATCAAATCAGACTATAATGCACGCTGATGCCTCCTTATGACAGCTCTTTGCCGCCTACGGCACACCATACGAGCTCTCTCTACCCGGAGCCTCCCTACCACCTACCCTCCGATCCGTCGCGTCTCGCTCCCGAGGACGCATATTATACACAGCCTCCGCCTCACAGATCACGCCAGCCTGCACTTGGCAGTGTAGGAGCCACTACCGGATCAGTAGTGAGACCGTTGACAGAGGTCAGACGAAAGATCAAAGAGCGAAGTCGGAGCAGGAAGAAGACGGCGCAATGGAAGAAACTCCTTTGGGTCGAGCAACAGTGTACGTGGATTTGCGCACGTCAAATATATACTTTAGCTGACTGTCTCAGACCCTGATAATTACACTGATGAGCAGACTTTCCTCCATGAATTGAAACGAAATCCTTCCTTTCAGCAATATGAATTCTGGCCGCTCATGGCAGATGCCACGGTCATAGTACAACATCTATCTTCTGTAGCGATCTTCATCTGTTGTTTTGTCGGCATCATCCAAGAGAGAGTCTCGCCTGTCACTGTGGTAGGATCTGGCAGCTTGAGCACATTCTTCGGCTGGCTGTTCTGGGACTATTGGGTCAGTCAAGAAGAATTAGCAGAAAAGGCCTCATTCGTCGCAACGGAAGCCATAGATGAAGCCTCATCCGTAGACGAGAGGGCCGGAGGTCTTGAGAGTACAAGGACAGCTCAATCGGCCGATAGAGAAGGTCTATTTCTCAACACAGACCCCAGTATCACTAAGATGCCCGGCCAGACCTACGAATACAAAGCGAGTACTGCTTCCGAGGGCTCAAGTATCTCCACAAAGTCAATGCTGACTACTGGTCATCCCACGGGAGCGTCAAGCTTCGCTACGTACAGTCACTTCCCACCACCCGGAGACTCTGTATCCTCGTTGTCTCCGAGGAACCAGCAGCGTCTCGCAACCGCGAAATCGGCCACTCTAATATATTGCGCACTTCTTGGTCTAAGTCCCATTCTCAAGTCTCTCACAAAGTCAACAACGAGTGATTCCATATGGGCAATGAGCTGCTGGCTCATGTGTATAAATGTGTTCTTTTTCGACTATGGGGGCGCGGTTGGTGCAAAGTTCGTAACAACAATCTTCAAAACCTGAACGGGAAGCTAATATCCGGGAACAGATTCACAGCGTCTCTTTCCACTAATGCCGCTCTCATGGCTTCCACAGTCCTAGCATCCCGGCTACCATCCACAACGCACGTGTTCTCATTAACTCTGTTCTCCATTGAGGTTTTTGGTCTGTTTCCTGTCTTTCGACGCTACCTCCGTCACATCTCCTGGAAGGGCAACTTTGTGCTCACGATCGTCCTTGTTGTCGGCGCTAGTGGTGGCGTAGGGGTGACTGTCTCAGGTGGTGCGTGGACAGCAGCATTCGTCGGAATCATCCTTGGTGGCATCACCACATTCTTAACGATGGGTATCTGTAGCTGGTGGCTCATCGGGCTGCAAAAGTATAAAAACGAAATCCATGGACCTTGGGACCCTGCTCGACCGATAATCCGGCGTCGTTGGGACTGAGCCGATCATGTTATGGAGCCCATATTTATATTCCTGGAGTCAATGCAAGACATTGATTCTACAACACCCATTCGGTGATGGCGCCCCAGGAAGAGTTGACTCACCACACTACAATATTGTGTAGAATTCTCGGCATGTGAGAATCCGTTGCCACATCCGATGTAATCTTTCTAGCGTTTCGACCCCAGATGATCATCATGTCGCCATGATTGCATTATCCGCCGACTGTGAATAACATGATTTCCACTAGATCATCTTTGCCGGCATAATTTAAACCGACGTAATGAGTACATGACCAGAGCCCTTGGTTTTCCGTCTGAGGTGCCTTCCCTACGCCTATCATGAATATGGCATAAAAACTGCAGACGCATTTTAGTATGCGGCGCGTTGTTCCCCACGAAGTGAAGGTCTGCCTTCGAAATGTTATTTAGGACTGAAAGTCCAGCCGAGAAGTCTTCAGACTAGGTGCGTCATGCGAAGGAACTCGAGCGTAGCAGCACATATTGATTTGTCTTAGCAAAACACCAAACCAAGATGGTGCAAAGCCTCATTTTTAATCTCGCGCACAGTGAGCTCTACATCCTAAATCAACATTTTGCGTCGCTCTAGGAGCTGTTGAAAGAAAGAAAGCCTGCGCGATGGTAGGGCTGGTAAAGCGAAATCTGCTCAGAGAAGCAAAATGTAGAGGTCAACTTCAGCATAAGTTTAGCGACAAGTCCGAAGTAGAGCCTGTCAACAAATCATGTCTTGCAATAGGGAGACTGTTCCGTCGTGTGTGATGTTCAGTCGCGGATACATTGACAACAAGTGTATACCGGCAGACGCAATAACGGAACACAAATGCAGCGATAGGATTGTACACAGTCGAGCCACTATAAGTCGACTGTCTATTGCAAACAATGGGGCAAGCCTTGAGACTCGGATATCAAACTATACTGGTCAGTAATGCAGCGTCGCAAGGTCTGCAAACAAGTCCCCAGAGACTGGATATCCGAGGCGGTTCTTCGTTCCCTGGTCCGAGTATACACTTATCCACCCAATTGAGAGGCGCTCCATGCAATCACCGGGCGACCACACAGGTCAGCATAGCACAATACGATGTGGATGTTCATTATAGAGTGTTTCAATAACTGCTATGTGACCTTCAGCTCATGCTTCTGGCATCTTATTCGTTGGAAATCTACTACGGCGTCCGACCTAATGACTAGCAAGGGTGTCTGTTCTAATCAGCTTATGCTGGTCCCTAGTAGGCCACAGGGTCTGTTGCCAAACTTTATATTCGATCAGGCCATCCTCTACCTAGCACACACTCATGCTTAGCCATAGCAGCCTTGCGAGGAAGAACACCCGTAAACATGGACAACTATAATCAGCCGAGCATGATTCAACATCTCAAATTTTGCGCGCGCTAGCGATGAGTACTGCAGGCTAGGCAGAAGTAATGAACGAGCAAGATGGTGAAAAAGGACCGATGCTGGAAAAAGAAACCCTTTATGATATGACAGATGCAGACGCAAATGCAGGGTCCGTCCGTCCCGAGGATTCGGTCAGCGCGCGAGACGGGAGCGCCGGATCGGGGGATATTTACACTCCAAATACCACGTGTTTACGCCCGCGATTGGCTGTTATACGCATAGATAGGGCTGAATACAGGAAATGATGCCATCTGGCGACAACGACCGTTTGCATCGTTTTATGGGTCATTAACGATGGTACGTTTGCGCACCGACGATGGATGGATTGTTAACATGACGGAATACTACGACTACTGCGCCGAATGTACTTTTGATATGCTACTTAAATTCGACTGGCAAGTAGCAACACATTTAGCTCTCGCGATGCGTATATATGAGCAAAAGCAATCCACCGCATACACCAACCATATCGAACCTGTTTACATCCACTGTATAATCACTGCGTGCATTGAATGTTCTACTATTCGTTGATGAGTTGTTGGCCTGGCAGCCTTAGCATTCGAGCCTGGCTGAGTGCGCGGACGCTCGTAAACACCACGTCCTTTCGGACTTTCACTCACCGCTACGATACCTTACATGAAGCATCATGCTACTCCGATAATCCATATATACAAGCCAAGACGAGCACATTGTCGGCCTGCCATGCCACAAATTACAAGTGCCACATGCAGTCGTGCGCCGTTCCAGACTCCTTTGGCCCCCAGCTACAGAAAATTTACAGTTAGCCTGTCCTTTACACGCACACACACACATAGCATGTGGAAACGATTGTTGCCTGAGCAGCCTTGCGTCGCGTACCAAAATAGGCGCGGCTGAAAGGCTGCCCGCCTGCTGGATCATATTTTCTCGCCCTGGTCGTATTTCACACTTTTCCACCGCGAAGACGTCTCATCAGGTCTTCTGATCCAGATCGACGGAGCTGTGTTTTTCTCGAGCCTTGTCGTGTCTTTGCCAAATCAGAGCTCATAATTGGTGTCTTACCCCACTCTCCGGCTAGCCCGCTGCCAATAATACCAGGCTGCCATGTCTCTACGTCCAGATGACCGCAAAGGCCGCTCACGTTCAAAGTCGCCAGCTGGGAGATCTAGAGATAGATCTTCAAGCAACGTACGCGTTCCCAAGTCTGACGCATTAGCCTACGGTCAACCTCCGCCAGGCGGTTTTGAAACGCGAACTCCAACTCAGGCAGCTCCCGGTCTAGCAAGCTACGCAAATTCGGCAATGAATATGATGAGTGGTGCTTTGGGAGGGAGTGATCCTTCGCGAGATGATTCATATACGATGGGTGACTATGCCGACCTTCCACCGCACGAACGGCCAGGATATGTGGCGACTGCTACGCCTGTAGCGGGTGGTAAAGTGCCTTATCAATATGCTCCGAATGCCGGACTAGCAGGTCAGCCGTATCCGCCTCCCGTGTCAAGGACAATTAGCCATGGTTCATCTGCGAGTGGCAGTGCTGGTGGATATCAGTATGCGACTACGCCAGGTAACATCACATACACTGCAAAGTCAGTTGTGCCGCAGCCAGGCTCTTCCAATGGACATTCAAATAAGCATTCGTCAAAACATGGGAAGGAGTCTCCTCAGCATCAAGCCTTCTATACCCAGCCAGACCAGTTCTATCCTCAGCCTCCTCCAAGTGGGCCACCGCATGGACACCATCACATGCCAGGAGGATTCCCCGCAGGCAATGTCGTGGAAGTCATTCCAGGAGGTGGCAGGATCGCATCACCTCCGTCTCCTGGGAAGCGACCGCATTCGATGTCTCTAAGTACCCCCGGCCATGGCCCCGAGCTGCGCGCTCCCTCACCTGGATTCGGACTAGGGAATCGTATGGACAGACTGTCAGTCAGTGGCAATCGACCAAACATCCAGACTTTGGTACCTGGGGGTATGCCATCGGGAGGCGGAGGCATGCTTCCTCCACCGAGTCCCATGCTTGAAGCATACCATGGCGTGTACCAATCCATCTCACCTATGCCCTCACCCATGATGCATGCATATCACCCACACGACTCCGACCTCGAAGACCTGCCTCCACTATCCCCACGGTACTCGCACGCTGGGCACCACCGTACACTGTCCGCCTATAGCCGCGAATCGTCGCCTGCGCGCTCCACACGAACCTCCAGGTCCAAATCGTCAAAGTCCAAGTCCTCAAAATCCAGCAAAAAGGATGATAGAGATAGAGGCGAGCGCCGCGTCAAGATCTACGATGCAACCGAAGACGCCCATGCCATCGTCGCCGCCATGTCCCACCGCCAGCCTGACGTATTCCCCCTAATTGACATCCTCCCACAGCTCAACCACGACCAAATGCTTGAACTACGTACAGAGTATAAGCGCCACTGCAAAGTCCAAGGCCATGGCATTAATGTGGCCAAACACATCAAGATGAAAACCTCGGGTAATTTTGGTAAGCTCTGCTACGTCACCGCGCTCGGCCGCTGGGAGTCCGAGGGATACTGGGCAAATACGTGGTATCAATCTGGAAATGCGAGACGCGAGTTACTGGTGGAGTGTCTGATGGGACGGGGGAACGTCGAGATGAGGGAGATCAAGGCCGCGTTTAAGGACAAGAGATATAATGACGACTTGGTGAGGTGTATGGAAAAGGAGCTCAAAGCAGACAAATTCCGCAAAGCTGTTCTATTAGCGCTAGAAGGGAGGAGGCAAGAGGAGCGTGAGCAGTGGCCGATAGAGTACCGCAACCGCGACGTCGACACGCTGTACACCGCGCTCAAAGCGCGCGAGGGCGGCGAGACTGCGATTCTGGAACTTGTCATCAAGCGCAGTGATGCTCATCTGAGAGACGTCTTACGGACGTACGAGGTCAAGTTCCAGGAGAACTTTGCACGCGAGGCGTTGCGGAAAAGCAACAATCTAGTAGTACGTCTCCCCCCCTTTGCCCCTTATTCACATTTCCACCACCACCCAGAACCTCACAATCCTAACTTCACACCACACAGGGCGAAGTCGTAGCACACATCCTCAACGGCGTCATCAACCGGCCCGCGCGCGACGCCATGCTGCTACACCACGCCATCGAAGACCTCTCCGACCGCACAGACTCGCGCAACAGCAAGCATGAGCGCCAACAACGCTACGAGCTCCTGATCAGCCGCATCGTGCGTCTGCACTGGGACAAGATGCATATGATGCGTGTCAAGGTCGAGTTCGAGAAGAAGTACCGCTTGGCGGTTGAGGAAGCCCTGGAGGATTCTGTTAGGGAGGACTTTTTGGAGTTTTGCCTAGCGCTTGTGGAGTAATCGGGGCGGGTGAGTCTGGAAATACGTGGGTTTGACGACCTAAACGATAGCGACATTATGGCCTGTGTGCAGCTGTTTGGTGGTTTTTCTACGCGGAGATACCACAAATGCATTTTTGTTTGGCTTGGAAGTCTGCATGTTCCCGACGGACGTACGGCATCTCAGCGTGAATTGGCGATGACGCGGGAGGGACTTATTATCAAGGCGGCGAGAATCACTATGTTCTTAGCAGTCTATGCTGGAGGATCGAACGACTACTGTTCTAACGCTGGCACTGCACATGTAAACAACTTGAAGACATGAACCTGAGCACAGCAAATCACCCAGCACAACACCACACAACGCAACAGCTCCATTCACAGCAATCAATATCTACCACCCCTTACCAACTCATTCTCACCACCCCTTACCAACTCATTCTCACCACCTCCTCCCACCACCATCCCCGCAGTCCCAACCACCCCCAAAACCACATCCCACCCCCAAGTTCTCTCTCATCTCTCACAACAACCCAATCGTCACATCCCCCTTAACACGCGCATAAATCTCCACCTCAACCTCCAAGTCAAGATCAATCTTAATCTTCAAACTACTATTGACGTTCTCCCCGATCTCACCCTTGCGCTCGCCCAGGCGCGACGCGTGCACAGGTACCATGCGGCGACCGACACGGCCGCGCGAAGGCGTGACTGGCGGGAGGGATTCTTCGGTGTCGGATTTGGGGTCGGTGGTTTGGGGGCCTGCGAGGGCTTGGTGGTCCTGGCGGTCCTGGCGGGTGGATGAGGAGGTTGTTGGGGCGCTGTGGGGATAGTTAGGGAGGTGGGGGATGGAGAGGGGATGGGGGGACGGACCGGGTGGTTGTTGTTGCGGTGGACATTTTGGGGATGGATGGGTGATAGGGTCTGTTGATGAAGTTTTGTTCTGGATTGTGCTAGGTTTGAGATGATGGATGTTGGTGGAGAAGTAAATGGAGCGTCTTCAAAGCATGCTTTTATGTCCTCCGCTACGTTGCCGTCTCCGCCCTTCAAGCCTTTCTCCTGGGACGCTGACACCTACAACGAAAAGTCTCGCATCTGCTAGATGCTGTCTGATTTCACACAATATCTAGTCATGTAACGCGCCCATCCGCCTTGCCTACGTGTCCAGACAGATCGCGCCATCATCGCCTGACGACCTGGACATGCATGCGCCCACGGGTCGCGCAGACCAGACATGATTCGAGCAAGTCCAACGACCCAGAACCGCATTTCGGAAACGGGCATGTTGGAATGACCTGATTGTTCTGCGCGAGGCTTGCTTTGCGGGTGCACAACGACGGGTTTGGGCGGGTGGACCGGTCCGCCAAGGGGTTACACGGTTTCGGGTCGAAGCGTCGGGACGCACGGCGGGGGGGAAACATGGGTGGTGTGGGTGAGATTGCTTACGGAACAGCGAGCGCTGTCTTTGTATGTGTCTATAAGGTTTCATATCATGGTGTTGGGCATTCTGACGTCCATTGCGGCATGTCCTGCGATTATTGGCACGACCGAGGCTATTCGACAGGGCCAGCGACAGAGTGCGAAAGAACGACACCGAGGCGTGAAGTCTGGACTCGTAGTGCAGTGCTCGACGAGGTCAGCCGCAGGACGAGAGATCAATGGGTGCGAGGTGGTCTTGAGTGATAACAAGGTGCGCGCTGTCCACATTGGGCCACTGCATGAAGACTGATGAACACCAGTTATACTTGTCAGTTCCAACAGATGAGTTCCCTGACGGTCAGCCTGACGACCATCCATTTGCGGGATACTTTCTACCTTTCCCGGAGCGGTCTTGGGGCCGATTGGGGGAAGGCTTCGTGTCTACGATCTCGGATGACCCGCCGCAGCTAAACTGGATATACGTGGATCAGGACACATTTGAAGTCAAGTATGGGCTTCGCGCTGATGCAGAGCCGCATATCGTTGGGCCATGGGATGTCACTCCGGTCGACAAAAGAGTAACCTTGGAGGGTTGGGAAGGATTCATCGCCGTCAAGTATGGACCTGGGGAATGGGCATTGTACTTCGATAAAGAGGATGATGACCTTAAAGGGATTTTGGATCCGGAAATGCGGAGAAAAGAGGTTGAGCTTGTGAGAAAAGAACGCAAACAGCGTAGGCCAGGCTGACTAAAGGTGTGAAGAAAGACACAACTATCGGATTTTAGTTCACAAGATTGTATATCATCTTATCGTAGTACGGAAAAGATGTCATATATTTTCCTGGGTGGACGACTTATCTACAAGACAGAGTCGGAATGATGCAGAGTGAGACAAGAGTGTTGTCGTTAGGATCTTAGAGCGCCAGGCACCAAGGCTGCAATTAGATACCTAAGATGTCCGTCCCGGGGTCGGATGTCTTGCTCCTACGGCGTTTGCTCTCGATAGTTGTGCTTATTGTGTATGGAGGTTGATTCTACATGACGCTGAGTATGGGCTAGCAATCTTTCTACATCCCTCTGAAAGTATTAGAGTTCATACAAGCACACCTGCATTCTGCTAACATAGACTCACAATGTCGCGGGAAGCATTGATTGCGAATCCCCCATTCCATCTCACACCAGTCGATATTGCAACGCTGAGGCAGAATGATGATGAGTGGGAGTACTATACATGGGACTTTCTAAAAGATGTCATAGGTGCGCTATCCATGCCGCCAACGCGATCAAAACTAAATCTCTCAGCAGAACGCAATGCACTAGACACCCTCACACGTCTCCCATCACACCTCGAAAATTACATCCACTTTAACAACTATGTCAAGCAAACCTATGGCTCCATGCTCAACTTCCTCATGCAACACAAAATTGGCTGGATACCAAAGTCTGTCGCTCCGGCCGACATCCCCGCATTGCTCCCTCTGAAACCCACAAGTATGATTCCGTTCGCGTCACCAGAAGACTATCGCATCGTGCGAAACGACTGGCCGTACGGGACATTTCCGGAGAACAAGCATCTCGTGGTCTGGCTGAAGAGCCGCATTCCCGTGAACGAGGATGGCGATCCGACAGCCGAGAGTAGAGCGTTGATTGACGATTTCGTGGATACAACGTTCCGATCAAATGTAAAAGAAGGTACAGAGATCATGTGGTTCAAAAACAGAACAGCGTGGCAGAGTGTGAGAGCTCTCGAACATATCCACGTCCTTGTGCGTGGCGCCGAGGAGGCATTGATAGAGGCTTGGACAGGACAGACTGAAGCTGATATGGAGGCCAACAAGTGGAAAGATGGTCGACGAGTCGCGGACTAGACCCAATCATTTCACTCACCATACTACGATTGAAGCACACTGGTCAACGTCCTATGGCGGGCTGTGTCTCTTGTTAAGATTATGCGGTCAGGATCACAGCTCGTCTATCTAACTCGGGACCGAGGATCGATGAGAGAGTCTTGCGGGAGCAAGGCATGACATTCACACAGCGCTCAAATCAAATTGGAGTAGTTATCACGGATCATGTTTCACATGAAAGGCTTTTTCGCTCAAGCTTTGATGCAGTATACTTGGCGATATCGATAGTGTCGGAGCACACTTCAGAAAGCAGCCGCTCCATCGGATATAAAATATTTGTAGAGTCAATTTGGTGGTTCGACGACTAAGCCAACCTACGACCACGCTTCATTCGAGGGAGTGGAAAGCAGAAACACGCTGGCACTATGAAAACCCTGTTGGCGTCCGGGCAATGTTCTCGTGACAACGACCCGAGTCTCACTCAATAGAGTTATTCGAAACACTGCTTCCTAGACTGGTGAACTCCAGACAAGTACGACCGAGATGATACGAGCACACAGAGACTGGGATACTGTGGAGTATTTCATCCATTGTTACTATTCACAGCCAGGTCAGCAATACGCATCGATGACTTCGTAACGAACGCACTTTATCTTCTTGTGGACAAAGTCTTTCCGGTCTTGAGATGGCTATAAGAAATACATCCATATATTTCTACTAGGTGAGGTCGATCTGCACCTGCAAGAGTGCCTTGCTGCCTGGCCGGGAGATTTCCAACGCGTCAGACCGCGCTCACGCCGCGTCCTTGGTCCTCTGTCCACTGCCTTTCATCGTTCTTTGTTCGCGAAGACTGCTTACTTCCGGTATCGTCAGGCTCGCTTCCAATCATCATGTTTTGAATGATTGACGACCCCATGCCAGATCATGTCCCCCAGATTCCGGAAAAATTTGCGGTATCTTTGGGTCTCGATAGCCTCGTGCATCTCAACGAGGTTGATCGGGAGGACTTTGAAATACATCCACAGCAAGACTCGCCGCACAGTGACACGATCATCACGAGACACGTTGTCTAATATTCTTCATAGGCCTCATACAATCCTTTGGGAAGAGCATTCAAAGCCATACGAATGGTTCTCAGGGCATGGACGCTGGATATCGATTCGAATTGGCATTGTACCCAATGAGACCTAACCTTTTAGCAGTGATTCTCGACACAAGAGTCGCAGATACTTACATTTCTGCAGACTTATTGACCAGAGACTGAACAACGTCTGCACGCGCCGCATCCGAGAGCCAATGTAGTCTTTTGTGTGTACGCTATCGACGGCCGATATAGAGTCTGACATCCTGATCCACTTCTTTTGAGAATTTCTCTCTGATTCGATTCTCCTGAGAATCATTAGTTGATCTTAGAGTATAGCATCCTCATGGCCCGTTCTCAATATACCGATGAGCACACCGCGTTCTTGAAGATTTTGAAAGAAATTTAGCAAAGTCTCACTCCATTTGCACTCATCCAAGTCGTCGAGAAGTAACATATTCTTCCGTTCAGATCTCATGGCCACGGTCATGTCGAACAATTCCACATTCGAAGGCTATTTGCCATGGGCGCCCCCCGGTGCATCTTCTGAGAGCTTCGTGCATCTCGAAAGGGGAATGCCTTGAAGTCACACAAAGTTGCGCTTCGAACGATGATACTGCATTAGAAAGATTCCGGGTATCGCCGCGACGTAAGTGGCGGTAGAATTATGCTAGTGCTACATCATTTAACATATCACACACGGCTTCGATAGTGTGTGACAGAGCCTTGGAGCTGCAAAACGTTGAGCATACTATAAATGGAACCATGGGGCGCAAAACGTACGAAAGCGCTATCTTGCCTAATCCAGCTGCAAATGCATCTACGAGTCAGTAGGGCAGATGATCGGGATAGTTTAGACGATGCTCAGAAAAGCCGCTCAACCACAGACCTGCTGTTCTACCAGCTACCCGATTCGCATACACTCGGCATCCGACGAACCAACCGCTCGTTGATGGGTCATGCAGGAGAGAAGCAGGCTCATGCTACTCGTATAGGTCCTTTGTAGACAGCCATTGGACGACGATATTCTCCCTGCTATCTATACACTCATCAGTAAGCCTTCGATAAGCTCAAAGGATGTGTTAAAGACTATCTAATTTTGCGGCACGCATCTTTGCGCTCGGTTGCTGCACGTCATCTCTGATACGGCTGAGAATACCAGTGAGGGCCGACGTCATGTTCTGGATGTCGCGTCAGAGATATTTTTGATACACCTAGTGTTAAGGTTCATTATCTTCCAAGACCACTTACCTCTCATCCACAGTTATGGCAAGTCTCAACGTAGACTTACACTGTTCGATGCGCTGAAGCGAGGTCTTCACATCTTTCTCATTCAGTGTCCAACAAATAGCTCGCTTGAAGGCACGTTGCTGAACGCCAGCCTCGCCTGACCACGCTGCGCTAACTGTCTCCTCGAGGACTCTTAGCTCTTGGGCGTACACCACCAGGGGCCGTGCTCTTTGCATAGCATCTCAAGCCTGGATCTAGCCTTGTCGCACCCAAGTCTGAATCACTGGACACGCGCTCAGTAAGGGCGTCGAGCTCCCCGAGGACGGCTCGCAAGTCCCGGACCTACTCGATAGTCTGGCTTAGACCCCATGGGTCGTTCTTTAGTGCAGCTTCAAAGTTATCATATACTTCCAATGCCTTGTTCGTTGCTTGCAAAATTGCTATTACTCCGGCCGCGATACTCAACGGGTCAGCCATACTGGGTACAAGTCAATGCTCAAGTCCCATCATCCGGTTGATCGAAGACGAACGGTTTCCAGTCTTTAAGATGGTATTGAAGTGTGGTAGCAGGTTTGAGATGACCATCCAGTCTCAGCCTAGTCGTGGCAATGAGCAATTCGCCTCCCTGTCGTTCTATTTACGTCCCATGAGGCACAGTAGCCTTAGACCTAGTATACTGCACACACGGTCTGCTACACTTAGCTCATAGACTTGTGGTAGCGACGAATATGGCGACTATATCTGTCACGTTGAGCTAGCCTTAATTCATGGAGCAGAGCAAGGCTGAAGCCTAAACCTGTTGTGACTCGTCTCAGAGATGCAGCCACTAAATTGGATCTCAAACGGTGTTCCGCGCCGCTACTGTCCGCTTTGGCCAGTCATGTGCTCCATTACATCTTAAAATATCGGGGATATGCTCCCTTATGGCGATTGGATGGGACCAAATCAATATGATGTTGCGAGCCTTCGGGGGTCACATTATTGTGCCGTGTAGCCTGATCACCATGTAAACATCATCACAATAGCCTCATCCATACTAGAGCAAAAACAGCGATCATGTACACAGCCTTATGACAGCATCCTGATCTAAACCCGCGCGTAAGTCCCTGTAGGTCCCGGCCCTGTTGCTACTCGCGTGCATATGCCTGTGCTTCTCTCAATCTCTCTCCAACGGATACCCCCCTCATTGTACGAAGCCTGGGTACTTGAGGTATTCATGAAGGGTTACAACACCATGCCGCAAATGGTATACGGTAAATCTTGTCCGTCACTTGGAGCCATGTCAGGCGGCATCAATGCAGCCCTGCCCCATTTCACGATTCGAATACATAAGAAGTCGGTCATACCAATAATTACTTGCTTCGCATCGCAAATTTTGCATCGCAACGCTCATTTTGACATCCTACTCTGATTCCTCTTATTCTTGACTTTACAGGTCAGAGGGCCTAATTCTTGGTAGCCTTTAACGATGGCACTTCAAGATAACGATCCTTTGGATTGTTTCTCGAAGCCTCGGAAGACAAGAGCAAAGCCAACTCCTGTCAAGCCAGCAAAGTCTGAGGATGCAGAAATCCCGACTAACCCAAGTCAACTCATACGATGGCGTGATGCTTTCGAGAAAGCGCAAAACAAGTTCAAGTACGACGACATCGACGCAGAAAAGGAAGTTAGACTACTTCTCCTATATGCAGGCAAAAGTAGTACTCCTATTCAGGTCTCACTTAGAACGATTTCCATGGACCTTCTCGGAAAGAAGTTCCATTATGACGCTTTATCATATTACTGGGGTGATGGGCCACAGATCGACCCAGTCTTCATACGACCAGTCAAAAATCAGCGTGATGGCAAGGATATCAAGATATTCGAAGATGTCTATCGCGCTTCGACTTTTCGAATTAAAGTGAAACGGAACCTATATTCGGCTCTTCAGCACCTTCGGGAAGAGAACGAAGATGTGATTCTGTGGATAGATGCTATATGCATAAATCAACAGAATCAACAGGAAAAGGAAGCGCAAGTTGCTCGCATGGCGCACATATACCGCCAAGCATCTAATGTGTGCATCTGGCTTGGTCATTCGAATGAGCGCTGCTCTAATGCAATGGATTTCATAACGAGGATATTAGGAACCCCAAACCTGGATGATTTTGTTCGAAAAAAAGAGCACGTGCAGCGCTGGCTTGATCTTGCACATCTGATGCGAAGTGACTGGTTCACTCGTCGCTGGGTCATTCAAGAACTTGCCCTTGCCAAAGAGGCCGTGGTCCACTTCGGCGACCGAACAATCAGCTGGGACGACCTCAAAGACGCCGTAGGACTTTTCAGTCTGCATTTTGATACTATCCAGCAGAACTTCGCTGACGCCGATCAACGCGACATGCTTCAGGAAATAGGAGAGCTCGACCTATTAGGGGCACAAGTACTGGTGGACGTTATTGGAAATGTGTTTCGCAGGAAAGCCGACGGAACGATATACGAACCAGTCGCTGGACTAGAGACCCTCGTCTCCTCTTTGTCGACCTTCAATAGCTCCGATCCTCGCGACACAATCATCGCTCTTCGGAACCTTGCCAAAGAGACCTCTGGAATGTTTTCAAGAGGAACGACCAGATATGCGCCACCACCGCCACCTGACTATACCAAAAGTGTTCTTGTCGTGTACAAAGAATTCGTAAAATGGGTAGTTACGACTTCCAAGTCTCTTAACATAATATGTCGTCACTGGGCCCTTCCGCCACGCGTCGCAGAGTCTACACTAGATCCGAATCAGCTTGCTATGAGCACTGAACTACCGTCGTGGGTTAAAAAGATCTCAGAGAGCAAATATGGTGCTATGCTTGACGGCCGAAGTGGGCGTAAATCGGCGGACGACTTTGTAGGATTGCCAGGCCACTCAGCCTATAACGCATCATACAACATAGAAGCAGAAGTATACTTCGGCGCTACTGAATATAAGACAGGCCTAAAGCCGCGTACGCCTCTATTGCCGCACGGGTTCGTGAGTCTCTCTGACCGTACAAGACAACCAAGTATACCAATTCGTAGGGAAACAGAGAATCATACCCAACTATTTGGACTATTCGGGGAACCGCTCTCAGCATCAGACATGGCAGATCAATCTCCTTGGGCTGATCAATACATTCCAACTTCGAAGTCGCCTCAGTCTTCACAGTTTCCTTCTGTCAAAGATGGGACAACCATGCAACCAATCAACGGAACTCAACCTGGCCGACATGCTCTGCTGAACGGCACTGCAGAAGACGAGGAAACACCACAAGCCGAAGCAGGGGCGCAAGAAGTGAACATGAATGGCCACACATCGCACATCCCCAAACCTCTCGCGAAAGCTATACTTCAAGTTCAGAAACAGCAGCCCAATAAGCACGACGCAGCACCAGTAGACAGTGACATGACTAAGAAATGTGAGCCTTCCAGTGTAGAGGCTGTTGAGGCGGAGGATTCTTCTATTTTCGCCAGAGGTATTCAAATAAGCACTATCACTTTTGCTACCAATCCCATAGCGGATGGTGTAATTCCGCAAAAAGCGATTCATTTAGGAGGCTATAACAAGAATAGCGAATATAGTCAGATCAAGGCACCAGACAAGCTTTGGCGCACTCTAGTCGCTGATCGAGGGCCAGATGGAGGTCCCACCCCGGCCTGGTACCATCGTGCTTGCTTAGAGTGCCTCATCAACGATACTGTAAACGGCCACATCAACGTCAAGCAGCTCTTGGAGTCGAAGAAGAAGCTCCAGCACGTTCGGAAATTCCTAGAACGTGTCCGCTCCATTGTCTGGGAACGGGTCATCTTCGAGGCAGATCCTATGTCCAAACAGTCCAATCGGGAATCGCTTTTTGGACTTGGACCTGCGACGACCTTGACCAATGACATAGTATGTATTCTCTTTGGCTGCACCGTGCCTGTCATACTGCGAGAGCAGAAGGATGAGCATGACGAAGTGTACTACGAATTCGTCGGCGAGGCTTTCGTCTACGGTATGATGGATGGCGAAGCTGTCACGAGCATGAGCGAGGAAGAACTTCAGGAGAGAGCAACGTACTTCAGACTCATGTAAGTCAAGTCGATAGCGTGGGTGGTACACGTACCAATCGTTCTGTGTACAAGGGGGGCTTCACATTACTTGCTGTGGAAAGCACTCTAGCCCATCAAGCTATCGTTGACACTTAATGTAGCTGCAGGGATGCAGATCGAAGATTTTTCTGTAGTTGTCTGATAGGTTTCGGGGTGGGAATGGAGTTGGAGACGTAGAACAGCGGGGTGGAGTAACGGGAGCTGTCAGATTATGCGTTCTGCAAAGGAGTGTTTGTTGTTTGGCGCGCAGAGGCGTGCTTGTCTGGAAGCTTCCTTATGGGTGAGATATCGAGATGATTGTTGTCAAGGTGTTGTTCGGATGGGATTTAGGCTATGTGAGTGGAGAGATCGGGAGGGAGTTCTTGTGAGAGGCTCTATACCGTTATTTTGGTTTCATCGTAATATCTCAATTCATGTATTGGGTAGATATTTTTCTGGTGTTAGTGAAGTCTCGTTTTCCATTTCTCTCTTTAACGCAGGGGAAAATTTTGATTTTTCTCTGCCAGAGGCAGAAATGCGTCGTGCCTAGAACTCATGCACTTTGATTAGTGTAGCACTAGTGACTGCTACAAGTAAGGCTCTACAGTCAATTAATACACAAACAGCCGCCAGAGAGCTCGGTGGAAAGGACTATGTAATATGTAAAGTACACTGTTCACGGAGCATCATCGAAATCTGCTCCGACAGATGCTCCGGCGTCTCGTTGTGCGATCAAGTACTTTTGATGATAGTAGATGACAAACGCCGGCCGATTGATCATGGCGCGAGCTTGATCTTCAGTTATAGCCTTCTCTTTCAGATACATTCCCTGATTGTGGCCCAGAATGGGCACCACTTCCTGATGTGCATAATGACATATGGACTCCATATGATGTGGCCACAGCGGCTTCATGTCCTGACGAACGACAATTACATTGCCCACAGTCCCATGCCAATCTTTGTGGGCATGACCGAAACCTGAGCATGCAGAGCCTTCGTGCGCCTGGTTTTTGGGATGGAGGCAGCTGTGAAGATGACGTGCGTACTGATTGTCTGTAGGGCACTCAGTCGCGAACAGGACCGTTCCTCGAGCGATGACAAGACGGGATAGGGTGGGAATACCGATAAGCTCCGCTATATCTGAGGACTCGCCAAGGTTGAAGATAGGATCTCGTGACGAAACCTTGACGCTCTCGAACCTTGGCTTTTCAAATCTCTTGTGGTAATCATCGTTGATCCTGACGCCGTATACTGTCGTGATGGGCTGTTGTGGCTCTTTTCGGACGGCGGCTGGTTTATAGACGTATGAGCGGAAGAAGTCGACGACGTGCTTGAAGTCGCTCATACGTATGTCTCTGCAAAGACTGGCATCCCGGTCGAGGCCACATTTGCCGTACACGACAATTGGTCCTCTCCAGAGAAAATTGTGTCCCACTGATCCTGCAGTAATACTCGAAACGCTGCTATTAAGCAAGGAGGGGTCGATTTCGAACGTATCGCGGACACAGACAGTGATCAACTCTTCAACCTCTCTCTTCAACACCTTGTTGTACTTGATATTCTGTCGTTCAGGGCAAGCGTCTTCGCCCAGATACGACTCGACTTTGGCATACTGGAATTCACCGAACGTGGCGCCACTCCACTCACAGTGTAGCCAGATGAAAGTGGGAGAGGATTTGTAAGGGTCGAGCAAGATGGCCCGCTTGTGCTCGTGTGTTGGACGTTCCGAAAGATCGAAATCCTTGTAGGTCTTGCAGATTAGTTTGTGCGTAGACAAGTCTGCGATTAGACATTTCTGAGAGCAGTAACGAGCTGCTTTGCAGGTGTGGCACCACATGATGCCGACATCATCGCAGGACGTGCATGGCGGGATATCAGAGGGGTTCTCCATACTCTTAGGCCTGCCAATGTCCGTAGCTTGTGTTGTATGAGCGATCCGGCTGAAGTGAATGGAGATGTGACTTGCCTCAGGTGTAGGATATAGAGGCAATGGAAGAGTCGAGTGAATTCGCTGGCGAAGAACGTCGAATTGCGAGGTGGTATGAGGTTTTCAAGGCTCTGCTAATGAAGGAAGAAAGGGATGCTAACGATTCTCTTTCTCGCGCCTTAGAGCTTTGATCTTAACATGTTTGTTGGGGTCAAAATCGCTTGACGGCCACGAACGATCGCAGCCGATTCACTTCCACAAACACAAGTATATTTCAGTCGCAATGCAAGGGAAGCAACTGAAAGCAGGTTATACGAAATATTGAGACATGATGAAGAAACCTTAAGACGGCGACGCGTTGGTCGACTGTAGAAAATCGGAGCTCTTTCAGTAACATGATAATATGAACTGAAAAATGGAGAACCTTACGCAATTGCCTTGCTAAACGAATTCACGTATGTATGATTGGGAGTATTGAACATGTGTTGCAACAATACTGATAAAATCAGATAACACCGTCTACTGGATCCCTCCATCTGTACAGCATGAGGTAAAATGATGCAGATGACGTCGCGTAGATTGTTCTTCGAATCAAGATTCAGCGTAAAACTTGCGAGCAAGGAACAACAGGCGACAAATGCAGGTCCATTGAACGTTGAAAACTGCCTCTTTCTTGAGCACAGGCTCTAGTTCATGATCTCCCAATTGATGAGCCAAGAAACACACCACTCAATACGAAAGTACTCGCACCCGCAGACCCGCACTTACGCTGACTAACAGAGAATTCTTGTCTCGCGCTTCCTGGCTACATGCCAGCGTCACCCGAACTTTGACGAATTCCGCATGTTTTGAGACCAACGTCGTGATGAGCTGTTGTATCTCCGCTCCACCGACGCCGTTTCGTAGAGTAATTTCAAATACTGGTTCAGATACTTTGTTACGCGCCTACAGCTGGCGCCGCTGTGCCTCTATCTTGATGCATGCTGCCTTGCTTGGCGATGATACTATGCAAGTTGAGCACTTGATTCAGTGTTGGTAGCAGTTGACTTCAGAACCAAGGGGCCTATCAGGGCTTCTGGTTAGGTATTAATCGTAGCATATATACATCGATATGCCGATTAGAAGACACCCACTGGACCGCCGCGATGTTTGATAGCGATACCCTAATTGATTGTCATTAGCTCAACATGCTTTTTCATCGGCTACTCACTACCTACAGTACCAGTACCTACATAGCACTACTAGCTTTGTAGGGATTAGCGTTGGTTTACCCGGGCGATCGCGCAGATCGATCTACCTAGACACGCCAAAAGTCATGACGCACTATGTTCTCAATCGAGTACCTTACAATGTGATCATCCTCCCCTCGTGAAGCACGTTGATGCCGGTGGGCTCATTGCTACTTCACTTTCGAAGACACGCGTCTCACCATCCGAAACTATACTACGCGTAACATGCCGAATGAAGAGCCACTCCTACCAACGAGCAACATGAGCCAGAATAGCCTCAAGAAAGATGGAGGACAGAGGAAGAAGGTGCTTGTAGTGGGAGCTGGTGCTGCTGGTAGGAATCACTTTGGTTCAATATTGAGCATTGCTAATTTAGTCATGCAGGCATGTCCTGCGCTCATCACCTTGCCGAACATCCAGATAAATTCGAAGTAACACTCATCGAGTCGCAGAACTATTGCGGTGGTCAGGCCTTCTCTATACCACTCGATAAGGAAAAACATGGTGCAAGCTGGTTGAATCAGGGTGTACAAGGTGGAAGCTACATCTTTCATCACACCATGACCATGTTCGCACGACAGGGATTTGCCGCGAACCCAGTCGAGTTGCAAGTCTCGTTTGGTAAAGACGAACAGTTCTGGTCCAACGTCTACCCTAGTAAGCTGCTAGAGAAACACCAGAAAGAGGTGAAGCGATTTGCAACTATGCTCAAGATAATCCGAATGTTTGAGGTGTTTTTGGGATTGCTGCCCATCAAGATCATTATGAAGCTCTTCTGGTTTTCTACTGAATTTGCCAACTGCATTGCTCTTCCTATGGTAGCTTTGTTCCTTGGAACTGGAAACTATACCCCGGAAGTACCAAGTATGATCATGGAGCGATTGAGCACTAGCCCTACATATGGAATGTGGTATCCACCCGACAAACAGAGTATTGCGAGCAATGAACCTCCTATGGTAGTCTTTCCGAAGTTCGCCGACTTCTACGATACATGGCGAAGGAGCTTGATCTCCAAGGGCGTCAATGTGCGCCTATCAACAGAGGTCACAAGCGTCGTTAAGCGTGATAGCACCGGAGCCACTGTTCGACTCATACAGCGAACTCCACAGCCCGACAACCACAACCCAAATAGTGTACACACAGATGATCCGACCTCAAACGCTGACGCCGGCGCCAAGGAGACAGAAGAACATTACGATGAACTCGTGCTCTGTGTATTGGCTGATACCGCGAAGCGTATCCTTTCTGAAACCGCATCCTTTCGGGAGAAGAAGGTTCTAGGATCAGCTAAGTTCTCAAATGATATCACCGTCACCCATTGGGACAGTGATTACATGAAAAAGAACTATGAAATGTTCTTTAATCCTGACCAAGCTGTCACGTCCCTCTCAGGTGTCGACCAATCTTCCCGCGTAAAGAAAGCCAAGGATAGCTTCAAACCAATGTATCTCATCAAGATGTACCAGCAGGATCTCACGAAACTCGAAATGTGTTTCGACTGTACCAATTACCAAGCGCAATTTCCTCCAGAAGTTCCATTCGAGAAGCATGTGTTCCAGACCATCTTCCTCAACCATGAGCGCGATGGCCACCTTTGGAGTATCGATGACATCGATCAGAGCAAAATCATTCGCAAGGACTGGTGGCATCAGCTTTGCCATTCATGGACACATTATGTGTTCGTAGTGCCATGGATGTGGCTCCTCCAAGGCCGCAAACACACGCGATTCGCCGCCAGCTGGACGATGGTGAATGCGCATGAAGTGGCTTGCATGAGTGGTATTGCAGCTGCTGTCGATTTGGGCGCAAGGTACCCAGAGGATCTTGAGCGAGACAAGTTTGCACTACTGAGCTTTAGGCTGTACTATTTGTTGGCATACGGAAAGTGGTACAGTAGGCAAGCGACGAAGAAGACCAAGGAAGGGGAAGGCAAAGACTGGGCAAGCGGCTTGTACGGAAGTGTCTACAAAGGACCTGGTGTCGTTGCAGAAGAGCGACTAATGTGGAAGCGAGAGAATAATATTGAGTCCATGTAGATATGTGACAGAAGTAGTGGCAGGCCTCCTCAGTCATGTGACAAGAGTGATGCAAGGGATGCTCCCCGCAGACCTCAACCACATCACCTTCTGCTGGGATATTTACGGCTGAACTTTTCCAATTCACCCCAGCCAGCTTCTCCTTGTTCATGATCGAACGCAACGCCGGGGTCATCCAAGTCACTCCGAGTTGTTCATTGCACTGTACATGTGAAGTGTGCCAGCGAGATGCAGTATGTTCACAGGGAAGGCTACGCGAGAACTCGGGGAGGGAATACACGAGGAGCTCGCGATATGATCTGGGAGAATGGTATGTGATGCTTTAGTCAGATATTCTTAGCAGTGAACGTGTTTCAACCAACCAGAATAGCAAACTTTTCTAACCGGAAGCGTGAGCTACAACGTATATTTTTCGTTATGCTGCAGTATACTAACGACTCATTTGCAGAAATATTTTATCGGAGCACGGTACCAGAAAACGATTTTGCCGACATGCCGTGGCATTTTCCACTATTTCCACCAGTTATCAATCCAAACTTTGTACACAGCCGCCCTCCTTCGCCAGTTTTAGATGACTCCAGGAGTACTGCAACATCATACTATCCTACGTCTGCTTTTATTCCACCTCCGCCAGCTCCACCTCTACCAATATCATGTCCACCGCCTTGGACGAGCTACCAGACCAGCCCTTCACCCCAGCGCTGTCGGAGCCCAGGGTACGTCGTTGACATAACGATGACCCAATCGGGGTTCCCAAGGCAGATAGACTGGGCGGAACGTCCACAGACCCCTCCTCCACCGTTAACTCCTGTGTCTCGACCTGATACCCCACCGGAAGAGAGGGCACTTATGTCCATGGCAAAGCAGCAGTCTATTGCAGATCAGGCTAAGAAAGAGCGGGATGACAAAGAAAGGCAAGAACTCACAGCAGAAGCAGCGCAAATCCAGAGGGCATTGGAGGAGAGTCGGAGAACGGCTATTGAAGAGGCCAGGAGAGAGCAATTCAAGAGAAGCAGACAAATGTCGGCTACTGAAGATGCTCAATTGCTTAACGCGATAGAAAACAGCCGAGATACGGCTGCAAAAGAACTCCAGAATCGCAGAAGCCTTGAGCAGTCGCGAGAGCCAGTTCGTGGGAGGGTGGTAGCTCAAAAGCCAGAGACACAACCGTCACACGACTTTCACACTCAAACAACGGATCGAGAATTAAAAGCTGCCCTCGCTGCTTCGAACGAAGAAGCATCTCGACAGAGTTTCGAGGACGACAAAGACGCCAGAGCCCTGCAGAGTACTATAGAGCAATCCCTTGCTTCTATTGCAATAGATAGCAAGCGTGCTGTTCCAACGCAAGGTTGGCAGGGGTATGAAAATGCCAAGCGCAAGGAGGTTTTCGAAGCGGAGTGGGATGGGTACCGCCGTGCGGAATTCAATGCTGGACGTGCAGATCCAGAGGTAATGTATGCGAGAGGTCCTTCTATTCACTCTGATGGACAAGACTCCGATGATGAGTTTGTAAGGGTGAATCCTAGTATCCCACCTGGACTACGACACCACCTTGAAGGCAGGAACGAAGTGCAAGCAGCAGGGGCATTGCCAGAGAACCGGTCTGTAGCACGAATGTTCGCTAACGCACGAGAAACGGAGGAGGAGAATAGGCGTGGATGGCGCCCTCAGCTAGAGCAGCGTAGAGTGCGTGAGAACGTGACGCGGCAGGTAAGTACAACGATAGATAATAGACCAAAGCGACGAGTCAGGTTTTCAAGTCCTGCGGATACAAGTAGACTTAGGAGAGCAAGTTCGCCAGCACCAGCTTATAGACATTGGTCTCCAGGGCCGAGAGAGCGACGAAAATATGAAGTTCAAGAGCCGACGAGAAGACGTGCGGTCTCACCGCACGTGACCGTTAGGAAGGAGAGGGTCAAAATGGATATAAGCAGGGGAAAAGGGTTTAGTTATGTGGTGACGAAGGAGTGATAATGGAGATAGGATGTAGTGGACGGTGATTATTTGAGTGTTCTAGGGGACACAATGAGATGGAGGACGTCTGACGAGGTATGGTGTGGTATGACTTATGAAACGACATGATGCTTTGTTGAAGCGCATAGCATGGAAATATAGACTTACATGAGACAAGGATCTAAATAGTAGTCAGATCTAAGGCCGTTTTGTAGATGCTATCAATGGAGAAGCCATGGGATGTGGGAATTCGCCATAGCGATGCTTTACGATGTGCTACAATACATGAGCTAGATGATAAGGTCACAATGCCATTGACTTCTGTGCTCTTCCTCTGACTTCTACTTTGACGTCTGATTCCATGTTTTGAGTACGTACGCCGGGAAGGGCAGCGCCGAGGTCGAAGGCTAAGCGGGCACACATAGTTAACAAAATTGCACGGTCCACGCGACCACCGCTCCCAGGCGTGCAAACCTTATTAACTACTACGCAGAGTTTTCAAGGTCCCGTGAGCTCATCTGAGGTTACCGGTCAATCATAACATGCCCATCGCCATCATGAACACTCTCTTCACATACTCCATGGGGTATATATTTTCATAATGTCAGCCCATCGCCATCAGAGCACCAAATGCTTACTTTGGTTCTTGAGCAAGCCCGGTTAGCTCAATCGGTAGAGCGTGAGACTCTTAATCTCAAGGTCGGGGGTTCGAGCCCCCCATTGGGCTGATCTTTTTGGATTCGCACTTGAGCTTCATCTTTTGGTTTTGCATTCTGCGGCGCAAGTTCTGCAGAGTCGAGCGTCTATTTTAAGCCACCAGAACGGTCTAGCGGGAGTGGCCCGTGTGATACAAAGCTAGAACACTAGTCTGGAAACGCTCCGGAGTTTGGCCGCTCGACCAAGGACCGAGGGATCGATAACTACCAGATGTATGAAGCTATAATATGTACACGAATGTAGCCACAATGAAGCATGTAATGCGTACTGTGATTGTGAAAACTGTCGTTGACCTGCGACGATTACCTTAAGATTAAACCTGTTATGCGATTTGGGTTGAGCTTGAGTAACAGGAGAACAGGCGGCGCAGACGTATGTCTTTTCCAAAGTATTCTGACTATAATTATGCTATCTAGTAGAGAGACAGCTGCTAATTATTGCGTACTACATCGCGATGTTTGAACTTGAGCGAATTAACATTTTGTAACTGCTCCGCAAGACGCCTAGGCTAGCTTCCCGCTGGTCCGAGGGTCGCGCCCCTCGGTTCGGTACCCGAATTGACGCTGACGCTCTTGCTCTGTTGATAACTTCAACTAGACCAACCTCACAAACAAACGACTCTTGCCTCTGTGGTGCACCTGTTAAAATGGAGCAGCCTCCAACGAGCAGCGGCTTCGAGGCTGCAGAGAGCTACTACTTCACGGAGAATCCTCCTCCAAAGAACTTAAAGTCAAACATGGTACTCGCCCGCGAGTTTATTAACAGGCATGCAGACAGCGACCGGAGAGTGGTGCTGGTGACCTCTGGTGGGACTACGGTGCCTTTGGAAGAGCAAACCGTTCGATACATTGACAATTTCTCCGCTGGGACCCGAGGCGCAACAAGTGCTGAATATTTCCTCGAGAATGGATATGCTGTCATATTCCTGCACCGGCAATTCTCCCTCCTCCCATACTCTCGACACTATTCACACAACACAAGGTCGTTCCTTGACTACATGAAAGAGGAGAACGGAAGGGTTGTGGTAGAGGAGCAGCATCAGGAAGAGATGGTCCGCGTGCTAGGCCAGTACAACGCTGCTAAGAATGAAAACAAGTTGTTGATCCTGTCGTTTGTGACGATTACAGAGTACTTGTGGATGCTGCGCGAAGCAGCCATGCTTATGCGTCCACTCGGTCCAAACGCCATGTTCTATCTTGCTGCCGCAGTCTCAGACTTCTTCGTGCCCAAAGACAGAATGGTCGAACATAAGATCCAGTCGTCCGAGGAGTTTGCGCAAACACATATGAATGGCAAGGGGGAGGTACAATCAAAGACTCCTGCAGCACGAACGGAAGGCAAGAGTCTGATCATCGATCTCGAACCAGTCCCCAAATTTCTCAAGCAGCTTGTCGACGGCTGGGCTCCGGACGGCATGATTGTAAGCTTCAAGCTCGAGACGGACCCCGCCATCTTAGTCAAGAAAGCGAAACACGCGCTCAACAAATACGCCCACCATCTTGTCATTGGTAACCTCTTACTGACCAGAAAATGGGAAGTTGTCTTCGTCTCCAAGATGGACGGCGAGCAGTGGATTCGTGTTCCATCGAGACGCCGAACGAGAAGTGCTACTGGCATTGAATCTCTTATTGGAAAGGCTGCGAGCCAGAAAGACTCTGTGGAAGAAGACGGTCCATCGGATCCTGATACTCTACACGGCGAGCCGGCTATTGAGATCGAGTCACTGATCATTCCCAAGATTGCGACCATGCATACAGAGCTCATAAGGCAAACTCGTGAGTCAAAGGAGAGAGATGGCTCATGAGCGAATTGAGTCGTAGATAGTCGAATCGCGGATACCCAGCGCCTCTCCGTCTGTTTGACTGTTGTTGTCTTGCAGATTTACAGGCTACCGGCCACGAAAATTTTATCATGTGGATCTTCGATGGCAGAGGTACGGATCCTTAGCAAACGCTTTTCATCACATTGCCTCTCACATCCAGACGAGTTTCGGCAACGGTGTATAAGGTATTCGGCCCGTCATATACAGGGGCGATGCGCATTGAGAGCGTGCATTGCTTGCGCGGATGTGTAGGTCTCGCAACCGCCGTCGTAACGTATGAACCCATCAGACTTTGATTCTACAATGAATACCGTTTCAACATTGAGGGTAGCCTCTTTACCGCCACCTTCATTGGAAGGGGGATGCATCGGAGATACCCTGTAGCTCCGAGATGACGGCCATCTAGAGAGCATTAGGTGTATTGTGATGGTTCGCATTAGTACTCTTCGATGATATTGAAACGAGTGTTGGCTGTATTCATCACATCCTGCGAAGAAAAGCTATGCGCATAAGTTTACTCTAATTATCAACATCAGAGCCGATCATCGCTATGTATATACATGGCTAATTTATGGTGACAACTATATTCTTACAAACACGATGCATGCATTCTCGTGCTAGGAGAGCTCATATCACTCCTTTCTAGAATGCGATGTCTGGTGGCGGACTTTGACATCTGTCCGCCTTTCATTATTCACCGACTTTAGCGGGCTTCTGTACTGCGGGCGGAAACCTTGCCTTTGCCTTCCACGGCTGCACATCTACCCTGACTCGAAGACTTCGATTTATGTTTATGCCTCTTGCTTTGAGACTGCACTCTGCGAACTGTGCACCACCAGCTGCAAACTACTCGGAACGTGACCGCCACCCCTCGTGGCATGGACCCCGGTTTTCCATTCTACCAAGCTGTTGGGCCATCATCTTACAGTACCAGGACGAATCGAAACATCTTCCGACTCGTAACCGTCTGCCCTCGATATCACTCATGATCATGTCAAAGCAGCGCTTATACGATCTGTGATCAGGCAGTTCATGCGACAGACACCAGAAGTCATGATACCTTGAAAGTAGTTTGTATTCGCCCGACGCATGGCGTGCAGCGATCTACTGTACCCAGCAAGCATGGACACCGGGGCTTTCACACCTGCATCAACTCCTTAAAACAATCATCGTCCTCCTTACGTACTGTACTACTGAAGCAGTACGGGTATCCGCCGTACAAACAGGGACAAGTCAAGGAGTAATATGCTATTTCTACCTGGATCACGTGTCGCAGCACAAGGAGGCGTTTCGGAACGATTTCGAATCAGCAACTGTGCCTGCGCCTCTCCCTGAACGACAATGGAGCATCCACTCGAATATCCCTGGCCAGTCTTGGGCGAGGGATTATGAAATCTTGCTGGTCAGACTTTGCCGTCGCACTTGTATTACGAATCATGCCCGATCGAAGAAAACTTGCCATCATCATCGCCCAAAGTGTATCCTTGCAGTAGCAGGCTTTCCACTATGCCATCTAGCGAAACTTTCTCGGATACTGTCCCAATGGCTCAATCGCACAGCCTAAGCTGACCAGTTTTGACGGTCTTCCAGCGCATGCAATGCATGTTCACGCAGCGTATCAACTTCGAATGTTGTCGAATGACCGATCGCGCTGATTAAACCAGAGGAGGAATATCTGACCATACAGATGCGCTTATTTCTCGGATGCCATGCTTACGCAAAATACCCGTACCCCTTTGTCTTTAATCACATCAGGCTTACCTTGCTGCACTCGAAACTAAACAAATGTTCCGTTTCGATCCAGTATAGGTCGGACCTTGTTCCAAGACAAGGGCAAGGTAATTCATGCCGATGGTGCGTAGGGCTAATCGAATTCGGCAATTTTTGATCCAGTGATCTGGGTGTTGTCACTCCATGATTGCCACGACTTGCATTGGCTGCCATATGAAAACATAGCGCTAAGCACTGCAGCATTTTCATAAACAATATCTGTCTCCTCAGCAGCCGTTGCGAAGGACTAATAATCTTCCTCTTACATATATCGACGCTTCTGCAAATCAGCGAACGTACGTGCCTATCTTTATCATTCGGCCAGACTGTCACACGCACCGTCGTACGCGGAGCTCAGGACATCGACAATTCATTTCGATAGTAATAAACTAGCACAAGCGTACAGGACGATGGAGGGATTCACACCGTTGGAGAGACCAAGAAGGTCATCACTCAACACGCTACCACTGGACGCACAAGTTTTGATGCTTCAAAACTCGCCCTCTTCGACCTATCTTATCAGTCCCACTTCACCAAAGTCAGTCGATCAAATCTGGGACGAAGGTGTTGACCGAATTCGTGAACGGGAAAAGTATCGCGACCAACGATTGTCACCAGCAGCGAATGAGAGACGTGTGGAACGAGGATCGGAAGCCACATTACTTGATGTCATTGCTGTATATCAGAACCGAATCAGCTCAATGGCGTTTTCTCCAAGGCTAGCATCACAATTCAGCCCGAGAATGGTGCACAGTCCGTCTTTCACTGAGGCTATACCTGAGGAAAAGGAAAAGGTTCGCTCAGATTCTGCCGTTTCTGTCAATGAAGAGATGCAAGATCGCGAAAGACCACGGACAGATTCTCGTACGATCCCGTCGCCACAGGCTTTCGCCACACCGAAAGAGTCTGATACATCAACATCGACGAGAAGCGCTCGTCCTTGCTCCGCTCATAGCAATCGCGCCGTACAACGGCCATGCTCATCTTTCAGCCAACCCATCCCACCACCACTCAAAACTGCGAAGTCCTTTCCCGCACCAGCTCCAGTCTTCGATCAAGCCGAGCGCTTACCACGAACCTCGTCCCGCTACGCTCTCGCATCACTCTCACCGCTACCATTCCCACCACCAGGCCCTCTACCAAGCCTCCCAACAGAATTCCAAAAATCAACTCCAAAGCTCCTCCCATCAGCACTCGCTCCTCAAGACAGTGTATTCTCGACACCATTTTCCTCTAGAGAGAACACCCCTCTACCGTCACCCAAAGACATATTCTACTTTCCCACCCCTCCAACTTCCTCCCACAGCCACCATCAATTCGTCCTCTCATCCGAAAATCTGGCATCTTCCCCACCGTCAGGTTCGCCTCTCGAGCATTCGCCGCTAGCGCTCATGCAACCCATTCATCTCGTGCGCAGCGCGTTTGACGATGATGACGACGAGGACGAGGACGATAGCCTTGGCGATGAAGGGCTGGTGGAGAAGTGGAAGAAGAGTCTACAATTGCGACGAAGCACGAGACGGACGCCCAGTGGCGACGTGCCAGTCAAGATTTTGAGCGAGGAGAAGGAGAGGGTGTTGAGAGAGAAGCGAGAGAAGCGAGAGCATGGGCGCAAGAGGAGTTGGAGAGAGGGATGTGGGTGTTTTGGGCAGGCGGACGACGAATAATTACTTCTACTTGATGGTTATGGACATGCTGGATATGTGTTCCCCGGACCAGACTGAATTTCCTTTGTTTTGATGGTTGGATTTACATGGAGCGAAGGATGGGATTCGACGATACCACTGCCGCTACAGGGCGTAATGATCACGCATAATGGACTGGCCCGACATACACGAACGACTTCGCTGCGGTTTCCTTTGTCAGGCGCTCATGCCCCGAGTCTTTACCTAAAATTGTTTGTAATCACATGACTTGTACGCATATACGCACAATGAAGTCACCTAATCAGTTTCTCGATCGACTTGTCACTTCGCTGCTCTATTTACAGTCGCACCACCCTCAGCCTTCCCTCTGCCTCGATCAAGTCTGCATATCATCCCTTCTCTCGATCTCCGTCACAGTCGCACACGGGCGGCGCCGCGATATGCTGCGATAGGCGCCGCCGCTTGGAGCTCTGTATGTGCTGGGGTTCCTCGTTGTTTCACAAGAACCCGATGGAATATCCTAGTACGAGGCCAGACGTCCGACGGACCAGGCTCTCGGAACACAGGTCGGCGACGTTGAATTCAGAATCGAGTACGTAGGGGCACGACATTCAGCGCATGCACGATGCAAATAGTTCTTAGGGTTCTGTGATGGCTAGGGCGAGTGTACCAATCTAGGTTTCAAAGTTCTGATGCCCAAGAATGTACTGATTGCAGAGTCCACGGCAAGAGGCAAGGAAGGATGATCGGATTGCGTGGACGCAAGGAAGCCATCATGCCTGCGCCAGTCTCCACGCGCGAAATCCTGCCTCATCTCATGCCGCCGACCAGGCTGAGGCCAGACCAGGAAACAATTCTGTCGAACACAAATTCCTGTCTTGTGTCTGACGTAACGTGGTACAAAACGCCACACTGCAGGGCTACATGCGCAGCGCTCCAAGAATAAGCCCCGGCTCGCGCACTTATTCGGGCGCGAGGTACGTGGTGTTGACAGGCGTTGACGCACGGGACGACGGGTGTGTCGCTGTTGTGGACAGTGTGTGATGGCTTGCTATTGTCGTCAAGGTCACGTCGTCATACAATAGGACTAGGGTAGTTCTGTGGTACAGCTAGAGATGAGATTTCGGGTTCTGGTCGTGGGATACGGGATGAGTGCTCGTCCTAGTCAGTGGCCACGCGGCGCCGTTGAGGGTTTGTTATGGGAATCTGGTCTTGTCGAAGGTAATCTTGGTATCAATGTGTATCTTTGTTCTGGAGACCCATTGGTGGACTGAGGCTCGGTCGATGGGAGGTCTGTGGAAGGATGTGTAACGACGTGAAACGTAACATAGGACGTTGGATTGCAGATTAATCACTGAATTGATTTGGAAGGCCAATCATGAACGTCACCTGTATTATGTGACGGTGAAGAGAGATGATTGGAAGGGAACATCGCTTGGACTTTCTTCTGCTGGACGTTTACCTTGTACCTGTTACGGTCACGATCCTGGATGTCTTGTCCTAATCACGTGAGCAACAGCATCAGACTCCTTGAACTTACCTGTTTGTTTGTTGGGGCAATATTTTTCGCATCATCCAAGGAGTTCCTGAATGTGTCAACACCAGTGCAAGTACGATCTCGATCGCTGACAGCAAAGTGGTTGAGGATCTCGATCGCACACAGCAAGCACTGACACGGGGAGGCAGGGTCTCGTGGATTTATTATATTCGAAAAGGGGTTCATCGGCCTCAGGTACCCACAGCCCTGCATAAATATAGCAGAAATCCACGAGATTACGTGAAGCGCTGGAAATGACCACGGAGAAATAAGAAGGTTGCAGGATGCAGGTTTGAAGTTGCAGAGTGCAGGATGCAGCTGGCGGGAAGAAATTGATGGAACGTTTTGTGTGTTCTCAAGCAGTTCTGGCAAGTACGGATGCCTGAGGCATAAATTCAGGACCACGCCACGTCCTTCATTTTGACCCGTTCCGTTGCTCATCTCATTATACTCAAACTGTCATTACATTCAATCGTTCGCTGCCAGTGTAAACTCTACAATCTTGGCTAGAATATCAATCTTGTGTGGTCCAGGTTCCCGTCCATGAGCAAGCATATGACTGTACCGACATTAAGAGCGAGGATGATGGATACCTAAGGGATTAGTGAAGCGCTGTTCCAAAATTGACCGTTCCAAGGTAAACGTCAGTCTGAGCGATAGCATGATATGTCAGATCAGACAATATCGTACGATAATACCTTGTCTGAATGTGCCAAATCACAGAATTCGCAATCGGGCGCCTTTCAGCTTTGGATAAATCAATGCCTTCACGGTCGAGACTTGTGTTCAGTTCAATCACACCTAAAACTGCTCAGACCGTATCGAGATCTGGATGAGCCCGATGCAACTGATGCCATGAACTTTTAGCCGGTGACTAGATACGCCTTCGCAGACACCATGTGCAACGCTCTTGCTATGGAGTCGACCAAGCTGCCTCTTACAGTGAGAAAGTGAGCACTACGTCTATGGCATTCTGGAACGAAGTGTATTCAATGACTTGGCGATCCTCTTTCATGGATGATGAAGAGCCATGATCAAATACTGAGGTCGCTACGTGTCACCCAAATCATTCGAGCCTGCCATTGAATCCGGTATGATGATGCATCTGTATCGACCAACGCGGAAACGGCAATTCTGAAGAAGCATGTCAGGTGCCACACGACAATGTGGTCGTACGTTTGCACCGTCCGTTACTGCCGAATTCTTGCTTCAGCGTTAACTACACGTAGCACGTTCGGCACACACTTACAATCAATCTTCTACCCATTATATCTTTCTTCAACAGCCTCAATCGGCATACTTTTGGTGCAAATAAACTTACACACTTAGCCCATAGACACTTTTGTCTCATGCGCCATGAGAGTTTTGCATATTCTCGGTCCCCTCTTCGCGGGCTTCTCGGTTGCCAATATCGTGTTGCACAAGGCACAACCCACATGTGATTACGCTGCAGGCACCTATCATCAATGTTTACGAGGCCAGCGGTGCACCGAACGAAATGAGTATGGGATTTTATGACTCTAGATGGGGTATAGCTCACAGCTACTAGATGTGAAGCCGCTCACGTTCGCAATTATCCACGGCCAGTATCTATAAGAGGAGACCTTACATTACTGGCCCGAGCGCCACGAGACGACGGAAGATGCGGAGCGGCATTTGAGGGCACACTATGTAATAGACGCGGGCCATTTGGGGGATGTTGCAGGTTAGACTTCAACTGCAAGCACTGAATATCATACTAATACCCTGGTAGTAAGACTGGCTTCTGTGGCAGGTCTGACAACCACTGTATGCAATCGAATGGATGTCAGAGCGGATGTCGACTTTCGAAGAACGACGCAGAGGACGAGAACCACAATGATGACGGACCTACACAGACATCACCCCCTAGAGATGATGGGAGGTGTGGGAGATTCTTCGGCGGAGCGATTTGCGATCCTAATGGGAAGCACGGGGGATGCTGCTCTGAATATGGGTTCGTGGTCCTGTATCAGACAGGTTTAATGACTAATAGCATACAGCTATTGCGGTAACACTGATGGTCATTGCTTACCTCCTTCCTGTCAAAGTGGATGTAGGACTGCTACAGCATCAGCAACTGGGCCAACCGATACGGGCGAACCAGTGCTGGCTAGACCAACCACAGCCACTGGACCTCAACCTACAGGCGCAATAACAACCGATGGTAATTGCGGCGTCGATTTCAACTATACCATGTGTGGGGACTGGTACAAAGGTCGTTGCTGCTCAATGTATGGGTATTGTGGAAGCACGTAGGTCATTGCTAGTTGTGGCCACACAGTGCTTGGCTAATTTCCATAGGAGTTCCCATTGTGGAGAAGGTTGCCAGAGACAATCCGGCGAATGTGAGGGTGTTGAACCTGCTCCCGGACCGCGGCCTGCGCCAATACATTCTAATCCTGGTTCTTTTAAGCAAATAGCGGATTCAGGTGTCCCAGCCATGCATGCAGGACTTTTACCCAACGGAAAAGTGGCTTTTTACGATAAAGTGGAGAACTATACCCAATTGAAACTCGATAATGGGCAGTACGCTTATGCTGCAGAGTATGACCCATCGAATGGAAGGGTTACTGGTCTTTCATACAAGACTAATGCATTTTGTGCTGGAGGCGTTTTCTTGGCTGATGGGACTTTCCTTTCTATCGGCGGGAACGGGCCTCTGGAATTCATCGACAGAACGGTCGGCGACGGTTTTCGAGGCTTGCGCTTCTTGCGCAGATCAATTGATCCCTCCAACCACGACGACAAAGACTGGGAAGAACCTGGCAAGAAGCTCAATACTGCTCGTTGGTATGCAAGTGCTCAGATAATGGCAGATGGCAGAGTGTTCGTTGCATCTGGCTCATTCAATGGGCTCAACCCATCCGTATCAGCAAACAACAACCCAAGTTTTGAGATATTGTCCCGTGAGGGTGCTCCGACTACCCAGTCTATACGAATGGAGTTACTCGTCCGGGCTCAGCCCTACTACATGTATCCGTTTATCCACCTGATGCCAGACAGTAATTTGTTCATCTTCGCCTCAAAGTCGAGTGAACTCTTCAATTCAGGACTTAATCGGACCATCAGGGAATATCCGGATCTTATTGGTGACTATCGCACCTATCCTAACACTGGAGGCTCTGTACTTCTTCCCCTATCATCTTCAAATAACTGGGCAGCAGAGATCCTGATCTGTGGAGGCGGCGCCTATCAAGATATTGTCTCTCCGACAGAACCATCGTGTGGCCGTATCATGCCTTTGTCACAGGATCCAAAGTGGGAGATGGATGCAATGCCGGAGGGCCGTGGCATGGTCGAAGCTACACTTCTTCCTGATGGCACTGTGATATGGCTCAATGGATGCAACTATGGTGCTCAAGGATTTGGTCTTGCGAAAGATCCGACAACAGAAGCGCTCATATATGACCCAGCAAAGCCACTTGGGCAGCGATTTAGCCGCGGTGCAAGAAGTCCCATTGCTAGGCTCTACCACAGTGTAGCACTTTTGCTTCTTGATGGTACAGTTCTAGTCGCAGGAAGTAATCCCGTGGAGCAACCAATTCTTCGACCCAGTGCTCAGAATCCATTTGTCACAGACTTCAGAGTCGAGATCTATACACCGCCCTATCTATCAGGTGACAATGCGCAGAAACGTCCAATCAATGTCCATCTTGGCTCGAAGAACTTGGTAGCAAAAACGAATTCGAAATTCACAATCACCTTTTCCGCTGTAGATGGTGCACGAGGAGCAAAGATTGCGCTATACCACGGTGGATTCGTGACACATAGCTTACACATGGGCCATCGGATGCTTTTCTTGGATCACACCGGATGGTCACAAGGAGGTCGAGATCAGACGCTCGAGGTCAGCATGCCCGACGACAAGAATCTCGCGCCACCCGGGCCTTATGTGGTTTATGTGCTTGTGGATGGGGTGCCAGCAATCGGGCAGACGGTGCTGGTGAGCTAAAGCTCCTCGGAGGATATATTTTGGAAGAATAGATTGCATCGAAGATAGAAGGGAATGTTATATGCGATACATACCAGCGCTGCATATCCGATCAGGCCACAAGTGCGCTGTTGGCCAGAGGCGCAAAGGTATGTCGAGGTTTATGTTGTATCATACGTAGCAGCTTCTAGCGGAGGACCACAAGGTGAAAATCAGGCGTCGTTTGGTTGATTGGAGAATGGAAATCGTCTCCTTTGTCAAAATCTTGCATTGCATTCTGCATTTGACTGTGTATGTCGCTGCTATCGACCGGCACTCAGCACATACTCCCTCGTCGCCGTCAACCCTACCCAAACGGCTTCCTCCGTTCTCATAGTTCTGCTGCCCTGCCCTGGTACGAGATTCACCCAAGCGTCGAAAAGGGAGGAGACGTTCGCGCCTGTCACACCGCTTGACTTTAACTCTGTGTCAAACGCAGCGGCGACTTCCAGTCCTGCTACACCACCAAACACTAGTAGGAGATGCTTGAATGAGGGAGGCAATCTTCCTTCTTGGCTCACACTACTGTTTTCTGAACCTGTCGGAAGTATGCTGGTTACACTCGCACCCCTCTCACTCGTTCCTATGCTCACATCATACCCACCCTCCCACTCTGCTTCCGTGAACACTGCGCTCAAACTTGGCGCTGACCGCACGCTGTATCCCCAATAGTAGCCCCCTTCTTCCCTTGGTGCAGCCGGGGAGACGGGTATGGCCGACTGCGGATGCGCCAAAGAAGGCGGCGGGGTGGCAGACGCATACTTGAGAGTTACTCGCGTATTCGGCGGTATGGGCGGGTGTATGGATAGGGGCGTCGGCGTAGGCAGACCTGTATGAATAAGAGTCGTGTGCTGTTCCTCGGCAGAGCTTGAGGAAGAATCAGCAGTAGGAGACAGTGTGACGCCCTCGCGATACTGACACCACTCGTCGGCCTTCATGTGATGCGGCATGTCTAGGCTGGGCAGAGCGCCTGCGTAGCGGAAGTTCTGGTGGAACGGCATGAGGGCTTTGCGTAGGTGGGCCGGGCATTCGAGGTACGAGAGCACCGTGGCGAGGAAGTGGTTTGGGTCGGTGAAGCCGGTGTGTTTGTGCTCTGGGCTGGCGTCTTCGGTGTGGGCGTTGTAGGAGCGTGGGCGTTTGGAGGCATTGGATGGGTTGGGTGAGGCGTGGGTATGGCCGTCGTTGTAGACGACGATTTCATCGACGCAGAAGACGGCGGCGGCGCGAGCGATTGTGCCGGCGAGGATGGTTTGGAGTTCGTGGGTTTGGGCGCTGGGTTGGGTTAGTATGCTGTTGGTGGTACGCTTGTTGGGAGGGAGGAGGACGGACTTTGCAATTATGCTGCCCGGGAGAGCGATACTGACGGTGTAGGCGCGGCCTTTGGAGGGCTTGAAGACGGCGGTCGGTTTGGTTGTATCGGGGATGGAGTCTTGGGATTCTTGGTGGAGTACGACATTGCGCTTGCGTTTCTAAGTCGATTGTTAGCTAGATTAGTGATGGGCTGATCTAATGTACCTTGGAGTTCTGATCCGACATTATGCGTAGCTGTAAAGTGTGTATAGACCTATGGGGTTGAGAATGCTACAAGCTGTTGAACCTCTTGTGCTTCGCCGATGAAAATTCCGGCCCGTATAGTGCTAAATTTTAAGGAGCTGCATAGGGCTGATCATGCGCCACCAACAGTCCTAGATGTGGCTAAATTTAGGCAGCTGCCGCAGGAGTCAAACGCCAAAATCAACATCAGACCTCACTCTATATTTCTCCATAGCTGCTGTTGTCGCGACGTTGCGATACCCACGACCCATATTGAACATGGCCAACAAACCTGCATACGTCGCGAATGGCGAGATCAAGAAGAGGTCAGCTCCACATTACTCAACGACTCCGTATCCACGCGCTAACAGTCTACAGCGCGCCCGTCACAACGCAGCTGTCGGGAGCTGCGGGTACTGTTGTCCTCTTCATAATTCTCTACTTCTGGTCTCTGTTTTCCGTATGACTCTTATATGATCACATTCGAGCCATGCTGGCGCTAAGACGTCCCTGTAGCTCGATGCCTTCCAAGCCGCTCGCGAGTGCCCGTATCGACATGCCGTAACGGATGACCGACCGCAACGCAACGAGGACTGGGGTATTGGGTACCGCACAAATGAATTCAGACGCCCACGTGGAGCGAGAGAAGGAAGACTGCATCTTGATGGTCCCACAATGCCTGGACCTGCGGTTCCGTGCCGCGGTTGCGGTGGTGGATTCATCTAGCCTTGCTCTCGGCAGGTAATGGAAATGACACCAAGAAGTGATGAACGCTGCACTTATAAGGTCGATCGATTTCACTCCCTGGATTATAGTGCTCCCTGGTACGCTAGAGTGAAACATATATGTCTTTTTGTTTGGGATTGAAGGAGGTATGTTTGATACAGAATGGTCGAGATTGTCGTACCCTTGTGGCACATTTATCTCTTTGTCGAAAGTTCCGGTCTTGGACTATGTTTGTATTTGCTCGTAAGACCGATGGCGGAAAAGATATGATCAAGAAGATGTGCTCTTGATTGCCCCAAATGAAGTTAAAGACAGGTAACAACCGCAAAATACTGAAAAGCCTCCACGCAGCAGATACCTTTGATTTCGGACGAATGTCATGGGAGTCCAATTACTCTGGTACCGCATATTTTGACCTCGCAACCCTTTTCGTCGCATTTTTTGTCTCACATAATACTCAGCTTTCCGAGCCTTTTTGCTCGATGTCGAAGGTTTGACCTAAGGACAGTGGCAATCTTTCTTTATAACCAACGCTGTTATCATACCATAGTGCGACCAGATTGTTCTTGCTATGATCACTTAGGAAAGGATACATCTATCAGTCCACTCTTATTTCTCTTTTATCATAGCCTGTCGTTTACCATTCACTGTTTTGTTTCCGGCTTTGTTCTTTCCTGCTCAGCAATAGAATGTCATGCAGATTCTATCTACCTCAAAACCACAGTTGGGCTCACAGCACATTCATGACATCCAAAATAAGTACTATCATGAATTCAAGTATGTACTAGTCCATATCATCTTCCGGACCCTGGTCGCCATTTCGACACTACCATCGCTCAATAAAGCTTGAACTCAACTAACCTCACCTTAACCCCATCCTTCGCTCTGAAGACCAGCCTCACCATATTCGCTGTCGCTACATTCCAACTCGCATTCGTAATCCCATTCGCCACTGCACTTGCATACTTCGCGCCACTAACATCCACCCAAGCACTCCCGTTGTACACCTGCACCTTATAGCTCGCAGGAACATCAAAACCCTGCGCGGTATCTACGAAGAACGCGATCTCCGTACGGGATGTCGACGTCGACGCGCCAAAATCAATCTGGTACCAGACATCCACGCCGTTACCGGCGGGTGAGTCCCAGCCATTTGCAGCGGTAGATTGCGGCCAGAACATGACTCGGCCGTCGATAGCGTCGTGTACGCGTGCAATATCGGCATTGGTGACAGATACGCTGCCAGAAGGGTAGCGAGTGCTGGACAGCGCCTGTATGCTCTTCGCAATGGGAGTGGAGTAATTGGGGAGTTTGTTGCGACTGACAGCGACAGTGAGCCGGGTTAGTGAGTTGGACGATGCGACGATACGGCCGTCAACTTCAACAACTAGGCCTTGCCGGCCATATCGCGACCCGGTCTTGTCCCATTGCACGGCGATGTCGTGGCCGTGGTATGCGATTGTGTCGGCTCGGAAAAAGGAGATTTGGGATGGGTCGGCGAGGGGGTTCACTTCCAGGACATCGTCTGCACGGGCGCGGATGCCAACAAGACCTGAGAGGATGTTATCGATATAGCCAGAGTGGAAGTAGTGATTTGAGCGATCAAGGCCGACGATGCGGTCGCCGGTGGCTGGGTCGTAATTCTCTTCGAGATTGAGGCCGCCTTGGACATTATTAGTGTGTAAGTTGGCGTATGTGATGAATGCCGAAGTGTAATCGGCGATGTTGATAGAGGAGCGAGTATTTGGGTAGTGGTCGAGGACATTGGCGAGAGCGGTCAGGACTTGGGTGAATTGATATGGCCATACTGGACCATTCCACTGGCATTCACGACGGGTGCCTTCGTAACGGTATTGGCGCATATAGTATTGGTAACTCGGCTCAACTGTGCGCAGGCCATGCTCTCCTTTGAGCTCGTTGGTGTTTAACATGTGCTTCCATGCAGAAGCGTAAGTCGCATTGTCGTCAGGAAGATCGTAACCCCAAGGTGCGTAACCGACCAGCTCGCGACCGCGGATAAAGTTGTAGTACTTGACGTAGTCATTGTTCTGATAGGATCGGTCGACAAAATGCTGGAATTGAGAATTCCACAACTCTGACTGGACACGCTTTTTGAGGTTATCCGCGAGTCCGTTGTACTTATCGACTACGCTTTGACTATTGCCTTTCAATGTTGCGATCTGAGCGATAGCCCTTGCATTCGCATACTGATAGCTATTGATGCTAGGACGAAATGCCTGACCACCTCCAAAGCCATCCTGGCCGTTGCTTGCATCGATACTGTTGATGGTGTACTCGGTAGCCTTTCGAAGGTTAAAACGATGAACATTCACTACGACAAAGGAACTTACGTCACGTAATGGTTCAACCCAGTACAGTCCCTTTGACTGGTCCAGCGCATCGTTCCACGCATCCCACACATTCTGCATGTCTCCCAATCTTGCGATGGCAGCATCCACATTTCCATCGACCAGATATGTCTTCCAGATACTATCCGCCATCCATTCCGTATATTGTCTGGGATTACTCTGCGAGCTATACATGAAACGGGCATAGTCCTCTCTGAACCGCCGGTCTCTACACCAACGCCCCTCAGTCAGATGGAAGCCAGCTGCATCGTTCAATGAGCCCCATGGTCCGGTCTGCCACCCGACATCATCGAGAAACTCAGTCGAGATGAAACCCGTAGAGCCAGTATCCCGTTGATGAGAACGGTATATTTGCCAGCGGTAGTAATACACGTCAGTGAGCTGTTTGTTGCTGGACTCAAAGAATGGAATGCGAGATAAGTACCAGGCTGCATCATTACCGAAGTATTGCTGCGATAATGCAGTTTTATCTAAAGCTGCAGAGGTAACGTGAAGTGCCGCCAGCAATGTGATACAGGAGTTTGCTTTCATCGTGGATGACAACTGGGGTTAGGAAGGCTGGAAGTAAGGGATTAGAATCTTGCGAGGTTATGCTAGAGCTTAGTATACTTATAGACTCATATGCATCATTTTTGGATTTGAAGAGGTTCTTCCGGATAGACGGGAGAGACACGTTTGACAACACCCGGAGCACCACCCACCGCCCAACAGCATTGACTGCACATTCGACCTAATCCATGATCGGAGGGACATCATGAATAATGATTGGGTTTGCAGATCTATGAGATCGAAGCGAAGTTTGGCTAGTAAGGGTTCCCATGTGCTCCGGTGGGTTCCCGGTTAAGTTATGTCGGTCATATGATAATGACTTCCCCGGATCGTCTATTGACGGATCGTCATCTAAATAGCGCCAGGATTCCACATATTTCCCCACATTTAGAAGACTATCCGGGGAATCTATGGAGAACTCGTGGTGTGCATGCATTCCTTGCGCACACAGTCAAGACTTGTTCTTTGGTAACAACTTCTTCATCCTTTAGCCATCATTCAAGACGCCAATATGAACGGCTCAATTTGTGTATCGTTGCTCGGCCAATGTTACATCGTATTATGGTTAGCACTGGAGCAGGAGTCTTCTAAGGCACTCACCCTTTCAGACTTGCTCGCTTTGATACAATGAAAGTCTCATGGAACGGCGATTAGAAGCGAGCTGATTCTGCTAACTTCTAATACGATATTACATGAACTCGAAGGTCTTCACCTTTGTCAAGAATTAGGATATTGGCATGAGGTAGGAAGCGAATCTGGACTGTAGAGGCATTAAGCCGGGTACACTTTCGCACCACACCTAAATGCTTGGGGTTTCTGTAATACCCCTTCGATCTACTCAAGATCAGTGGAAGGTCATATTAGAGATATTCACGAGGTCAGACTATAGGATTTGTCAGTAGAACCTTTGCTGACCATCGAAAGGCTGAAACATTTCGTCCATCCCCTGCATCGAGGTGGGACCACCTCTGACAATCGATAAACATGGACATGTTGGTGCTCCGTTCACTGGAAAGAGCTGACAACGGTGCATCCAGGCAATGCTCCTGATTGGACAGCCTTGTTCAGCAGAGGTCGTGCGCCTCTTGCCTCAATATATTTACGATTCACAGCCGCTGCATGATCCTGGCTATTGTGTTGAGCATTCGTCGTAACCATGCAACGATGGCTGAAGAGGGAAAGAATCAGCGGTTTCGCGCCAGAGGAATGTCGGATGGGCGATTGGGATGCTTGGATCGACGAACAAAGTGGATGCTGTGCCACAGACGAGGCTGTAGGACGCTATGGTCTGTTCAGACATCAATCTCCTGAGGTAGATAAAGACTGCCCCGTAGCAGTCCGCTAGGCGTTCATGAACGGTAACGGATTTTTTTCGAGCCAATGCAAATCCCCTGCATATGAAAACCTGTCGAAGAACTACCGCAAGCTATCAAAACAGGATCTGCGACAGCAATAATACCAAACAACAGACCTCGAAACTCTGTCCTCTCATCCGCTTGCTACGATAACAAGGGTCATATAGACCTAGATGTCGATTTGCTGTTAGAAATCGAAATGAGCTCCACCCGACCTTCAATCGAGATGCCACACCTTATGACGGCCTTGTCGGAAGAGAAGAGGCGAGGGTCAAAGGGGACGACTCATGACGACCAAAACACAGAGCCCCAGGAACAGCAAACTGTCGCCAATGCAGACACAAGCATGGGCAGCTCTAGCTACGAGAAGTCCCGGCACGGCAAGAACAAAGTCAAGGCCAGGGAAAGAGAGATATCTGCTGAAGACGGTGATGACGATGATGCCGATTCCGGTCTCATCAAGAATTTGTTTGGGAAGGGCAAAGCAATAAAACGAGTCGTAAAGGTTACAGGCAAAGGTGTAGGATATTGGGTGAAGAACAAGCTAGAAGATATGTGTTGCTGCTTCAATGATTAATGTATGATATGGGCTGGCAGCCCGTAGTGATCAGATATGTAGCTAGTTGTGATAAGAACAAATTGGCCATCCGGATGATAATTACTGTCCATCCATGTATGCGAACACTAGCGCGGTGCACGGCCCAGCTCAGCCCTAAATGTTCACCTCGAACAGCATGAAGCTCGCTGGACTTTCAAATGCTATACGACCTTTGTCATGGCTGAGATTGCAGCAGTCTCACCTGCTACGGTCGAGAGGAAAAGAAAGAACCTCGCAACTACAAATGATGGTTCAGCCTACAACAAGCGTCCGCGCCCAGATTTCCTATACACGCGCGAACCTCTCACCGACATAGCGCATCTTGGGCATCCGGAGCTTGAAGAGGAGGATGTACACGTGAAAGGTCCGGAGCGAAAAACGACACACTCGAGGAGCACTATTTTTGACCTACGAGACAGGACAACGAACGTAAACCGCGGAAAAGTCGATGCGGGTTCGGGCCAAAAGTTCAGCCTGCCTATTCCTGAAGGTGAAGGCAGCGCCTCCGACGAAGACACCGATGCAGTATGGAAGTACATGAGAGCTGTGAGGTAAGCTTTATTGCACCCGGTCATGATCGATATTTCTGTTTGACACGATATAGTTCCAATGTTGGTGGGACTACGTTTTAAACTAACATGTGCACTAGGTCTGAAGCTGCTCGACTCCCCAGCGTAAAACGCGCTCCCAATGCAACTCGGGTTGAAGATCAAGGTGACGAGTACACGATAGATATCAACGATGAAGGGTACTTTGAGGATGGGGCGTTCGTTGCTGGCAAGCGAAAGCAATGGCAACCAGATCGCCTCGAAGGTGAAACCGACGAGGATTATCTCGAGGACAAATCAGAGGAAGAGGAAACTTCGATATCGCCACAAGAGGCATACTACGAAGACCTGAAAGTCAGATTCCTACAACACCGCGCGCTTCTCAGCACGACCCCTCCTCTACCACGTATCTCTGCTCTCAAAGCATCTCAGCCGATATGGATACCGGACCAGGGCCAATCGCTACAATGTCAGGCCATTGTAGAAGAAAATGATCCTGTCCCTGCCCAGGTAGCTTCTATGAACATTGAGACTATCTTTAGACTGCTTAATATCGTCGCGAGATCGTTGGTCCCAGGAGGTAACATCACTAAGAGACAGAGCTTGTGGATCTGGAGCTTGCTGGCGCGTCTACCGGATGCTGGAGTTATGGATAACTGGAATGTACACCGATGGAGACAGAACATTGGCAAAAGAGCTGTGATACTCCGGGCTGTGTATGATGAGCGGTGTCATCAATTGGCACGGAGATACCAGCTTTTGGACGAGAATATCGCATGGGACGATGCAAACTTCAGTAACAGTGCTGAAGTGGACCAGGTGTCAGAGAGAACTACCGTTTCTGGTGATGCCATCAAAGAGGATTCATGTGGAACTGAAATGGTGCCGAAAGATGCTGTTGATGAAGACGAAGAGCAAGCTATGGACCTAGAGTCGTCTGACGAAGAAGGAGAAATCGACGAGCTAGCCGAAGCAAAACAAGAATTACTACAAGCTCTGAGTGCATCCGAGGAGGCCACACAGTCGTTGCAAATGGAGAGCGAGAGCCTGGGAAAACAGGACACCGACAGTGAGCTCAAAGGCATGTCATCTACCTCTAAAAAGTCCGCGCCTGCCGAAGACGAGGAGCCATTTCCGAACCTTAACACACGCGTCACTCTCGACATGATGATCACAGTTATCGGTGATCTGTATGGCCAGCGAGATTTACTTGAATGTCGAGCGGACTGGGACGAAGACGAAGAATCGTGTGTATGATTTAATGCAGATACCCTCGACGACGTAAACGATGTATTAGCAACATTTCATTTGAAGCAGAGCTTGACCTTCTATGTTAGTGCAACGTTATGAGTCTATTCATACAACGATGTTGGTTCTCGAACGTCCACTTCGCCACATTATCAGACATGCAAAATATGTTTGCAATCATTCACACGTTCGCAAGCCACCGCAAAACATCGTACCCCACACCATATCTATCCCTTGAACAAGGGCAGATCAATCTTCCAGATCTGCAAATCATCGTATCTGTTCTCTGTTGCCCATCAAGACAAAGTGAACGTAGTACTCTCAAGCGGCACGGAGCAAGAGCAGCGCCCTGTTCAAGCATCAGGAACATCACTCTCTAAGATCCAATTTTCTCTCGGAATCTCTACTTCTACCGCAGTCCGACCCTTGCGCGGTGGTGTCTCAGCCACAATTCCCACATTACGGAGTGCTTCTTTGCGTTTGCGATTTGCATCGCGGATAGCTGAAGGAGACTTGGTGAACTTTGAGATCCTGGCGATGGGGCGGGGAGCCTGAGCCCGTGGAACGCAGAGAGCGTTTGCTTGAGTGCAGCGGAGGCAGGACATTGTCGTGGCTGACCCTGACAGTCCGGATAATACAGACGGGCGCTGGCATCGCACGTGACGATTATGGCAGCGCTGACATGCAGCTTGGTGCTTTTGGGAGGTGTTACATGCTGGAGTCGGTGCAAAGATGTTTTCGGGGTCTCCCGCTGTGACGGTGCCCGTGAACGCCAAAGTTTCTGCCATTGGACTTCCAGAAGGCCTAGATTCGATAGCAACGTGGCTGAGGATTCGACGAAAGGTCTGAGGCTTGGTATGATGCAAAACTGGAGACTGGCTCACTTCTTCTTGTTGATCGCCCAACATGGATGCTCCGATATCCTCGAGGCTCGCACTCAGGGCTTGCCCAGAAGGCTTCTTCGGGGGAGGAGGGTCACAGGGAGATGAGTCGCGCCTAACACTGGCTCCAGTAGATGGTTTATATCTAATTGAGACACCATACGGCTTGAATATGGAGCTAGTTAAGGGGTCAAGACCTTGTTGAGCGTTAGCTGTGGAGTTTCATCATACACGTGCGAAGTTTACCTTGTCCGGCACGCCAGTTCATGAAACCTGGACTGCCTATGAGGTCTGCGATTGTGGTGGTGTTACGAGTTGCTCCAGAACCTATTTTCGTACGAGCTATTTGCGTTTGCAGTCCTTCAGCTTTTTCCGTCTGGATTGATTCCCGCTGGCCAAAGCTATTCTGTGCCGCGTTACTGAGTGGTGTAGACGATGTATTTATACGAGTATCTTCCAATATGGTGGTTTGATCAGAAACACTTGACAGGATATCATCGGTCTCGCTGTCAGTAATGGTCAATTCAAGAGACCCAATGGGCTCTACCGAGAGACGCTCAATAAATCGATTAAGAGATTTATGGCCACTTGTTCGAGCAGCGTTGATCCCACCGGTATTATCACGTTCGTCGGTATTTATGTATTGATCATGCTGTGAGGCATTTGAGTTGACTGGTCTAAAGGGATCGTCTTCATGATCTGTGGATGTATTATAGCTCGAGGGCAGCTGTGTGAGCTGGGCGTGACTATGGCCTATGTTTGTTCGATCAATTACTAGGATATACTTGAAAAACAACCTACTGTGCGCTTCATATGTCGGGAAAGTGTGACTGGCTCGCCCTGTGTTTGATTCTGCCCGCGCCCTGAAGCCACGAGATTCTCTCGCGGTTGAATAATTCTGTTTCGGGTGGAAGCCCTCATGCCTTTCAAGTATTGGGGTATTTTCTCCAATAAGGGTTCCTGGAGACACAATTTCTAGATCGCTGGCCTCCCAGGAGTCCGGTACCGGGGTAAAGTGGCGCGAGCTCGACGCGTCTGAGGCTTTGGTGTCCTCAAACATCGGGACAATGGATCTTGATTGAAGGCTTACTGCTGATGTGGTGTATCTTGGATCTATGCTGCGAGACTGTCTCTTATTCGTAGAGCACACCCCTGACGCCGAACTCAATCGCTGAAGCAGTCTAGCCTTTGCCTCAGGGCCGTAGCGCTGAGCGAAGCTTTCAAACTGTACCGCCAGGTCATCAGAATCACGAAAGTATGTGCTGAGCTTGCCTGGTAGGGGAGGCGGGGCCATGGAGCCGCGATCGAGCACCATCGAAATATAGTGAATCGGAAGGAGGCGCCGGTGGAAGAAAACAGAATACAGAGATTTGTGGTTGTAAAAGGCTTTTACGACGCGTACTCTCGACCAACTACTACACGTGATTGAATTCGTAAAATCCAATCTGGTGCCCGGGCCTTAGCGCTATGGGAAAGTGAATGAGACTTGTTGTGTCGGGTTATTAAGTGTTCATTTGGACTCGGCCGTTCTATGGTATGACAGAAACAAATCGGTTTACGAGATCTGTTTGCCACGAGGCTGCTCGCAATTCCATATCCTGATTGCAGTCAAAGCTCAACGCACGAAAACTACACATCGGCGTGCCCTATGGTGGTTATTCTGGAAGTCTACGCTCTAGATTGGAAAGTGTGACGCCACACATGAGCGGGTAGGAATGTCGTGCATCGTTATCACTTCATGCCTGATCTGAACGAGTTTTGAAGCATATCAGCATCTTAAATACACTCACCACTACCAGGATGACCGTGAATCTGTCCAGATTCCCAGCGCCATGCTTCAAAAACACATATTTACAATGCACGTATGCATACCCTGCAAGCCTCCATAGTTATACAACGAGTCGTTAAGATCTCTTCAATCTTCATGTCATCACGCCGTTTCTTGTGCACGCTGCCACCGTACGTGCTGTTGGGGCATTATAAGTGGTCGTTGGTAAGCTCTTGCGAAAGCTCGATTAGCTTGCAAGGACGAGTCTGTTCGAATAACGGATCCTATTGACATGAAGAAGCTTTTCGAAGAGTCAGCCCGGTCCATGTGAGCGGAGGGATTCAGTACCCAAACGTGGCTCCAGATCCAACCATGTATTGTCCCAATGTTCTTAGCATTCCGTTCGGACCAGGTCCAAATCGAATTATGTTGGTTGCACCAAAGATAAAGCCAATGATCAATCCGACAGCTATAATCCATGTCAGGAATTACAGAGGATATGCGCTCGCAATTGAGTACGTACAACCCCCCATCATGCCTCCCATCTTCACTGCGCGAAGTTAGCTCAGCAAGTGAATAGCTAGCGAGCTCATCGATTCCTACGTTTATCGAATGTTGACGGCCCTGCTTGCCCGCCTGCGTTCGATGGCATTGGAGGCATGGCGGCGGTTGATAGTTGATGAGACTCAATGTCAGTCTGGAACAAAAGGGACAACAAAGTTTATGGATCCAAGATGCGGCGACGCAGAGTAAATGCGGGCTGAAGCTTTGACATCGCGCTTAAAGCTTCCAGCATAGGCTACATCAGACGACGCTATGCCTGAGCTGGACAGACTGCACGTGATATATACCTGCAAGCACGAGTTTCGAACAACAAAGTTTGTGAGAGTGGTGCATTCACAACATGCGCAGTCATACCAAAAAATCTATAGCAACTCGACTTCACTTGAATTCCCACAACAAGGCCAGGTCGTTGTGAAAACTCGCGTCCATCCGCTCAGGCGTCTCTGTAACGTCTTGACAGGTGACTGGCGCTTCACTTTAGCCGCTCAGCGTTAGCGAGCCCGACTCCTCAGACCGACCAGGCCAACATATCTCATTCCTAACTTTCTCGCCATAATCCCTCCTCTATCCGCATCGACATCCTCACTCTCCCCTACATCCGTCGGTATTTGCTTCGATTCTATAGCTGACACTGTGTGTCCTGCCTTCACCTAGGCTGCGTTGTCTACATCCTCGTCGCGCTACAAGGCACTGACGTCGCACCTGGCTGACACGGGACAGCACACGACCGTCTCGTCCACGGCGACCTACTTCCTCCGATACAAAAAAAAACTTAGTCGCATATTAATATCCTGTACTCGCTTTGGTCTATGGTAGAACGACGGCATCGCTTTCGCTTGTCGACGTTGTTATTGCTTGATTTAAGGGGCGTCGTGTCGACGATACACACCAAGCGACGGTGCTAAACGAGGGCTCGAGGCACCTGTACAGTCCCGAATATACCTTTAAGAGCCGTCGTAGTTGCCAGTCTTGCAGATGACTGCAGTTGCTCCTCCGCCAAATTTCCAGCCCATTTCCCGAACAGGATGGAGCGCCTCTAACAACTCGAATGGAGTAAACCCTGACGACGTGTCGAGGATGTTTATGCCCCCGGGTGGAACTCGTCGAGGCGTTCAGCGCACGCCTTCATCATCCTCTATATCATCCACTGCATCCAATGGAACCATCACCTCAACCTCCCTAACGACTAATGGCATATCACAATCCCCGGCTACCGAAGGTCAGAACTGGACAGCAAAGAAGAAACCTACCCGAGGCCTTTGGCCCGCGTCAGAAGCAAAGCCAGTGGCAGGACTGTCAACAGCGCGTCCACAGCCGATTGCTTCTGCTTCATCCGGTCCGTCTGCAGCCTCCGCGATGAATGCGCTTCATTCTCCATCTCCACACATGCTACCCTCACAAACCAATGGGCAGTCACAAGTTCAGACAAATGGGCAGCCGAGAACTTCTCTACAACCTGAAAATACCGCGGTACTATATCTCATTCCCATGAACGGTACTTTTGAACGGAAAACAATCACAGTACCGTTTTTCCCCGAGGTTTTAAAAATTGGTCGCCAAACGAATCAAAAGACACAACCCACTCCTTTGAATGGATATTTTGACTCGAAAGTGCTGTCAAGACAGCATGCTGAAATATGGGCTGAAAGAACCGGCAAGGTCTGGATAAGAGACGTGAAATCTTCCAACGGTACATTTGTCAATGGACAAAGACTGTCTCCAGAAAACAGAGACTCAGAGCCACAAGAACTTCGAGAACAGGACATGTTGGAGCTGGGTATTGATATTGTTAGTGAAGACCAGAAAACGATTGTTCACCATAAAGTGGCTGCCCGTGTTGAACATGCTGGCTTTTATAACACAAACGGTCAGAACATGCTGGATCTCAATTTCGGAGATCTGGATTCTCCCAATGCCAATGGGCTTATGGGAGCAGGTTTCGGGCAGAACATGGGTCCAATGCGCTCGCGACAAGGCAGTCAAGGAACCATTGGCAGCGCAAGGCTTGGTTCTGCAGCCAACAGTATGGCGAACAACAACATGGGCGCTATGGGTCAACAGCGCCAAAACACTTTCTGGCTACAGCCTATCTCCATGGAACAAGTCGTCAAAAAATTAAACGTAAGTCAAGGTGTACGACGCCAAGATATGAGTCTCCTAACCCCTTATCAGGCCGAACTCAAGCTTGCAAAGCAACAAACACAAGATCTACAGCGAGCATCCCACTCTATCGAAACCATGCTGACCACCGAGCCGAAAAAAGAAGCAATCAAGTCTCCCCAAGCTTCGCATAATCCCCTCATGAAGCCCTCCCCCGTCAAAGGGGACATCAAGGCACGCTTTTCAGATCCACCTGCACCACCACCACAGCAACCGCTCCCGGAGAAGCCTGATGCGGCGAGCTATATTCCTTCCTTCCGGAGGACTGACACAGAGAAACCGAAAAGCTCAAACAGCTCACCAAGCCGGTCTGGGCGTTTCGAAAATTTCTCACCCATCAGTTCGTTGGTTGATCCACAAAGCGCTGCTTTAGCCGAGGCATTGGCCGCCGCAAAAAAGGATCTGGAAGCGCAGAACATTAAGTTGAAGGAATTGGAACAGATCATTGAACAAGAGAAGCGTGCCAGGGAAGCGGCTGAAGAAAAAGCTCTTCGTCTTGAAGCCGAACAAAGGAAGGAACTCCTATCACAGCATGGCTCTGTGGCGACGTCTGAGATACCGGTCAGGATTGCGGACGACGCGCAAGACGACGAAACCCTAGTTGACACTGAGTCCGCGAAGGCATCTATGAGCTCCTCTCCGATTGAACCAATTGACCACACCGATGCTCTGCAAAAGCGACTTGACTCTATGGTTATTGAAATGTCGGAAGTTCGCCAGCAAATGGAAAGATACCGCCAACGCGCTGAGGCTGCAGAAGCCGAGAGCACGAGAGATCGCGATACACTCGCCGAAATGGTTGACAAGCTCCGGGATCAACAGAAGAGCAAGGGCGGTGTTATGATGAAACGACTACGGAAGACACAGTCAAGCAGCAAAGAGAAGACCGAAAGCGGGGAAGCGAACGGCCATGTTGCTGGCACCACACCCGCGAGCGAAGTTCAGAGAGCAGAAGAGCTCGCACAAGAATTCAGTGAAGCCCTTCAGCAACTTATGGCACAGGACTCGAGGCGAGACGAAATTATGGTTCATAAAGCCCCAGTCGCAAGTATGGTCAGTATCGTGTTGATCGGCGTTGGGCTCATGGCTTGGCTTAATAGCTGGCCGAAGATTGAGCGTTGAACTGCTGAGCCATCATTGAAGATACTACGAACGCCAAGGAACACATCCAGCGGCGAATAAGGACGTGTGGACTGCTGTGTCAACACAGACACACCATCCCAGACCCGCCGCAGCAGCAGCAGTCATCTGGCAGATACCACACTGCTAAGATGACATAAATGTCGAAGCATTATTGCTATCAGCAGCAGCGTGGATTCTCGGAGACAGGGCATAAAATCCTTCTCCATCATCTTGACCCGCTCACCCGTACCACCAATTTAATCTGGGTCAGACGCTTTGGCGGCATTACATACGGCATAAATCCGGCGCCGAGCACACTACATTCTTGGGGAACACATTTTGGCGTTCTGGTCTTGGTTTTTAGGGTTTGGAATTGCGAGGTTTGGGCTCGGGTTCGCAAAGGTCGAGAACGAGCGGATTGTACTATCAAACAGCTACAGGCTCGTCGTCGCGAGAATACCAACTTGGGCGTTGCGGCTCGAAGAACAAGCTAGAACGAACATTATCTTGACGATCGCCTGAGAGTCAAGAAGCTTTTCTTTGTTATTCTTTTCCTTTTGTACGGATCGAGAACGGATTCGACGGGTGCTTGGGAGAGGATAGGACTGAAACACATGGTAGACGAGTTGATGAATGGGGCAGAGGTTGATACTTCATGATAAATATTCTTCCGTCTGTTGTGACAAATTGATGATAATTCTTCTATTCTGGCGCATTCTTCATGGTGACTTCGGCCCTTGCTATGTACAACCCACCACATGATTCACCGACGTAATACTGATTACACCCCGCGTTGAGAACCCAGGACACTTACGACGGACACGTTATTTCTCGAGTTGTGGTCCTTGTCCCCATCCGTTATGTGTACCCAAGATTTCGAATGGTAGCCCAAAGTCCACCCTCAAAAGCCACGAAGACAACCAGAATTGTCAAAGAGTGACATCTTGTACATGCCCATAAGCTATAATGGGAACGTCGATATCTGACTAATGCTGTGAAATCGCCTTCTACGAGTCATGATGGATATGCGAGTTAGTTAGATATCACGATCCTTGGTGTGACATTTGAATGCTACGATGGCTGACGAGATTCTCGAAGCCTGATTCAAAGTAAGCTCTCCATCGGTCATGATGTATATGCGAATCACACGATATGAGACTACAGGGCAGATGTTAGGGGCTATAATGGCAATGGAGGATCGTAGTCGCTACATGTCTCGATATCTGTATTCCCACGACTGAGCAGTGAGATTTCAAACCCCTATTAAACGTTCATTTTGTGCATCTACAGGATTCTATGTGATGCCTTAACGCTCCTGTCCAAACTACAACGTCTATTTTCACATGCATATCTGCTGACCCGTTGGTTGTGGCGTGTCCGTCCTCTTCATCCTGCACATGTGTGAGCAGGACCGGAAGTCTACCGCAGGCCTGTTGCGATGGTATTCTTCTTGGGTGCAAGAATGCCGACGTTGCGGAGCTGCTGAACCGTTTTTTCGCTAGTGTCCTTGTCTTTAGCTTTATTGCGTGCGGCTTTGGAAGCTGTGCTGTCAGGGTTGATGATCAGGGGTGTGTCGGTGACGGCTTCAAGAGTTAGTAGAGCTACAGAGAGGTTAAGGGGTGTGTGGTACCTGAATAGTCAGACGCGATGTTCAGAGCTGATTTTGAAGAGAGCAGGCCCTGCTTGAAGAGGTTCTGGTTGATGTTGTCGAGGGCGGCTTGTTTGCCTGCAGCATACCTACGAGCGGTGCTTGCGGAGGTACCGTGTCCGACTGAATTTCTCGTGGGAGAGGCTTTCGTGGTCAGTTATTTATCTTTGGAATAGGAAGAAGAGGTGTCTCATCACCTTTATTGCCATACCCATCGTCTGCAACGTTGGGGGTGTCGAGTCTGGTCTTCGCTCCATAGACACCAATTGGAGGAAGTAGCCCGGCTGCACGAAGACGGCCAACATGCTCTTGAGCCTTTGATTTCACAGTCTTGTTGCGTTTGGTGTCCTTCTGATCTTGCTCGCTCAACATACGAGGTTCGTGTCCCGATTTAGAAAGCAGTCCCTCCTCACGAAATTGCTGCTTACGTGCGTAGTCATGGTCAAATTGATTCCTGTCGATGAGGCGGGTGTTGACAGGCCCAACATCACCATTGCAGTTGGCTAGATTACTTGTGTCAGGGTTGGCAAAAGGGCCACGATTGGAGAGACCGTTCGTCTTGACTTGAGTTTCAGTTGAATCTCTGCCTACTGGGAAGACGAAAGGAGGAAGTGGAGGTACATTCACCGGCTGGACATTTTGTGGAGCGGCCAGAGTTGGTCTCGGGCAAAGTATGGCGTTGTTTTGCTGTGAAAAGACAGAGTCTTTGCGAGAATCCGAATTAACGATTGTGGCGCCAGGGGGGTCAGTGTCGTGAAAGCAGGCGAAGAGGAGACTGAGAAAAGGCATCTTCTAGAAGCCAATAGCCGTGTATCGGTCTCGTGGTTAATCAAGTAGAAGTGTGAAGATGCAGCGTTGGATCGCTCGGTGAGCCTGAAAGACAAATTAGCTTGTTGGGAGATATCTTTTGTTTTGTTTGGAGGCACGTGCACACAAATTGCGTTGTGAGAACCTGGTAGGGAAACAGGACTAGCTTGAGTGAAGGATTGTCCTATGGAATCAATTGCGGATTGGCAGAATCTCAAGAGAGTCTCTACCAGGCCGCGAGTACTGTAGTATCGTTTCTACTTTACTGACAGCTTGTGACTGTTGGTGAGATGGCTTCGAAACTACGCGAGCAACAGCGGAACTTTCCTCCGTCCGGGTGTAAATAGTGTGTCGGCAAGGTTTTAGTGCTGGGGGCTTGATATGCCTAGGTGGATCATGAAGTGTTTGATTATGGGGCTTGGACGTGCAGCTTCTAAAACATGAGAACATCGTGTGGTTACAAAAGTATCTGGTGTTAAAGAAGTAGTTCTGTGAGGGATCTGTGACACCAGAACAAAATAGAAATGGTCCACACAAGTATTTATGCACGGACATGGATGAGACCCCAGGACAGAGAAATCGAACAGTGAGATTCAAGCGAGAATGTTAGTGACATTGTCGTTGATGTCGCCCAGAGATTTGGCAAAGGACCCTTGACTAGTAGAAGATATATTGTCTAGAGACTTGTGATTACCCAACCCAAGAATTCCTTGAACTGTCCATCCCAATAACGTTGACTTCGGCGCAGCCGGAGCCTCTCTCTCAACACATGTCAAGGAGAATATTCGAGAATATTTGAGGCATTACGCAACAAGATGCGTTATGTCGTTGGCTGTGGGCCGGGCGTCCATTGGAAAAGGTTCCGGTTCAGGCTCGGGTTCAGGTGGATCTGGAGAAAGGGAGTTTTGAGCCTGGGGCTCAGCTGCCATGTAACAATCGGGCATGATGTAGGCTCTCGATGTGCTGGAAGAGAACTGAATATTCGGGTTGAAGTGGTGGACGAGCAAGTTCGAATTTCAGTGATGGGTCCAGTCTTTATAGGACAAAGGGTGTGGGTGACTGCCTAGCCCTGGTGACTTTGTCTCAAACTTCACTGAAACGCTTCAACATGGCGCCGCCTCGCTTGATATGGTCACCCTCGCTGTTCATGGGAATCCAAGATACGAAAGTGCGTCATGAGGAGAGTAAAACCAGGTATTGGGATATATGATAATGTGAGAAGCATGCTTGGTGGTTAGTTTGCCTTGTTTGGCGTGCGGCGTCATCGGTTGTTGGGCCCCACCGTGGATCAAATTCCAACTTCCACGAGTTCTGGTCTCAGACCTGGTTTGCTAAACATATTCCAGCCAATGCGCAGCTGAGTCAATCAATCGGCATGGCGACCTTGCCAGCCCATGGCATATGCGTTTCCATGGAATGTTGTCGGTCCCCCATACGCGGTACCGCTCGATGATCGATCTCCAGGGCTCAAAAATTGTGGCCGCATAGGCGACACCACAGCAGAGCTGCGTGGGGAATTCCGCACGGAGCCCCGTGGTGAGTGGTACGACACACAGTTCGAAGTCGTACTCGTAACTGATGCGTTCTTCACGTGACTGAGCTGATTTGTTGACGACCTGATCGAGTGTGTACTGGTTGCTGGCGATTTTGACATCGGGGTCGGTGGAGAACTCGTAATTCCTGGTGTGTTCGGTCGGGACGTTTTTATAGGTGATGAAGCTTCATGCGATCGTGAGATAGGCTTTGTAGCTTCTTTCTGCTGGGTGTCTATTGTTCGGAGTGAAGCCTTTGACTTTGACAAGGTGCAGCCCATCGTGAACCTTAAATGGGAGAGTAGTAGAAACTAGGCAGAAATCGATATCCAAGAAGAAAAAAACTTGACTTTTAACGAAGTATATGTTAGCTCACGCCAGGACCGGGGGGGCGGCCACGCAAGCAAAGGCAGCCAGAAGACACAGAACGCCAAGAATGAGGCAAGTTGATAGTTGGAATATTGTGTAGTCGCAAAAGATAGTGAAGTGCTGCTTAGAGAGAGCTATGGAGAGGAGCAGATAGATACATCTGTTCCCACGGAAGTACGCAACCGCGAGTCGCCATTCCTCAGCCAGCACAGTCTCGGTCTCAGTCTCACTTCTTGGGAGCTCCTACTCCCTGCGCTGGCGCGAGTCTCGAGGCTTCCAAGTCCGCTTATATCGACTACCTTTGACGACGGTGGCACGCATTTATGGGCTGATCACAATTAACAAGCTGGCTGCTCCACTGCGGAATGCGGATTGTTTTGTCTTGCCCGAGCCGACACGGATGTATCGAATCCTTTGGCCGTGTTCAAGTAGAGGTAAGCAAGAAGACACATGAATAGTTTTTGTTGTATGTGATACTGAAGTCGTTGCGCGGATACTGTCCTCAAAGAATGGCGAACGTAGTAGGATCAAGGCACATGGATTAGTGCCTTGCATATCGGGCATCAGATCCGTGAATTTTAGCGTCGGAGTTAATGGGCGAACTAATATCAGCTAGGACTCAACCTCGCGCTTTACTTCAACTGCACCTCATTACACTGCTCCAGGCGTGACATCAGAGCATGCCCACGTACTGGCATCGCGCCATCACTCCTTATATTTCTGGACTTTCAGCCCCAAGTAGGCTGTACGGTATGAGCTGAAATGGCTCCTCCACAGAGTGTCCCGACTGCCGGCACAGCAGTACATGCCCAAACGTCTTCAACCAATGTTCCAGGAAAGTCAGAGCCGAGGCAGAGACGCGTAGCGGAACCAGAGGAGAAGGTACATTTCACCGCCCTCATTCGCCTGCCTTTCCTCAGAGGAGACTTTGTTGATCCGCCCCAAGTGGACTGGGACAACACCAGAGACCAAGCGCTTTGGAAGATCATCTCGCGCAGTTCGAAGGCCAGCGCTATAGATTGTATGTCCTTTCTTTAAAACCCTGCATTTTACTAACTACCATAGGGACAGAACTGTAAGCCAACCTTGACGTCCCGTCATTTCACCCTCTGACCCCAAATAGAGCCAATAAATTTCAAGTCCCACATACCTTTCTGCTACAACAGGCAGCATGGCTGTACGAACGACACATATCCCATGTCCGCGCTCAGATGCGGAAAGTTCAAACACCTACAGCTTCCACTGGAATAGGATCTGCGAGCTCCACAACACCTGTCTGTAGTGTTCCCATGAAAAGGCTTGGTAGTGGAGGCTCTAGAGCACCCTCATCATTGTCCATCAGATCGAAGGTTGAAATTGTCAAAGTAGATGGTAGCTTACCAGGATCCCCCAAAGCGCCAGCACCTACAATATCACGAACACCATCAACAACGACCGTCACGCACAGCGGTCTGGGTGTTACTGCTCCTGTCAGTCCTAGACCACCTCATAGATCGTTCCGTTCGTCCTTCCCACCGTCTCGCAAGGCTCCGCCTGCCGTGCCTGTGCACGGTGCTAGTACTGCAACCAATCATCCTACCAGTCCTGATTCGCTCTCTGGTGCCGACTCAAGTTCGTCGGCAAGCTCCTCTGACGAGGAGCCCGATAATCCCATCCGGCGCAGCCAAATATTCAAGCGCCCTCCTCGTTTCACGCAACGCAAATCTCCCCTTGCTCCTCTTGATGATGCTTCAGAAAATGATCCAGATGAGGATGACTCCTCGAATTCCGACCTTCCATTCGCAATGGTCAATCAGAATTATACTCAGAACAAGACGCCTGCCCGGCAAGATCCACATCACGCTCAAGGTGGCCTAGTAAAAGGGGCTGACAAGTCGAAAGGAAAATCAATTACTGACCCTCGAGCACAGCGTCAAGTTATAGGATCTACATCTGGTATTGAATCCTCTGCATCTTCCGCATCATCTGCTGTACCTGGCCGTTCCAATCAAGTACCTTCATCACCTCCACCAATGTCACCACGACACAGAGCGGAGCTGGCACGCTTAAACCCTCACAAACGAAATAGTGTAGGCTCCCCGAGTAGCAGGGGCAAAGGTAAGGAAACAGGCAGCGACGGCACACCTAGCATGGGCAGCAGCTTCAGTGATCTTGACGGTAAGTTTTCGCCGTCTCATTCAACCGTCGACTTGCCTCCGAATCGTCTTCCAAATGCCGTCGACCGTATCGCGAATGATATTCTCCGCCGTTGCGAGTCAATGTAGTCGCACCACAGCTAAAGTGTCTGCCTAGATGCCAGTGTCACTCAGTCCGCACTAGAGGAAGCGCTCTTGAGCAATATGCAGCATGGTAGAATGAGTACATTGAGTAATCTGCGATCGAGGTATTTGTAAAGTGAGCAGTCATACAGCTTCAAATCTAGGATATCTCATCATTTCTTTGTTCTCCTTGAATGTCCTACAATTCCTATGTTTCCTTCTTCATGAATACCTGGCTATATAAAATCTCTTGATTCATTCGCTTGTATAAGCTAGGTTGCTCGCAACAACGGTTCGACATGTGCTCAGCATCTCCACTTGCACATTTATTCTGCATACTGAATCTCTTGCTTGAGTCTCGTCCATATATCACTGTATACCCTCTCTTGCTCTGCTCTTCTGCAGTCGTACTTTATATTCTTATGTTTTATGGACAATCCATTACGAGTGTACGAGCTTCTATGTCTTTCGGGCTCGCTTTATTCTTGATGTGATGCTTCCATGTTCCCTTTGACACCTGTCGTACTGTGGACAATTGCCAGTGGCTGTGTCGATGCTCAAGAAGAGGAATCGCTCAGGGAAAATGACTGGCATCGTTCACGCAAACGTAGACTGATGAGGCGGTCAGCAGGCTGTTCTGATATCTCACGCAGACCACTCATCTTAGTATGTTCTTATGCGTTACATACCGTGAGAAAGGACGCCAGAGTGTAGTCAGCTCTGGCAGTAGACAGGCTTGAGGCAAATTAATTGTCAATGGACCGAAGAGCTATACACTAAAGCCCTGGAATGAGTGATGTTTACGCAGCGGAACCGCATTCTTGTCAGGAGCGCAGTCTTGTGGACCATATCGCTCGTGGTAATGGTCGTAGGTGCTGCCGTTGATGTTCGGGTGTAGGCTTGTCGATGCGGTCGCGTCGTAGGTGAAGATCTGGAGGGGAATTTTGGGTCGAAATTGGACGTTTTCAAAAAGTGTGCTAGGAACTCGTACCAGAGTCTCAAATGCTTTTGTATTGACCCTGAACCACTGATCAGATGTTTTTTGGTCCGTATAGTATCGCGTTGTGGCAATGTCGCTGGTATTATCGCGTCAGGCCGGTTTTGAGTCGAAATCTGACTCGACAACAAAGTTCCCTAGGAACGCGTAGTAAGTCTCAAGAAGCTCCTTTTGTCTTATCTCTATACACACTAACAAATTTCAGAGTTCTAGGACATCTTAAAACCTCACCGTCGTCGTCGATGGCTCCAAAACTGCTTTTTCGTCACAAAATCACGCAATTTTGACAACTACGCGACCACACGATCACCGGACACATTTAAAACTTGTAGGAACTCAGATATACTACTCGTAAAGATATATACAGCTTCCTACACACATAACTGACGTTTCTGAGGTTTGCGGTCACACTTTCCTCCCGACGTCCTCCTGGAAATCTTGCTGCCTGAGGGCCTTGTCATGCCCCAGGCCACGATTTTTGCCAAGCCGTACCACACTATACACGCAAAGTACCTCGCTTTGCAGGTGTAATCAGAACGCCGAGCTGCCGATAGACTGCGCTAGACCAGAAGTAGCCAGCCTGGACCGTGCTCAAGAGCTGTCGCTTCTGCGCGACTATATAAACAACGGTCCTCTCTCCCTCGAAACACTTTCCTTCTTTCCTCATGCTCGCCCATTGGGCATCGCCAGCATCAGCCGGGGAGCTAGAGTCTGAGCGGGCCTCGACTCTAGCAATTGGAGGCTTCGGGTTCGTTACACAGAAACACATTCTTGTCCGACCTCTTTCACTCGGCGGGGTGGGAGGAAAACTAAGATCTGGGACTACCTTCTACCAGATTATGGTCGCGGACGCGTGAACATAGTCTGGAGAAGGACTAACTAGGGCGCAAAGAAGAGTAGTGGCCTTTGCGAGATGTTCGGAGGGGCTGGACCGACATCATTAGTTTGTAGCACTGGTTTGTATCTGGCTTGGTATTTCCTTCTCTCTCTTTTCCTTTTTTTTCTTTTCTCTTCTCTCTTTATCTTTGTCTCCCTCTCCTCTTTCTTTTTTCAGACTGTCATCATGCAGAGTTTAATTAGGGCGCAGAGCAATAGGGCTCTGTAGTCACGGGAGGGGAGGGCCCGTTGACAATCAATCGAATTAATCAATTTCTTCTACTTCTTCTTCCTCTTCTTCCCATCATCCGTTGGTGATCTATCTTGAGTGTGACTGACTTCGCTTTCTGGTGACTTGCCTACCTTCAACAACATGTTGGTGACATGCCTTGCTCGCCTTGCTCGCCTTGTCGTCTGATCTCGTCCACTCCTTGCCCATAAGGTTACTTGAAGTCAACGATCGTCGGCCATGCTTAGCTCGCCTTTTCACCGCAGCTTGAATCTTGCCCGTTGTCGTCCTTATCTCACCCTTATCCCTGAGTAACACGCGCAATACGCGTACCGTGCACGCTGACTCCAAGGCTACGCAAGCTAGCCGATTTGTCACTGATCCTCCCAGTTAGCATGCTCACCCTCTTCTATGAATGGGTTTTCGTTTTTGATCTCCCCATGACTCACACATCGGGCCGTATATGCTACATCTTTGTTTTTCTCGTTCTCTGCCGCTGACAGCGGCAACATCTCCTTGCTAACCAGTCTTCGCCGTCGTTCCTTATTGAAATTTCTACTGTGCTGCTCTTCTTGAAAGAGCAGTACTAAGAATTGATAGTGAAGCACGCAGTGACCCGTATCCTTCGATCATTGGTAATGGCATCCATCATGGGCTTGCTGGGTGAATGCTTGTTTGATTTTGCGTTATTCTACTATATAGAGTGCACCCGCCGCTTACTTTCTTGCTCCTCCTTTAGTCACGTCGTAATGACATACAAGATCCATCCCATACTGGACAAAGGCGATATATGCTTCTAGCCCCGCCACTCCAAGCAATTATCTTCATGTCTCTTGGCGCTTTCCTGTCGCTCGACTGATAATGCTTTTCTCACTACGATACATGGCGATAGTTTTCATCCTGGCTCACCTTCATTGTATTGCTTCCTTGAAACATAGCGAAGTCCATGGGCATAGAATTCTCCCTCGAAGTTACACTACGCAATAATATGCTTGAATTTCGTTTTCGTTGCTCTTGTTATGCTCAGATGTGGCGGAGTGCCTCTTCATATCTTAAAGATTATCCTTAGCATGTGCTCCTAAAGAGAGGCTCTACGGTGCAAATACACCATATTGCGATCTTCTTCAGCTGTGCTATTCATGTAACTCGTTGGCATAGCGCAATAGCACGTACAACTAGGTCGCATCATTCACACACGGACTTCCTCACGTACCCGGCACCGACCCCTTGGTTGTAAGATACATATATTTCCTATGTTCTCCTCGGGACTCCTCCTTGCCGCTTACTTCATAGCTTGTGTTCGAAGCACACGTCGAACAAAGCTAAGGCATTCTATGCTTCCGGGGTGCTTGCTCTGGCGTTCTGAATCCTCGCTTCGAAGTGTGTGACTCGGCGCTCTGGCGCTCGAACATTATGTGGGTCTTCTGCGCTGATTTCGTTTCTTTGATAGTGTTGATATCGTGGAAGTTTCGATGACGTGGACCGTCATGATCAGCTCATGATGATGGCCATCGATATCACCCTTTGTGGGCTGCCAGAGCATTTACCAGCTTACCAGTATTTGTGTTTGAGCTTTTGCGCTGCGCACAGCCTGTGTAAAGTAGAGCTTATGTATTTACTCGTGATTTAGCTACCTTCTTATGCTTCTCAGTCTTACTTGCCTTGAGTGTGCCACTGATGAGGAAACCGTGGGTTCATGATGTGGCGTCCGTGTCAATTGCCTGATAACTTTTTACGGTCTACCCGGCATTCAAGATTCCTTCCCCCAAATCTGGGAGTCATGTACCCGGTAAGTGGTCTCTCGGCAAGGAGTAGATAATCATCCCTCTCGTCGGCTGTGACTATTCTGTTGGCATTAGTGATACTAACCTAAAACGGATTCTCTTCTACTCCTGCTCGGCGCAGTATACCTATGGAGTCTTTTGATGCTTGGACGTGACTGGGCACTTAATGTGGTGGTGGGTGTAATCTTGAGCGGTGATAACGCGCGCTAGAAACGTTCCTTGATGCATAGCTTCATCATAACAGGGTGAAGATACTTCCACATAGATAATGTACAAAGGTTACCGATGCTACAAGTCAAAAACAACATCTTCAGAGCGGACTTCTGCAAGTTCTCACAGGAAAGTCGATATGTCGTTCTTTACCATAAGCAGCCATGTGAGCTCTTAAATGCTCGCCCTCGTTCGTTCTATGCAAAAATTGGTGCGTCTCATCACATCATTCTTTGAGTGATGTTTGGGTAAGCTACAACGGAGTTCTGGTGGGTAGTATAAGTGCCACAGTAGGTCACTGTGAATGAAATTTGATGTTTAGTGCAAGCAGTAGTCGGTTCAAAATAACTTTCTCAACTCTGCTTGCGAAAGTGGCCGTGTTTGCTCAAAGATCACTGAATGGTTGAGCAGAATTCCTCTGGTTGGCATCTGGAAACTCTCCATGCTCTCTCCTCGACAGTAATTCTCTGCCTTGATGTGTGTGACATAGAATGCATTCACTTGGCGTTCATTCGACATCATTCTAGCTGCTAATCATGTAGTGTAAATTATGACACCATACGAGCCTTAAACAAAACTTTCCACGCATGAAGTGCTTGGTCCAGTGAAGGACTCTTTTTACCTCGCGGTCGAGTGGTGCAGTTGTATGTTTAAGGGTGAGTGTTAATGCGCAATCGACGCTTCACTGGATTCGATCATTTGGACGTACCCGGCGGTCTTTCGTTCGTAAGATGTGTATATATCTAGAGCCTATCTAGAGAATCTATCTCTCCTATATCTCCATGCTCATTGCACAAGCTGCGATGATGAGTCGTGGAGGGATATCTATGTGTCTGCCTCCAAATCATGGTCTATCTGAGCCCATGTGTTCCTTTGCGTCTTATTAGGATGAAAGGTTAATGTTCTGTTTGCGCTCTTATATGATGATGATGTACGTCATTGTTGATAGTGGTTGCTGAGGACAATACTTCATTGCTATCTGGGATCCTGATGTGTGTGTGTGTGTCACCTGTTTTGCTCGTGCTTCGTGCACTTCTTCGTGTCTTGTAGACTGGCCAGTGACATCGAACCTGCTCAGTGTGGTGATGATGATGGTCATCACCATACTGAAGTGTGATCGATGAACTCTATCATTGTAAGGTAGAATTCCTTCGTAGATTAGGTCTGGAATTGCCCACAACCGTGCGCAAAATGTTCAATATTCTTACGCCTGCGTACACAGAAGCTGTGCAAATATCGAGCCGACGTCGATCAGAACATCTCTCTCCTTACTCAAACCAAAAAGAGAGAATGCTAATACATACACATCGAATCTCACTCTCATGTTCATACTGACCATCGCCCCTGAAGTCTGCATTCATTCCAAGTGAGCAGCGTTGATGCATTGCATCACTGATGCTACCTGATGCACTACTTCACGTCCAGATACAATGGCACGGAGCCATAAAGTCCAAACGACTCGACGAGAACGTAGATGATGCATCGGAGCTCGGTCATCAAATAGCATGATTGCGTAGGAAGCTACTGCCGGATTCCAACCTTGTAAGATACATACTCATTGTAAGAAGAATACTGTCAAGGAAGCTGCTCCCTTTATACATCCAAGAGCAGGCCACACACGTCGGGTAGGTGACTTCAAACTAACCACCTAGCACGCATCAGTCTATGTTCCTTGGAAAGGAGAGAAGACACCTACCCGTCACTAGCTGCTTCTGCGAAGCCAAGTAAAAGTATATAAAACACGATCTGCTCTGTCTTTCACGTTTCAGCCCTGTACCATTACTCCCTGAGGCTTAGGGATCGTGCTCTATCGTAATATATTTCCATCACACGCATGGTGTACCCGGGTGTTTGATATCGAAATTAATGGATTGGGGTGCTGCGCTACTTTGCATGGTCTATAGTAGGCTGGATGGGAACTTGGGGATCGTGAGGGTTCGAATGCTTACGTCGGCGTTGTATGGTTATGCCAATGATATCCGATCAATCACGTGCCATGTTACGAACGAGTAGCACGCAGCGCGAATATCGCTTCATGGGCGGGAGATGAGAGGACTAGGGAGTGAGACATAGGAAGTTCAAAGTGAATAGTGCGATAGTTCCATAATGGAGGATGAAGTGTGTATATAAGATCACAGCACGCAATATCAGGAGAATTGATGGTTATAAAGTATGGAGTATGGAGTAAAGTCAAGCCATGGACTTCGAACGTAAAGGATGTGTACACCTTTAATATAATGTCGATGGTCTTTATCTGTAAACTCATCTGATACAAGGCCTTGGGGCAGAGTACAATCGATTAGCATATTGTGAATCGGCTGTAAGAAAGTCATCTACCTTAGCGATTGCTTTGATTTCAATTCGCTGCGTCCAAGACTCCAAGAATACATGTTCTCTGTGTTTGTTAAACTTACGTGCTGTTTGGAGCTACGACTGATGCTTATCATTGGTTGTAACATTGTAGACACAATAATATCGCGTACGTCGTAGATATCAAATAGTGATGATTCTATTCCCATAAAGCATGTTTGAATCTAGTTCTTTCCGAAATAGTATACAATCTAACACAACTATGACTAACCTTAAAGGGCTGGGTCTGGGAACCTGCGCTAGCTTGTTCAGGAAAATTCTATGCAGAGATGGATGGATTTCGACAGGCGTTGGGAAGCTCAACTCGTCCATCAAATCAATTATGTATCACTGTAATGACACTTGCAGAATATTTATCCGGCTTGTCCTACTTCATGACGTCTGCGTCGTGCACGTCCATATGGGCGTGCTGCAAGGTTGGGGACGCGTCCGTTTGCGCTTACCGTAGCTTATGACGCCATGGTGACCACTGAAACCAAAGCTGTAAAACAAAACCTCAATTGCCCGCTGTGCCAACTCAGCCTCTCCATTCCTTGTCTCCCCCATATTTCATCTTGATAATTACAATTATGTCTTCTTCATCTCGTATCAGTGGCATCACTGTCCGCTCATCTGCGCGGAACTTTCAACGAGCTCAACCCCATTTGCGCCCAAGATTACAATACCGCAGTTATGCTGATGTATCTTCTCAAGCAAAAACTGCTGGAGGTGGCGGTATTGTCGGCGGTCTCATCGGTGGCGCGACCGTCCTAGTTGCTGGCTATGGATACTACCACTTCTCCGGCGCCAAGACTGCTGTGCAGACAATGTCAAGCGCCAAGGGCTACTTCCAACAGGCCAAGAACAAAGTACAAGAGCAGACGCCAGAGCCGAATCAGGCAATTGAGTGGCTGCACAGTACGGCGTTGGCATATGCTGGTTTCATTCCCGGCGCGAAGGGGTACGTGGATCAAGCTTTCAAGGACGTGGAGAGCATTCGCAGCAAGCACGGCGATAAGGTTGATGGGATCATTCGTGATGGATATGAGGAGCTTAAGAAGGTGACCCAGGAGGGAGACATGTCAATCGAGACTACTGGCAAGGTGTGGAATGTCATTCAGGACAAGCTGCAACAGATTGGCGAGTTAGCTGGTGATGCCATTGAAGGTATGTGGAGTTACTCGATCTGTTTAAGTAAGAGATTGACCCGTGACCATGCAGACATCCTCAACAACCATCCTGACGTAAAAGAGAAGGTCGGTGGCAACATTGATCAGCTCAAACAACTCCAGGAACAGTACGGACCCAAAGTAAAAAGCGAGGTCGACAAAACCTGGGAACAGATTTCAAGCATCGTGTCCAAGGGTGTCTCAGCCAGCACGGCTTCAGAAATCCAGAAGGTGGTTCAAGAGAAGGTTGAATTGATCAAAAGTATGGGAGACAAGGCCTATCAAGAGGGCAAAGAGCAGGTTAAGCCCTACCTCGAAAAATCTCCAAAGGTGAAGCAGCTCATTGAGGAAAATGAAGAAGCACTCAAGCAAGGCAATATCAAAGAGCTTTGGGACAAGATCCGCAATGCTGTTGAGTCAGGCGACACAGAAGAGATCGAGAAGTACGTCAAGGACACTGCTGAGAAGGCCAAAGATCAGGGCCAGAAATACGGGATCGACATCGAGAAGTACCTCCAAAGTTTCGAAAAATACGTCCCAGGGTCATCGGATATTATGACAAAGGTACAGCAGCTCCAGAAGGTCGGTAAGGAGCATGGTGCCGAGGCTGAGAAAATATTCAAGAGCGCGATTGATGAGATCAAGCAGGTTTTGAAGAGGAAAACTGAAGAGGCTGAAAAGGTTGCCAAGTCTGCGAAGAAGGAGAGTAAATGAATTGTCGATTAGGATATGTACTATAAAAAAATGCATAGCGATGGGCGTAGAAGTAAATCAATCAAGCATTTGTAGTCGGATATCGGATATACGGTCGTCGTGATTTGCATTGCTTGATGTATTAACATGTTCAGTATCAGTGCACTAGAACATGGTGTCTCGTTTTCCAGGCCTTCTTCTCCAGGGTAACAACGCCAATGCTCTACGACGAGACCGCATCAAAGATTCCTCTCCAGGACGAATGCACATCGGCCAAGTGTACGACTCTAAGAAGCCTCGAAAGCCCGACACTCACCGGAGAGTCCGGAGATCTGGTCATGCACTTGATGTAACAAACACAGCGTGTCTCGTCATACAGTCTTGGCTTCTCACGATACAACTGTGACGATGGCCGTGACGGTGTTACAAGCTGAGGTTCAGAAGCCTCTTCGTCACTCGGCCGAGCCATACTAATCTCGCCGCTCGCTTGTTCGCGCCGATCGAAGGCAGCTAAAGACTAATAAAGGAAGACGAATACGAGCCTAGAAGGAAACATGTGCCTGTGCTCGCGCCAGATTCCGTAGTTCGGCCTTGATTATTGCGAGGTGAGGCGCGCTTGCGTAGTCATTAACAAATGAGTCCAGGTATGCAGAAGACGTCGTATGATGGAAATGCCCAGAGTAACATTACTACACCGATACGCGACCAGCGCGCGTAACGTTGCATACCTATTCAATAGTCACTGGCCCAAGCAATGGGTTATGCTGCCAGCGTGGCTGTGCTGTGTGCTGTGGTATTGGATCTATCGAGTTCCATACTACCGTAGAAACTCATCAGTTGAACACGGTATAGATACATTTTTCCTACCAAATTTAATCGTTAGGTTATACTACTGTAGGTCTAAGGCGTAGTCTCTATAACCATGTGTAGCTAGTAAAACACCTGGCTGTCTCAAAGTAGATTAGCATAAGTCTATCGGATTCTACGGTACCTATACTCAGGTAATTCTGATGCGGAGCACCAGATATGATACTTCGTGACCATAATTATACTGGGCCTATGGTTAGAGCAACAACATTATGACACGGAGTCACGGGCATCGTGTCCTGGTAAACCTGTAATGTAAAAATGCGGAGAGCTAACCTGGATGGAAATATTGGCTGGGCAAAATGACGTCGGACCGAGGGTTTTCGCCAGGATTCCGGTGGGGCACGGATATAGTGGCGCCGATGGTCTTACTGTTTTTGGTGTGGCGGAATAGCAATTTAGAGTTTGATATGGGGACTTCCGGCGACCGCTCCTTTCTCAGCTGCTTCTTGGTACACAAAGCTTTGAAGCGTTCATGTGGGTATGGCGACGGACACTGCGGCAGTGGGCAGTGTGGCGAGGACCCTGTGGAGTGTTACCACTAGCTAGTCACCATCTGATGATGGCATTTGGCGGCTCCAGTCTCGTTCATGATCGTTTCTGGTGGGCCAGGGTTGTATTGCAGGGGATGGCTCTGTTGAACATGGTATGATATTGAAGTAAAAAGCTTAGCTACACTAATCATCTCGCGTAGTGCCGGTATCACGCTCCCTTGCAAGGGTGCTACAATGGCAATTAATATAAAAGTATCGACTGCTCACCATTAACGATCGATCATCACCAACCATCACATCTACTTTGCTATATATCATCACAAAAGCTGCAACCTTCCAACTTCTCAAAAACAACAACACCACCGATACATCACATCGATACCAACACCAGTCCACTCACAATGCAATACTCTACACTCGCCCTCGCTGCCTTCACCAGTGTCGCAGCCGCGCTCCCGGCTCCTCAAATCGAAACCCCATGCACCAATGAGCCATTTGGTGCTGTCGCTATCCATTCAGGCTCCGACGCGCATCTACAGAGCGCCACCGCCTGGAAAGGCAACCTGCTCGTCGGCGGCCAACAAGACGCCACCTGCGAATCACCTTCAGCCTACGCCACATTTGTCATCCAAGACGACACCACAGCCTACCTATACGCCGACACACTCACCCAGCAGCTGTACGTCGACCGCAGCGGTATGGGCCAGGGCAAGAGCGGCTACACGAACGAAGGCCAATCGCTGCCACGCAACGGCGAGGTTAAGGGCTGGAGTATTAGCGAGGATGGATACTTGGTATTTGATGGAATGAGTCCCAAGGCATGTCCGACTGAGGTTATTGGTGGGAGCTTCAGTCTTTGGTTCAGCAACGCTGACGAGCCTGGGTTCAACAAGAACTGCACTGGCGTTGCGCTGCGGGCTGTCAAGGCTGATTCGCCGGTGAGCTGCATCTACTCTTCTTCCTAGATCGAGTGAGCAACCAACTAGCGTGTAAGATTATGCAGAGGTGTATGATACGAATAGCATAGCGAATCATTAGCAATGTGGCTTCTAATTACTAGAGGACTATCATTCCAATAGTGACTGAGTAGCAAGTTTGTTATGTGAGAAAACGTCTGCCTAGGCCGGCTACAGGGCGCTAATGTAGGTTCAGCCATGAAGGTATCTGAGAGGTTCTTGTTGCGCCAGCCTTGCGAGTTTTCTTTTCAAATCCCATTCCACTTCTTTCAGCTCACTTTACATTCTCCTCTCACTACATCAATGTTGACCTTGCTATCATAATTGAAGGTTTCCTCTTTCACTTGGAGCATTCTATCGTGGTCTGACAGTGACGCTGGTCAAATAAGGCAAGTATCACATACAACGAAGTTAGTTCAGACGTTCATTAGCGACCGCTTCGTTTGCTCAAGTGCCAACTATAATCTACAAACGTTACTGTTATAGTTGTTTGCCTGGAAGGGATCTTGCTCTTACAAAAACCATTTAGGACATTACTGAATTCACCACAAGCGCTGATCATAATTGGACGGTGAACTTAATTCGTGGACTCAAGTGAGACATACTTGTATGAGAAGCAGTTTAAGCGCCCATAGTTTACTTCTGGCACAGATTGTAGCCTAGTATCAAAGGTATTTAACATTCGATTATCACTCCTCCTCTGGTCACTGACTCTGTCTAAACCTTACATAACAACTTTTTTCAGAAGACAAGATGAGTTCGCTCTACGCGTCAAAGGATATGTTCACGGACGATAAAAGACTGGAGAAGATCGACAAGCTTGTTGCGATTGGTGTTGGGAAGCATATCGCGCTACCTCAAGTAGGTATTTAGATATCTCGTTAGGCCGCAGGCACTGACCTTCGTAGTTCGTTGTCGTCGGTGACCAGTCTAGTGGGAAGTCTTCAACTCTGGAGGCGCTGACAGGATTACCCTTTCCCCGAGACTCAACACTGTGTACTCGTTTTGCAACACATATTGTCTTTAACCGAACCGAAACAGAAAATTGCCATGCTTCCATCGTACCGCACTTGAATTGCGACTCTGCCCTTGAAGCAAAACTCAAAGATTTTGAGCACACTTTCTTGGAAGCTCTGACTACTGAAGAGTTTCAGGAGGTTCTGCTCAAGGTGCGATGAATTCTTCGTTTTCTGATAGCCACTGATGATACATAGGCATCTGATGCCATGGGTTTGGCAAGACTAGGGCAGCAGGATAAGCAGGCTAGCAAACCAACGTTTTCCGAGCACACACTGAGGATCGAGTTGAATGGACCTAATCACAGTCACTTCAGTGTTGTTGACGTTCCTGGTATCTTTCGAAACCCCCAAGAAGGTGTGACTACCAATGATGACATCGCACTGGTCAAGAGAATCGTTCACAGCTACATTGAGGATGAAAGGTCCATCATATTGGCTGTAGTTTCGGCAAACATCGATATTGCCAATCAAGACATTCTGAAGATGGCAAAAGAAGTAGACCCGAAAGGTCAGCGCACACTGGGAATTTTGACAAAACCAGACCTCATCGACAGAGGCGCAGAGGATGATGTCATTAACATTCTAATGGGCACAAGTAACAAGCTTAGACTTGGCTATCACGCGATCCGAAATCGTAAGAAAGCCGAGAACAATTTCACAATCGAACAAAGAAATCAGGCAGAGTCCGAGTTTTTCAACAAGGGCCATTTCTCCAGAGTACCACCCGATCGTGTTGGTGTCATAACTCTTCGACCGCGCCTCGAGAGGCTCCTTAATGACATAACACAGCACGAGTTTCCAAAAGTGAGACAGGAGATCAATAATATGATCGACAGATGTGAACAAGAGATGATGGAGCTCGGCCCAAGTCGTACGACGGATGGTGAGATTCGCAGCTATCTATTGCGCATGGCCGAACAATTCCAAAAGTACGTTGCAGTGGCAATTGAAGCCAACTATGGATCAGACCCATTCTTCCGCATGGACGAAATGCGTCTTGCGACATGGATTATCTCGCAGAATGAGGCATTTTCTGAGGCTGTCAGAACCACGGGCTTTACAGTACCCTTCCTTACAGATTCTCAGCAGCCAACAGAGCAACATAAGGATATGTGGACTGAGCTTGCGACAGAGCGCTCAAGGTTACTTGCATTAGTGGAAAAGGATCACCCTGAACTGTATACCACCGTGGAGCGTACCCTCAAGAATAAGTACGACGATATACAAGCTCATGATCACGATGAGGATACCGAACGCGTTGGTGACAAGGATGGTCATGTCGCCAACGATGGATCCAGGCCACATTCGGTTGAAATTCTCGCTTGGATCAAAGAGAAATACACCAGATCAAGAGGTTTCGAGATGGGAACTTACAATCCCTCTCTCCTACATCTACTGTTCAGCGAGCAAACCTTGGCATGGGAGCCCCTAGCTAAGGTTTACGTGTGTCGATCTATCATCAATAACCACATGTTCTGCAGCCGACTCTTGGACAGGCTGTGCAAAGATGAACTCGTGAACAAAGCTCTGCGATCTGTCATTATGAACGAACAGCTGAGAATCTACAAAAAGGCTACAGGCCAAGTAGAATTCATCCTCAGGACCGAACGACGCGGCAAGTTAATGACCATGAATCACTACTACAGCGACACTCTCGAAAGGGTGCGAGACGAGCGACAGAGAACTAGAGCTGGAGCCATAGTCAGCAAGGCAGCCAAAGGTGAAAGGTTTCCATGTGAGGAAGATGGATCAAGATCATCCTGGGATTCAATTGAGCAGTCTGTGCGGAATTATGTGGCACCGGCTACGCTTCGATCTTCCAACAAAGCTACAGCCAGTAATATTGACCATACGGTCCAAGACATTCATGATGTCCTCAAGGCATACTGCAAGGTTGCTATGAAACGATTCATTGACTGTGTCTGCATGCAAGTCACAGACTACTATCTCATCTCGGGACCTGAAACTCCACTCGGTGTATTATCCTCGACGTTCATTGGTGGTCTCAACACTGATGAGCTTACACGTATTGCGGGCGAAGCTCAACATTCCATCCAGCGTCGGAGTGAGCTCAAGAAGCAGATTGAGAGCCTTAAGGAAGGGAAGAAGATTCTATTACAATGATAGAGACTTGATACGAACCCATGTCTATGAGTAGGAGGAGCACATGCGCAGAGTGGTTATGGCACAGCTGTTAGACATGCAATATGGGTCATATGAGATTAAATGAAAGTGAGATTTCGTTAACGCAACGTATTAACAGGATCAAGTTATCTTGTAGTATCAAACCCGGTGACAGCCTACGATCGTATTTTCTGCACGGCAAATCACTCTCACTGGAAATCTGCGAATTCATACGCCTTCCCATCCTCTTCCCACTACGTCCTTGAGAATGCTCCTCCACCAGGCAGATGCTAGGCCACACTTTCCTTTCACACAACTTCTGCCTAACTGACCACTTACTCCACATATAACTGTGGCGATTCACTGCATAGGTGTATGAAACAGGCCGCTTTGCCTATGCAAACACGCGTTCCTTGCCTCCTGTCATACCATAAAGCCGTCCCTGCTAGACTACCCACAGTAGTATCATCCAATTGAGACATACTTCCTATGTACACACGGTATGGCATGAACTGCACCGATGGCAAAGTTTGTTCGGTACTAATGCCACCAGTGGGCTATGTCTGACTACAAGTTTGCTGCGTATATAGCTAAATATTCGATGAAGTGTAATGATGTTACGATGATGACGAATAAGCTTTATGGGCTTATTTTGGCACTGCTCAGGCCTCCAAAGCATGGTTATAGATCTTCCTTAAGTCCTACTTAACAGTAGGCAGCTTGCCTTGTGACTTGCATGAGTATGTGAGAAATGCTATGCTTTAGCTCAGAGACATTTCCAAGATATTGATCAAAGAAAAACACTCTCTATCACTGTCGGTGGATATTTCTGCAATCCAATTCAAACTGTAGCCTCTGTAATATCAATTCAGAAATCTTGAATCATGAAACACATATCCCTGCTCAATTACAACATTTCTTACATGAATCACCAATAATTCTACACCCTAAAGTCGAATCAAGAGTAATATCACAGCTAAATATCACTAACGTTAAACAGTGATGAAGCACAGCATTACATGCCAATAACTACCATTCATATTTTAGGTCTCGATCTTTTATGTTATCAAAAATCTGCGGAGGAGGAACATTGTGAGCCGGATTATTCTTAAGAACATCCGCTTGTGATGTAGCAATGACTGACATCTAGACTTTTAGAAGGGATATAGAGCTTATATTCTACTACCCTAACAGCCGGGTAAGTGAGTTCGTAGCATATTAGTTAGTAGCAGATTTAAGATCTCGCCTACCCGTCAGTCAGTTGGACATGTTTGAAGGAGTATATACAACATATGGCTGCGTCCTCGCTACTTATCTCTTACTTCGATAAAAAATTCAAAGCTTGCCAGGGGCTATCGGAGGAAATGGCTGCGAACAAATCAATATCTATGTGTAAAATCATGGAATATGATGGATGAAAGCTGTCGTCAAGGGTTCATGACGACTTATACGAAGCTCACGACTTTACTAACGTTAATATGATCTGCACTATCAATTTATACTGGTGCATTTCATCATCTAGTACAGTATATGAAGACAATCGTGAAGATATATGCATGATGACCAGGAGTAAGCAACCAAAGCATGCGGATTGAGTGATTGTTCCTCACCAATCCTGCCCAAAATCCACATATGCTAGCACTAAAAAGGAGCAAACACGCATACCCGGCTGTCACTTTACTCTACTCCTCACAGAAACACCACGTGTCATACCGACTGGCCTACTTCCGTGGACAATATGTCCGTGAATTACATCTACCCGACAGATGTAGGTTCAAGAAGACCATATAAGATCGCAACGTATCTATATACATCACACCAAAACAATCGGAGCAGCATCTCAGTGTGCTGTTTATCAATAGCAGCGGTTCATAATATGAGCTTGTGGTCCCAGACGGCTGGAGTATGTGCGCTTACGTGCCCTGCCACCTACTTATTCCGCTTCATTCCTTTGATGCCTCTCATAGGCTGCTGAGAGTCATCACTATCGATACAAAGTGCTAGTCACTGCGCTAAGATGACGCGAAATATCACCATACAATGATGACAGCCGTTATCAGCTTAGTTTGGACGCTGGCCCGACACATTTTCGGCTTTTCTGAGGCTTAGACGGTGGCACATATCCATTTCTTTTCTTCTGCTCGGCACATTGCTTGTTGCTAGTACTCTGAAGCTCTGAAGCGGTGAGGAGTTTGGATAAGATGGATTGTGGCTAGTAATATAAATCAGTCGAGGGCTTGGATATTGAATATGCCGGGTCGGCTTGCATTTCATTATCTCGTCATGCACATTTGCAAGTTGGAACCATAGCATTCACCGTTCTGCCACGTCACACTTACACACGCTACTGCATCACATTGCACGATAATCACATGAGCAGGAGTGTTACCGACCCGGCAAATGCCATCTAGGCGCTTATACTTTGTCATATAAATCACCATCATTCCTCCCTCATCCAGTTCTCCTCTCTCGACCAAGTAGAGACCAGTCCATACCTGGAAATCACGCGAAAACGTCACCCATGTGCCTCCCGCCTTGTTGATTTGGGCTGACCTGACATGTGTGTCTTGTACAAGGCTTCAAGACGACCATATGGTTGGGGACGCTATCGCGCTGACTATTGTACGGTCGTTGTGCGGCTACACTGCTGCTGCTGAGTATCATTACTTAATGATGAAGGTGATCACTATGATTGCTCAACAAGGTCAGCACGATGGATAGTAGACATAGGTGGTGTGAACAAGCAGCAGCGGTCGTGTGTCTGCATAGGTAAAGCTGATCTTTTGGTAATAGTATATACGCTTTCAGGGGCTGTGCCAGGTAGGTCCCTGATAGTGCTCGTTCAGTGATGATATACAAGAGCTTGTTTCTCTTCCTCTTTAGCACTCTCTACGCGGGACATGAATGCCTGACATCTCCAGTAATGAAAAAAGTGCATGCTTCTCTAGCACAGCCGTACCTCAGACTTAGGAAATTAGAACTGTGTTGTGATGATGGCTTGCAGTCTTGTCCCTAGACGATGATGAGAATTATCGCAAGAAAACGTACGATGAAGGGAGAGATAGCTACAAAGGTTGGAAGCTAAATGGGAAGGACGTCTTGTTATTTAGGACGCCCGGTGCCGTAACGAGGTAGGCATCCGTCATAGTATTTTCCTTCCTTTGAGAAGACGGCGGGCCACATTCGACCGGCTTCCTTCTTCAACATGATTTTCTTTTCCATTGCAAGTATAACGAGCATCTTTATATAGCTTGGTGGCTGGGAATTAGCCGCTGGCCAGGTTAGGCTTGGATATAAATCATATATAGAGCTGAATCTGTCACACAAGGATCACAAAAAATGACGGGTAGCACGCATTTAGGTTTGGTGCATCTTTCACATCCAGGTAGTAGACACTGGGCCACATATGAAAGTGAAAGGATCTTAAATTATCATCGCGGATCCTTTCGTATTCTAGGAAGAGGTCATATGTGAACGAACGGCGGTGCGCACCATCCAAGCGCGCTTATAGTTGTCTGTTTAAGTACCTACATGAGAAACACAGCAAACGCTAGCACTGAAATCAAGGCCCCGATCCCCATCTGAAGAGTTTGGGCAGCGTTCTCTGGAATTTGACCCGCATAGGGATCACTATACTTGTCCACGTCATTGAAATCGATATGTTCGAGACTGTAAGTGCCGCTGACCCTGATGGCACCCGGAGCGCCGCCCCAAACAGGCGCGCAGACCTCCACTGGAGTGTCGTCTTGGACCGAGCCCACGGTGTCACATCCTCCGGTCGTACCAGTATAGCAGTATAGGAGGGCTGTGAAGTTCATGTACACGGTCTGACCTGGCTCGACGGACATGGTGTTGTCAATGGGCGCAGAAATCGTCCTGTTGAATGTAGCTGGCAGACTAGGCGAATAGTTACCGGTTGCAGAATTGATGGATTGCATGAATGGATGTTGCATGCCATAACCATCGTCGTCGTCGGGGAGGAATGTTGTAAGAGATAGGTTTGTCCGCCCGGTGAAGAGGTCTTGTCCAGCAGTCTTGATGGCACATGTGCGGTTGCTGTTCGAAACTGGACAATTGGCTGCGGCGCTGATCCGAATGGGATCGTTGTTTGTAAGGAAGTAGCCTTGGTCGTCTAGCATGAATGAGCTGCAGTTCCCTTGGGCTGATGCTCCACCGCATAGTATATAGGCTGAAAGAGAAATAATCGTGATCGAGAGCGGCATCTTCAACATTAGGTATAGAGTCTGTAGGCGTGTGGATTATGGGAACTTGACCGACGAGATCTTGTGCGTCATCGGAGCTGAAACTGCTGTTGTTTCTAAACCAAAGCTTTCGGTTGTGCTTTCCAATGTCTTCGTCCGATGTCAAAGCTCTAGAAAGCAGTTACAACACATCTGCGGACATAGACAGATTCGGAGTTCTGTCCGAGTATGAAAGAGATTCCGCGTGTCACAATTCGATGGCATAGAAAGCCAAGACCAAGAGGCCTAATACACAGCACTGTCTTTTGTGGGAATGTGCGGCGAAATGTTTCGACCTGACGTGAGGCTGGGGAAAAGGGTGATCAAGGTTGCTTGTTACTTTGCTCATCGCAGCATCGTAGACTGGAAGTGACTGTCGGCTCGGTCGTGATAATGGAGACTCCATCTATAGTAGCTCCGAGGCCAACTAGTCCCGACAACAGTTTGACGTGGAGATGACTCCTCCCGTTACAGCTGCGAACAACCTTCTCGAGTGCTTTGCAAAGCTTCTGCGACTCTCTCTAGAAGCGTGAAAGACCGTGCTGTACACACACTTCTCGATTGCATCGGTCGCCAGATCTCGACACAGGTTGTAAGTGTATCAATTATGGTATTGCGAGCAGGGCAGGTGCTGATTAAGTTGTCTCCTAGATTGGCAGGCACGCTGAGGGTGGCACCATCTTTACGCAGGAGATGAATGGCAGCTGTTAGTCCTGCACTCAGGAAGTCTTGCCAGAAGAGGCCAGAAAACCAAGTGAGTTGCCCCGGAGGAAGAGCCGCGGCGGAATACTCTCCACATAAAGCTTGATTATGAGCAAGGAGTGCCAAACTGTTCTCAAGAGACGACCAGTAGCTCTGCGGATATATATCCTCGGCAGCGGGCTGCGATGCAAAGCGTCTATGCAACATCAGAAGGACACGTCGGAAGAAGATGTCAATCTGAATTGCGTGGACGTCCAGGTCGGTAGGCAGATATTCATGCTGCAAGCTAGCTGCACATGGTAGATATCCAGTCTTCAAGACTGAGAGTGCCAATAGCGATTTGCGAAGCTCTGCATCATAGTGCAGGACTTCCTCGTACATCAAGCCGTTAAATTCGTGGTTCAAGCGCTCCATGATCTTCAACAAGACGGGAAACGCTTGGTAGATGATGATTTGGTATGATGCATTGGTAGGCTCCGAGTTCACTCTGATCTGCATGGAAACGCTTGCAGGGGAAACATCTTCGTCGTCTATATTCGCAGGACAGAGAACGTCGAAGTCTTCGATGCGTAAAAGCATAGGCATACCCGTGGTACATGCTAGCTGTATCTCGAGGTAGACAATAGTAGTCCATATACGCCGGCGCATGTCCTGTTCCAGTACAGAAATGACTGATTCCGGTAGTAGTCGATGGAAACCGGCAGACATGGCAAGACGTGTGGTCATACCAACCAAGGGCCAGCACGTGTCTCCTTGGAAACAAGTCGCGGCGAAGGTTTCTTTAGCAATAATCATGAGGCACATAGTCTGTAAACTGCACAAACTTGGTTTTGCTAGAAAAGAGGTCTTGAAAAGCATTTCTTGCGCACCACCGAACATTCGTCTACAAAAGAATCTCCACTCGCCCGTAGGCATAGTGCCTCTGTTGAGCGCGGCGTAGCCCATCCCAAGGACCATCATATATAGAGCGACCCATTCGGGGTCAACCTTTGCTGGATCTATCCAGAAAGACTTGACCTCGTCGAAGAACGTTGGTTTATGGAGCAGTCGATAGGTTTGTTCATAGCTGGCAATATAACTCTGGACATATTCATCTGCTGTGCTGCGTTCAGGTATCCACGAAAGTATTGTATTGTGCGTTGGTTGTGTAGTAAAGTAAGAGCCTCCAAGAGGATAGTTACCAGGTAAGAGAGGTTCTTCATAAGTCATCGAGCGCTCTCTGCGCTTGAACTCCTCGACAAGCTCGTCCGACCGGTATCCGAGACTGAGATTGATCTGTTTCATATTAGCAGACCACAGATTGATAGAATAAAGCACCCAACCTGCTGCAATAGAACCCGCCAATGGCTATCACCCCTGCTCTTCTCTCTCCACAGCGTATCCAAATCAGCTTCGTTTATGGCCACAGCAGGGTCAACAGTGGGAATGTTCTCGTCAGCAAATTTGCTATTGTAGGAGCACCGCAAGTCTAGGCCAACTTTCGAACACCGCGAACAAGGGAGCTTTTGGTCGCATCGGACCTTGTGATGATGGCAGCGATCACAAGACGCTCTGAAACGTCTTCGTTTCTTCGGATGCTCCGTCACTGATCGAGACCCGTTTGGCACATCAGCTGGGTCTGGACCTGTCTCGCTAACTACGTGGCTGTTCGGACTCTCCCCGTTGGTCGACCCAGGCGATGCCTTAGGGGTGATTTGATGATTACTTCGTTGCACAAGGGGCTCCCGAGCAGGCGTATCAATACTCGGATCCAATGAGCATTTCGCGCCTACTGTGGTGCAGTTGTTGCATGTTGGCTTCGCTTGGTCACATTTAATCTTACGCGTTCGGCAGCGAATGCACGCTTTCACAGGCCTTGTACGAGTGATCTGTCCTTGCCGGGCCATTTCGTGATCGAACGGCGCTCAATCGTGCGAGAAACCTCTTTTTGTTTCCGCCCGCTAATGAACAGCGTTGGATGGTATCAGTGTTACGCGTGAGGAGCCCTGAGACTCTTCCCCTATGGGCTTTGCTGAAACTGCTTTCAATGAGGATATCACTCTGATCATTGACATGTAATTGGCAGTAAATCAAAAGTTGCAACAGCGACAACCCTTCTCGAATCGACAAGAAGAGGCGCCTTGGGTGAAAAGAGGTGAGTGATGACGGTCAGCTTAGTCCCGTTTAGATTTAGCATGGATAATCCCTCGGCCGTCTTAACGCCGATGATCCTCAGGGATCCGTTTATATTCACCGGGAACCTCGTCAGCTCTAAAGCTTACCAAGATATTCTTCATACTGTGTCGGATTCAAGACCGTCCGAGCAAAGCTTCGATCTGCTGCCAACGATCTACAAGAGTCGCAGCTATCCTGCCATTGCCCCCACTTAACTCTTTTAAAGATGCCTTGGCCTCAGAACATTCCTTCGCGAAGTCGTCGAATAGCCTTTCTACTGCCTCGTCAACGGTTTCTTGGTCACGGCTATCATCCCCAATTCCAGACACGAAGTTGCGATAACGTTGCTGAGGAGTCGTGGCCAGACGCAAAGCTGCTAGAGTACGGTAGCACACCGCAGGTTTTGAGTCAACTATAGACAGAGTATATTCCCTGCGGCGGATTAGGGACCCCTTCTTTCAAATTTTGGTTCGCGTACCCTAGTAACCTATCATCCTTTAATACATCCTTCTGCTCGGCCGTGAGTTTGGGGACGATGAGATGGTCGAGAGAGACTGAGTCCCAGTGATTATTTGGCAGCATGAAGCCATCTTTGTAAAGTCAGCCATCTTATTCATTCATTCTACGGATGATGAAGTACACTCTGCCAGCAGATAGTCATTACTGTGCCCACCGTAGGAGAAGAACACTTCCTCGCCAGCCTCTATCAACCCGTCAGTAAAACTGTATGCCATTACCAGAGTTCACTTACTGTAAGTTTTGGTGCTTACAACGCTATATCCGCTCCTATCTGTGGTCACATCACACTTTGAGACTTAGCAATACGCACTTCACATGTAGTTCCGGCATCAGGAAGGAGATTTGTACACACCCCGCCAACGTCGGTATGATTGAAGTAGTCACCGAAAGGACACAGCGCAAGACAATCTTCGGACTTGAGGTCGCTTCGCCTCTTGGGCATTCGTGACAGAGGTGTAGCAGGATAGTTCCAGTAGAATACACGGGTATTGATGATCAGCCAAAAATACTTGAAGAGATGTTCTGATGAGGCTGGTAGATACATTTTCAGGTCGTGGAAATCTTTTTGATACTTCTTCTGTTGAGAATCAAGGAGTGCTTCTGGTGTCAATGTAGTTCAATAGAAGAGCTTGGGATGCTCTCACGTTTAGCCGTAGGGGGAAGATGCTCCTGGAGCTCCAATGGCCAGCAAAACGGCATGACACTCTCAAATTCCTGCATACTTGGCCAGGTCGCCTGCCATAATCTGTGGTTTCGCTTATCGTCCGCGTTGATGATTGTCAAGTAAGCAGCAAGTCGGCCCTGTACAGAGCTGCGACGAGGGAGATTCAGTTCCCAGACTGCATCGCTATCGATAGTGATGAGGACCTTGGCTGGGACCTTGACAAGACATTCACCTGCATTTATGTCTCTGGCTGCGACCAAACCAAGGCCTTTGCCTTCGAATCGTGCTGGTGCTACGGCTGTGATCTGAACCCCTTGCTCTTTGGCCCATTTAACAAAGGCATCGTGTTCATCGCCAGGTGAGTACACAATGGCCATGCCGAAGTATGCGGACAGCTTAGTTCCAACAAGTGGCAAATATCATGTTTCAAAATCCAAGAAAAACTCGAACTGACGACTCAATATCAAATTCGGTGTCCATCTAAGCAAGCACGCAATTAAGAGATGTGAGTCAGATGCATCGTTGTCGAATATCTGTGGGTGACCCTGGGCGTAAATTTGGTACCTTTGCCCGCTTAACCTGGTACGGGTTAGGTCCCAGGTCAGTCTTAAGCCCTGCATCCATGACATCCATAGCGCCGTTTTCATTATGCAACTTCGAAGGCACCAAGCCTGAGTATTGCCCAAAGTTATTAGATCTCATTGATCTGGCAAACTTGCGGTCTCACCATTACAATGGCTACTCCAGTATATCTGGCCTTGAGCAGACCACAACACCTGTCCGCCATAACCAAACTCCCCGCCTGCCTCCGCACATTCTCTGTCCTCAACCGCCCATCCCCAAACTACCCGGGCCACGTTCCGCTCACACATATCGAGCGCGGCGCACTTGCAATCGGCTCCGCACTATGGTCTTATGTCGACCCAACCCGAGGCGACCTCATCGCTGCCCTCGGCGAAGCCACTGCACAACCTTACTTTATCACAAAGCTCCGCGACACTATGCTCTCACATCCCACAGGGCGACGGCTGCTCAAAGATCGACCACGCATAACAAGTAAGAGCTTGAACGTAGAGTATCTGAGGAGCTTGCCAGAGAATACTGTGGGAAGGGTGTATGTTGGGTGGTTGGATAGAGAGGGTGTCACGCCGGACACGCGGAGCGCGGTGCGATATATCGATGACCCTGAGTGCGCATATGTCATGCAGCGATATCGCGAGTGTCATGACTTCTATCATGCGCTAGTAGGGCTGCCTGTGATTCGCGAGGGTGAGGTCGCGCTCAAAGCGTTCGAGTTCGCGAACCTGGGAATTCCGATGACGGGCCTGAGTGTGTTCGCAGTTACAACACTGAAGAGAAAGGCGTTTCAAAGGTTCTGGGAGGTGTATGGACCGTGGGCGGTAAGGAACGGGGTAAATTCTGAGAGCGTTTTGAACGTCTATTGGGAAGAGGAATTGGAAACGGATGTGCAAGCTCTAAGAGAGCGATTGGGCATTGAGATGCCACCAGACTTGAGGGAAATTCGAAGGGCGGAACGAGAGAAGAGCAAGAAAGAAAAGGAGCGAAGCGCAAGTGCAGGTGCATCGTAAACTTGTAATGTATTGCAATTAGAGTATGCATTCCCTTGTACATATCTGAGCCATACAGGCTATGAACGATTTTTTGACTCCCAACGCCAACCCGCCAAGAACACAGATCTCGAGTATGTTTTTCGAAGTCCGCTTATAGGCCTTCGAGTAGATCGTCATCGTCATCCCACCTCGAGCCCTTCCTTTGCACTGTGATCTTCTCTTCCTCCTTTTGCTCGGCTACTGCCCCAAGTAGCTGCTTCAACTGTTCTTCGTTGACTCTCCCAGGCAATTGCCTCTGCTGCGCCAAGAATATCAGCCTATCCTCAACATCTTTCGCGCGCGTCGCGTTGACCAAGCGGATGCGATTCAACCTGTCTTGTGCGTCTGGGAGGAGGATCTGGGCGATCATAGATGCGCGTGCATTGGCTTCGCGCTCTCTATACGGAATGTCAGATTAATGCTCTAGGACCATTCATGACCATGAGACGCTATACCGTTGCACATCTTCCTTGTTCTGGCCTTCTCCGCCGCTGGCGCCGCCTTGTTGACGGAACTGCTCGAGGCGCGCTTTGCGAATCTGCACCGGGTCAAGTTATGAGGAGTCTAGCCATGCGCTGCAAAAGATATTGCATACCTGTTCGAGTTCTTCGTCGGCCATGGTCGCTGCTACGCGTCGCGTGAGTTATTGTCGTTGTGGTTCGAGATTTTGGTTGGGTGGGCTTTTGCTCGCGGGGTCAAGGACGAGGCCGAACTAGGCACATCTGATTGATGCCTTATTAACAAATGATTGCACATATGCAATTGGAGCACCATCACTCTGAAATTCATGATCCTGTAGCTAGAGTCTCATATAATGATGACCCAGTGACACATTTGCGATACAGGTCATATGTATCATTAGTTCACGACTGAGGCTGTAGGTATGGTAAGGTGAGTGCGGTTGAATATTGTATACACTGATAATCATAGGGATTAGTCAAGCACGGCATACATCACAGTGACCGAGCATAGACGTCGGATCGTTCATATGAATAATCAGACAAATGGATGATGGGTGTGTTGAGACTCAACAGCCTCACAAGCCAATATATCGAATCCATGGAAGGATCACAGAACGCTGATAACAGTGCTTGATAGTGAAAGACAGCCCCTTTTCTCCGATGTGCAGAATCGTGTCCCGTAGTTGCGTCTGTAGTGTGACGGCACATGTGGTAAGGAGAAATAGTGTTTCACGGGGAAGTGCACATGCATGCTAATTACTTGTTTCTTGACAAGCAGACACGGATCCGCGAGGATTGTTGGAGTTGATCTGGACAAGGTCTAGACGATGAGGAGATCCATCTAGAGGTCGATACTTGTTATAGAAGCTGGAGGCCGACGAACTATTAATATTAATCAACGACACGGCTAGACCCTGCTGCCAGTAGTCCAATAACTAGGTCCAACCTTGGAGTAAGTTACTTCAATGCAACCCCTGGCCTGGCGGAGAGTTAGACCGTGATTCGCTGATAGGGTTGGCGGCTCTTGCTTTAGTGCTGGGCAGCTTGGGACTTGCATCCGCGTGCGAGGTTCCTTCTCCGATCAAGGCGATGCCGACGCCCAGGGAATCTGTCCAGGAGGAGCTTGCTTGCTCACCTGTTTCCCGACTGCACGCACCTCGCCTCCGCCATCATCATCACCATCATCATCATCATCATCCTCTCTCGTACCTCACCCTTACGAACCTCTTCACCTTCGTCTCGCCGCGTGCGTTCCACTGCTGCGCTTGCTCTTAATCGCAATCTTCGGCCATGTCGCCATCCCTTACCTAGACGTTGTTGTTCTCCTCTTTCTTTCATACAGTCGTTCCCTTCGTTCCGATCGACCCGACTAGTCTGTTCTCGTGCACGTGAAGCAACCGGAGCTCTCAACAACCGTCAAACTGGCTGAGTACGTCTTCCCACCGCACGCAAACCTGTTCTCATCGAATGGGATGTTCATACTGACTTGAGCAGTATATTCTACGTCGGGGCCTGGGGAGGCCATGGTCCAGGACTCATGACTACGCCGTCGCAAACCTCGTCGATAGCACGCCGCTCTCTCACACCCACACCGAAAACACCCTCGCGAACAAAGCACCTCTCACACTCTGTCTCGACGCCTCATCTCCACAAAGACATGGCCGCTGTTGCTACTGCTCCCCGCCTGCAGGACATATTCCATTCGGATTCGGACATGCTCAATACCATCCCTGATCCAAGGTCTTCAACTCCTGCTACCCCGATTTCGCGACAAGGCTCTACAGACTCCGGTCGTCATCCAGATCTATCTTCGGAGGTCGCAACGCTGAGCACAAAGCTCGTAAACGCGATAAATCATCAGACTGACTTGGACGATTCGTTGCAAGTAACGCGACATGAGCTAGATACTGCAAAGGAAACCATAGCAAAGCTGCAGGCGCAAGTGAAGGAGCACACAGACGCTGTGAACCATGGATTGTGGATCAAGAGAGAAAGGTTTGATGCAGCACAAAAAGAAATGGAAGAGGAACGCAAGAACAGAAAGATAATGGAGAAAGAGAAGAAACGCATGGAATCTGAACTCGAAAATTTAACCACAGCGCTTTTCGAAGAGGCCAATGCCGTAAGTGGTACACAATGTCGCATACCTGCCCAACTAACATGCAACCAGATGGTCGCAGCCGCTCGTAAGGAGACGGAAGCATCCGAGAAACGCAACGACCAGCTCAAGAATCAACTCCAAGACTCAGAGATTCTGCTTCGCTCACATCAGGATCAGCTCCATGATCTCAAGTCTGTTATGGAGAAAATGAGCGAACGCGATGAGAGTGAGAGTAACGCGCAATCTTTTACAGCTCCTTCGACCCCTGGAGTGAACGCGCAAGACAAGGTTACTCGTATGCTGGATCCTAGTAATGGCTCGCCTGTGACACCAACGCACGAGGAAACAGCTCCCGATCACCCGCTGCATTGGTCGCATCTCATCAACCCTGTTTTACGCACTGACTTGCACACTTACACCGAGTTTCAGGAGCTACTTCGACAGGGACGCATCTTCTCCAATCCGCCCAGTCGTGTTGGCAGCGGCAACTATAGTACCTTGAATCTCAGCGTCTTGGGAAGTCTGACACAGCATTCCAACGGTTCCTTGACGTCTCTTGCGACTCTGAAGTCTCCCCAAAGTACTCCCAGCTCTGTTCCAGGAGGATCTCCACGAATCCCCGGCAATCTCCCTCCATTGAAAGAGACGCCGTTCTTCAAAAGAGCAATCACAGAGGACATTGAGCCCACACTGCGGCTTGATCAAGCGCCAGGTGTATCATGGATGGGAAGACGCACAGTTCTTACCAGTATCATTGCTGGCAGCTTGGTCGTTGAACCTCACCCGCCGGTGAAAAAGCACCGAGGCCCTGTATACGCATGTTCGATGTGCGGTGAAGCTAGAGCTGCTGAACAGTACTCTCGTAAGTATCGATTCAAAACTTCTGAGGCCGAAGATGCTCAGAGGTATCCACTCTGTGACTGGTGTATGGGACGCCTCCGGGCAACATGCGACTACGTCGGGTTTTTGCGCATGGTGCAAGCTGGCCACTGGCGCGCCGATTCTGAAGAGGAGCAGAAGACGGCCTGGGAGGAAGCAGTTCGATTTCGAGAACGAATGTTCTGGTCGAGAATTGGAGGCGGGGTCATTCCTGCGATATCCTACAGGGACTGCCTAAGAAGTCCTGCTCATGCCCGCGCCGATGTGAGACATAGCGAAGACAGCAACCTTACATCGAGTACAACGAATATTGTCGAGATGGACGAAACTAAGGATGATCCTTTTGCCGGTGATAGCAAGGCAAAGCGGGTGTCTATTGGCAGGACGAGTGTAGCCGAGATTAACGGAATCAGCAGTCCAGAGAGTGACTCCAACTCAGAACCCGGGTCGGTGGACAGTCATGATGCTCAAGAACTGGCATCAAATCAACTCCAAAGTGAAGATGCCATTGCTTCTGCGAAACTAGATTCTACGACCTCCGCGGAGCCGGAGACAAGAATCCCTGGCTCATTCGACTGAGCTCCTTCAAACAAAACTACAATCACATATACACACGCATCTACGATGGCCTCTCGGGAATGAGAGTACTCAAACTCTACAATCGATATTCGATTTACTTGACGTTCGCTCGAATTTCGCTCGCTTGGACACCCACATCTTATCACTACACGTATTTCCGCGATAATCATTTTAACGAGCCATCATCCGCAACTTTTCCACACAACAGATGAGGCGGGCACCTTAAAGCCCTATTCCCTGCATTCTTGGCGCAACGCATAATATAGCGAAAAAGGATAACATATTGTATTAGTATTACCAACTGTATGGCACGCAATCTCGAGTAACGTAATATCTCGTTACTTTGCACAGTCATGGTCATGACTGTGAATGCGCTAGGTTGGATTGGTCATTCATTTCTTTTGGGAAAGGAAACATACAGGAGCATATGAATGGAGTGGTCGAGTTGAGCATGTGACGGCAGTGTTGCTGTGCGCAGGGGGCTTGATATATCTGGATGGCTGGTGTAATGCGAACTTATTTATTTAAACAATTAGAAAGACGCTTCGCTGTTGCTTACATACCGGTGTTACCTGTGAATCTGGTGTGTGTCCATGCATGTGCGAGTGCGTTCCTCATTGGATTGGCGACATCCTCTGATGCTAAGGCGTAGAACGATCACGTTCTATAGATTTGCATACCAGCCTACCGCGACAAAGCCACAGTCTCAGTAGGGTGTAGAGATACCACAAGACGACGGATACAAGTGCCGAGGGCAAAAGATATAGGCTGCATAGATCATGCTCTTGTAAGGCAGTATTCCTCGATTTCACCCTCCTCTCTGCGCGGAATCGTAGATGACGAATGCCGCGCAGATGACGAATGCCACGCAGATGACGAATGCCGAAAAGAAATTTCAGGCAGCCACATATTTTTTTTTCTGGCCATGAAGTAAGACTCAAAGGGACAACTCAAAGGGGAGTGGAGGTGTTGTCCACATCGGAGGTACGTCCGACACATCTCTCCAGCCATACATACTAGCTGTTGCATTCCAAGCAAACCCTCGCAAGGACACGACGCTCTCAGCCTCAAATGCATGTATGCTGGTATGTATAATGTATGTATATATGTGACGCATTCTCGCCAAAGCCTTTCCGACCAACCAACCAACATAAACAAAGACAAAGGCAGCCTTGCCGGCTTTTTTTCCCCAGGTCGCTTTGTTTGAGTGGACACGTACACGTATACTGAGGCTGAATTGTATGTTACACAGAAATGTATCCTTGTTCGGGCCAATCACCGCCCTGCCTGAGCCGCTGAGTGCTCGCCGAAAGACGTCCCCCTGGTGCGGTGAGATGTGGCGCCTGAGCGCGGTGTGAATCTCCCGGGTGGGTGTCAGACCGCCGGAGGTGTGTTATTGGGCGGCTTAGCATCGGGAGGATTCGTCGGAGAGTGGGAGAGAGGCTTTGTAGAGAACACGAGATGAGTTGTAGTTGCTGTTTTGGAGAGTACTGTCGTGGTCGTGGAATATGTTAGTTGTAGATAGAAAGGGAGGGCGGTGTCATTGGTTCATGTATGTATATATGTATATATATATATATATATGCTTGTACGGCGTGACTTGGTCTGGAGTTTTTTTGGAGTGGTTGTAAAGGAGAGACTTTACTTGCGCTGTACTTGTGACAAAGAGTTTTTATTCCTGGCTGTTACATACATCCTACTTGAAAGTCTGTTGAGAGTTATTCGAGATGAATGCTTCAATGGAGAATGACCTTGCTGGTGTTGGAGCTTGGTGTGATGAGTTCACACTCGGAAAAATGAAAAGGAATGACTTTGGTGGTGGGAATAAGACCGTTGATCTCAACTTGGATATCATGGCGAAGAGCTACCAGTGTAGGTTCATCAGAGAGGAGATGGTATAGAGACTCCGCTTACATCGCTAGGTGTCGACAAGAGCTATTACCATGAAGGTGACCCTCAGAGACGCATCGAGTATTGGCTCCACGGCGTACCTGCTTTCTATACTCAAGCACCCATCACGCCCTCGGATAGTGGCGAAAAGAGTGGGAAATAGCCAGCAATCGAGTGCAAACTGGTAATGAGTATTTTGATACAGCCAAACGATTACAAACTTTTATCGAGAGGCAAGGAGACCGTCCACATGCCTTGCTATTCCGAGAAGGCGTTCTTCATCGAATCGTCGACCCATTATTTGCACACCAACAGGGGCTCCGTCGTATTTTTTGGCATCGTCTGGTGAGATCAGCACTCATGTCAAATTATGCACGCACGACTGTCAACATACAAGCTTCCCAGTTCTCCAGGTCGTCGTCATTCATGGGCTTAAAGTCAGGGTCTGGTTGGTCGATCGCCTCCTCAGCTTTGGTGACTGGGAAAGACACCGCGGAGTAGTTCAGAAGATCCACAATTGTTGTGTAGCCTAGGCACACTGTATTAGAGAAATTATATGTAGTCATCTTTCCATCAGACGTACCGTAATGGAAATATTTGTCAGGGAGTACTGCAGCGTGAGGCGCAACGGGCATGATCACGGCATCTACTGGGGTGTTTGTGCTTGTTGTGGCAGCTGTTGAGTTCCAGTACTGGTCATACTGTGCACGATATGCTTTGACGCGCAGTCCTTTATCTTGATACTCAAGAAGTGGCATCGGCTCGAAGGGACCACCTCCATAATCTCCGGTCATACCGTCAATAAGTGGCTCACGAAGTATGTTCAGCTGCTTCCAGATATGCTGTCCACCATCTGCTGCCATGAATTGATGCTGTTTGAGATAGTGTGAGCACGTAACGTATGTGCAATGACGAAGCTCACACTTACGTGCAGATATGTGCCGTCCGCATGTGACGGTGGGTTCCACTCAACAACCTGATGAACAGTCTCAGCGAATTTCTCTTACGGTTGATCACACTCATCATACCTCGTGCCCCGCCTTTTTGACTGCCTCTACGACAATATCGATACCACGTGCGATAGGAGGATGCGGAGTGACCATTCCATCATTCCGTAGTACTGCAAAGCAGAGTTTCGGCCTACAGGGAGAAAGACCGTCACGCCAAGGAATCTCCACAACATCTGGATCGCGAAGCCAAGGCTGTGTTGACAAGACTGACTTCATTATGAGTTCCAGAGCAGGTAGGGTCGTTGACAGAAACCCAATCGCAGAAGGCACCAATGTCTGTCCTGGAGTCTAGATACTATTTAGTAAGGTACAGCCGAGCAATAAATCATAATATTACCGTATTTGCGACCGTTCGGTAAGAGAAGCGCCCGAATGATGGTTTGATAGCATAAACGCCACAGAACGCTGCAGGTATCCGGACAGAGCCACCTATAGTAAGCACTAATTAAGCAGGGTTCCAACTCTCATACGAGTGGCAAAAAGTTGGAAAATTACCTATGTCTGTACCTAGCCCAACCGAGCTACCACCAAGAGCCATGAGTGCCGCTTCTCCACCACTGGAACCACCGCAAGAAAGCATTTGATGAACAGGATTCATTGTGCTACCAATGAGGTTATTCACAGTTTCCCCAAGTAGCAAAGTTTGAGGGCAGCTGGTCTGACACGTGTGTCAACTCATCATCGACTGAAAGTATATGAAACACGGGTGATGACACATGTGGTCAACGTGTATTGGCGTTTGAGGACCGAGGTGACTTTGAGACGGAAATACTATACCTTGCAGTAGAAGATGGCTCCCAGACTCCGAAGCTCCTCGACTATTTGGCTCTCGTCGTGAAATTCTCTCCCGGTGCCCTTCTTACCTTCAAAAGTCCCCACCCAGCCAACGTAGCCCATAGTTGTCTCGGCATGCCTGACATGGAATTGATCTTTGAGGCTGACAGGAAGCCCATGTAAAGGACCAATTGTCTTGCCATTAGTCATGTAGTAATCATCATATACACGCGCAAGCTCGATCGCATCGTCAAAGAATATCTCATGAAGACAGTTGTTCTAATCTAGTTTAGGGAATATACTCTTTCAACATGTGTCGATACGTACCAACTGATGAGCAAATGCCGCCCTCTTGCAGTAAGCAAGGCAGACTTCTGTTGCAGTGTACTCTCCCTGCTGTAGACTATGCGCCAGGTCAACAGTACTGGCCTCGGTAATAAGGCGCTCTCGCCCAGACATTAGGCCACGAATGAAGGATCCAGTAATGTCGAGACGAGACGCAGCCTCCTTCTTGACTTCCAATGACAGCAGCCATTCAGGTCGGATTTTCGCAGAAGTAGCCTGGGTCTTTTGCGATGCTACCCATCGCCAATCATGGGTGCGCATTACGCTAAAGTCAGTCTGACCAAAGCGCCCTGGAGATTCTGTGAGGCGGATCGGGTGGATCTAAAGCTTGAGACTCGGGAAGGAGGAGCCTTTATGGTTTGGAAGACTCGATGGTTAAGGTAAGATTCATGCCTTTGTTGGGTGAGGTTTGCGAACTAGGTATGCCCAAAGGGCTAACGTTTGCATTTCCCGTGCCTCATGAAACAATCAGCTTACCCCGCGCGCGCTATGCCCAAACCATTGGCCGTGCGCTAGCGTCGGTGAACGCTCACCGGGAGGCTGATGCTCACCGATGCAGCCTGATGGATGCCTAACGGTTCACGTGTTCTGTTATTTGATAAGGAGAAGGGTCAGCAGTCCTAGATTCATGATTCATTCTCCTTTTCGGCATTGCGTTGACGAATACCACTCCACTGGATACAAAAGACGGGTACTTACCTCCACTTTCCCGGAGGCCTTGGCCGGACATACTAAAGGTGGTTAGGGACAAATTAGCGGCCCGCCGTCAATGGAGTCCGGCTCCGGCCCAAGACCCATCGCTCCGGCTGGAGGCGACCATGCCGGCGCCTATCTTAGGCCACTCACTACCAATGCGAAGCCTGCCCTGCCTATCGACAGCAACATCTTACCACTCACCGATGACACCTTCGAGGATTTCTTCACCGAGCTTGTTGAACTCCCGAACGTCCCTGCTCAACAGTCATGGCTCTCGCCGGACCAGTTCGAGTATTACAGCGCGCAATCCTCGTTCCCGTCCTACATCAACCCTATGCTCCCGCAACAGCAGCACCATGTCGTCCCCGTTGTATCTCCATCGTCACATACGGCTTCGTTGGCCGTAGCAAGTAATGCATTAACAACATATACGGGCCATAACACAGCGAGAAATACCGCGACAGCACCAAGTCCACTCAGTACCCTCACAGCAGAAAGTACCACTATTGCATCAAGTCCCCTCAGTAGCTTTAATAGAGAAGTAGCGAGCATGCCAGCTCTTCATTCACGATCAGGCTCTGGTACAAATGTTCTACGCAATAAGAAGACTGCACCCACTCACAATATCACTAATAATGGTCTACTCTCCCTCAGGAGTCATTCAACTCCATCGTTGGACACGGTGGGCCGGCTACAGTCGATTGTTCAAAGTCTACAACAGTCAGGTAACCTGGATGAAGTAAACAGTCTCAAGCTGCAATTGCTTGAGAAGGATCTCATAATAGAGGATTTGCGCAGCAGAATAAATAAAGCCGAGGCAAGTTCCGACATAAAAGCCTTTCGTTCAAATTTTGACCGTGCAACACAGCAACGTACCCTGGGAGCTGAGATACCGTCAGATCATAGCTCATCGATGCATGAAACAGCGTTACCGACTGATCGGCATCTTTCAACTTCACAACTCAAGCAGCGATCCAATCCTAGTAAAGTCATCAAAGTGAGAGCTGCTTTCGATAACGCTAGCCGTCAAGAGACTGCCTTGGTGAGGAAGTTAGGTTCATGTTTACGTTGCCGAGGGAGGAAAGAGCGTGTAAGTAGCATCTGGACATGGTGCCTTATGCAGCTAATCAGGCAGTGCAAACCCGATATCTTGAATCCCAACGGTGAGTGTATCAATTGTGCACTTACTAGTCTCTCAGTTCATCAAATACCATGCATTCGTACACGAATTCCGCAAGTCTCACTGTACCATACGGGTAAGAGAATTCCGTGCGTTGCCATTCTAAATCCTGACCGGCATCGTTTCTAGTGACGACTGAGAACGACACTTGGACTATCCGACCAGAGATCTTCGGAACTGAGCCCACGGAGTTATCCTCAGCATTACACACTGGTGTCAAAATACTAGAATTAACCCAAGACTATGGAAAACCCCTCGTAGTCCGTGTGACGGAGTTCATACCTGTAGATGGCGATCAGACTTCGTACATTTGGTCTATAGATGGGGCAGAGCTCGAGCTACCAATGCCATGTTATGCTATTACCAACATACCGGAAACGAAGGCCGCAATGGAAACTTACATGGTACAAAACTTGGAAAGATACATCGACTCCTTCATAGATAGAAATGACAGTGTGGTATGGGCGACGTTCCAGATTGCTATTCACCGGGCGCGATATCGCAATGTGGGTCTGCTGCTCTTCCGTTCACAGTGCCACAGCTAATTTTCTGTAGAGTATACTGCTGCAAAAGATGCTGAGGCTCTGGATTGCATCTAGGATGGTTGAGAAAGCATGGCACATCTGCGGCCGCGAAACTTTAGGCCTTAGCCATGCCGATACTGCTGGCACTCCTTACGAAGGCAAAATACCCATCCCGCCGGTCATGGACTCTCAGTTCGACCAGATCATGGTCCGTTTCATTCTGAACCCTCTTCGCGCCCAAGTGCTCAAGATCTTGGATTCGCGTATCACTCCTGGCAAGAGATCAGAGTGGTTTGAAACTTACCTTGTTGTATCCCTTCTGTTGAACAGCATCACGCTCTCGACTGCTCACGATCACAAGTTCGCTAAACTTCATCGACATGTGGTAAGTTGTCAGATTTCATACCCTCTTCATATCATGATCCGCATCTGATAGCTAGTACCATTGCTGCATATTACTAACAAGTAAGCAGGCAGCTGGAAGGGGCAGCAGATTTGAAGACTATAACCTTATCGAATCTTATTTTCATGGTGCACAGGTGTTGATCGCGCACTTTCGAGTAATCATTAATGGACACCGCCCATTACAATCCGGCTCTCCTGATCAGATCATGATCAGCCACGAAGATCTAGATGATAAGGAGGTTCGCTACATCACGATGATACATTCACAATTAGATACTGCCAGTAAGTCGTACACGTAATGACCTGACCACATGCTTGACACTAAATTGAGAACCTTAGTATCAACGGCAAACTTTCTTCGCAAGCATAATAGGTACGAAAACATTATGTATTGGACACCCAATCTATTCTCTACTTCCTGGGATCCGTCACCAATCTATATTAAAGAGCTCGAGGAAGGCGAAGCGGACTTGATTGGTTCTTATTAAGAAAACCTTTGCTCACATCCGGCATTCAACGCAAGCACACGGCATCTTGTAGAAAAGTCAAGTAGGATTAAATCCATCAAGTTATCATAGCTAAGGGAGTTAGACCTCAAAAGACCGTTATCATATAGAAGGAAACTACAATAAACCTCGACCGTTTGTAGGAATCAAGCACAAGAGGTTTCACTATCGGTTGCACTCGCATACGAAGGTTCCGAGTGCCACTCCTCTTCCTTGGGCTCCACCTTGTCATATACCCTGGCCCATTCAGTCTCCAAGGCTTCCGGTACCCGCCATGCATACTGCTCATCCCGAACCCATAGCCGAAGCATATGGCGCCCTGAAGACTTGCGATCTGTCTTGTCCACAAAGCCATTACGTCCATGGATTGTGGCAAAGTTGTTCTGGAGCTGAACATCTCCCTTTTGGAGCTTCATAGAGGTCTTGAAGCGATGCGCAGTGAACTCGATGACATCGAGTGCTTCGGCCTGCGCCTCACTAATTGGCGGCAGCTCTGCGCTGCGTTTATCCCTACCATAGCCGGTGAATAGTCGGCGTGCAAAGTTGATGATCACTCTCCCATCTTTGTGGTGCAGAATGGGCCGAATGAAATGGTTGGGTACACTTCCTGGGCTTTACGCACACTGTGTCAGTAGTACGCTCCATATTGCGGCACATCAAGTATTATACATACGTGTCAAAAGTCCAGGGCTCTGCCAACGTATGGATGATATCTGGACGAGTAGCGGCGATCTCATTATAGATGCGACCAGTACTGGCGACATGGCTCTCGCCCCCTTCAGCCGCTGTCTGGAGCACGTAGAGACACAAGATGTCTCCTAGATCCGAATGGAAGGGCTATAGACACTTGAGCATGACATAATATCACGCATGTAAAGCCTAGCTACTTACTTGGGCCTCGTTGGTATGCGATGCAAGTGGAAATTCAGCAACTTCGGTCCCAGTATCTTTGATATGAACTGTAATGGTCAGTGTTGACTACACGTGTACCGGGAGCTTGTGATCACTGACCAAGAGCTTCCTTCGAGCTCTGGATCTGGATACCGCGGCGGTCTCCGATATGCGAAGTCAGTCCGGCGTACATGATCATGTTGTCAGCCTCGGAGTATTTATCTGGATCGAGGCCGCGAAGCACAATCAGGCCAGTGTCAGTGTGTAGTCGCTTGGAGCAGCCACGCAAGACTTGTCTGGTCCGCGCAGCCAACGGAAACGTGTCGACACAAACGTATTTGGGTATCGGCTCGGGTGCAACATGGGCATCAGCACAGTGTACTCTATACAAGAGACCTGAGGCTTACCGGTACGTTTGAACCTTTGTGTCGCAGCTTCGAGGTCAGCTATGTTCTCTGCCTGTAGCTTCGTCACCCAGTGTGACTCTCCAGGCCCGCCATTCTCCATGGCTATGTCGTTGCCATCCCAGACCCATGGGCCTTCGACACGAGCAGGCCAGCCTCGTGGCAGTTCCTGCTCTAGGTTTTCCGTAGCTTGACGCCTTTTGCTACGTTCCGCGTATACCTGTGGGTCTGGATGCCACTCAATTGGCGGTTGAGATTCAGGGAAACGACCTCTCATATTCGGATAGTAGGCATAAAAGTCAGAGAGTGACTTCAACTTTCTATCCGAAGGGATCCTGGAATATGTGTACGCGCCATTGATGGCTGGAAGGCTGATTCTCATGGCCATGGTCTTTGTCGTGATTTGAGTCGTTGTATCAAGACGGCCTTGCTTTGTGTTGGTGTTACTCCCGCTTTCTTATAACTATGGTTGCCGGTAGCAGAGCCTCATCACTCATGTCGTTATCAGCTTTCATGCATACCCCGCACATCACAAACCACTCTCCATGCTTTATATTCCACGGATATCCTATCGGCCTAGTAATGACCGCGGTCTGACCGCGCAAGAGTACAGTTTATAGGTGGGCTCGCTGTCGAGATGTATGTTGCCACCTGATCCTGGCATGCTCACCGATCAGTTCGTCCATTCAAGTGTTTGCTCTCGATACAGCGACTGTGGTAGACATATCATGATATCGCTGAGCCTATGACCTGGAAAGCTCTCTGTTTCTCGGCCACAAAGCCATATCCGTTGCGTATTCGGCGTTTATCTTCCCACTCCTCGATGTCTCTTCACCAGCAAGTCAGAGCGATCAGTCGCATGTGATAACCGCAACAACGAAGTCTCACGAATTCGATGCTGCGCCTACCCTGTCTGCCGCAATCACTCTGGTCATCTGCCACGACTGAGATAGGTGTGGGCGCACCTCTTGCTTCTCTCCCTTGAGCCGAACAGGGAGACAAGACCGCTCGTTCGCGTGAACCTCGAGGGTAACCTATGGATGTGTTATCCCGAGCTGCTCTACGGGTCGTCACGAACGGACATGTGTTGGTATCAAGCTACTTCATAGGTCGTTCGTAATCGGGTATGTGTCGGAGATGCATCCGGTAGACTCTCTCTCAAATTCCAGCTCATGTTTCCCACAGGCCACTAGCCTGGAGCAGAGCAAGATGCCAAGGAAGCAGGATGAGTGCAGGGGTAAGTACTACTGGAGTAAACAAGTCTGCTGTACAAGATTTTCCTCGCTATTGATGAGAGTGATAGCTGTGGGTAAGAGAGTGGGAGAGATTCAAATGGAATACATAGTAAGTCTACCTAAAATCTATACTTACGATTTGATTTCATCTTAAGATCTCGAACATCTAAATCATATATCAACTTGGGTATGTACTATAATCCATATCATATGTAGACGAAAAGGATTGAAAAGAATAAGTAATTACTTGCGATGATTAACTCTTTAGACTTCTATTTGGAATCAGAACGAAATTATTCAGCGGTAGGGAATAATTTCATAGGACCAGAAGAGACTCTTAGTCATAGCAGACGCTCTACCATACAAGGCAAAAGCCATCTATCGCGCATCAAGCGCTAAAACCAATAAGTAATCTGCAACCGAGTGATATCAGAAATCACTCTTATGGCCATAGACCCTCGACTATCAGCTAGTCACAGACATCAAAGCCATGAGAGGTATCATTCCGGGACATATATGCATGACAACACCCAAGAAACTGGGTTATCAAAGCTGCTGGGGCGAGCTAATTGAACGACATGGGTTGTTGGTTGGTGGTAGTCATGTGGCATAAATACTAACTTCTTACTGCTCAAGCTAAACGGAGTAGTGCTCCGAGGTACTAAGCTTACTTTGTGGGATTTTTGGACGGATCATTGGGTGTCTTTTCTATGTCGCATCCTGGAGGGGCTTCAGGTTAGAAGAATATTTATGACTGGCTGAAATCGGACTAGGCTGGTTCTTGCGGGAAGTTGGCTATTGAATGAGATTTACTAGGTGTTCTTCATGGCCGTAAATCTCAATATGTGGATTATCAGACAAAGTTTACGAGGAAACATACCGTGGCTATATCTTGGATGTACCAGCGTAGTTGGAGAGTTATATTACAACACCTTTACTGGAACTAAAGATCGACTGGGAGTGCGAAGCCTGGAGCAGCCACTACTCTTTCAACCGATGAATGGCAACTGGGCAGTGGTTAATTATGAGAAGCAGGGTGTTCGAAAACTCATACAGCCACTTTCGAGTTCTGTTGATCTAATCTGGCTCCAATAGGCTTGACTCAAAGATATGATGTGGCTATGAACATTGTAAGTGGTGTAGATACTAAAACACCAGCCATCAACAAGTTCATGTGGTAGACCTAGCCAAGCTACGCAAGACTATATTCTGGCTAGCATTCAATCCGCAGGGTCGCATGTAAGAATTAACTGTTGCACAGCTAACCAACGCAGCTCCTCGTATAGATGACCATAAACGATAGCCCTAACACACAGTGCATGTAATGCCGATCTTGTAGAGAGATGAGTTCATGCTTACGAACCACATAACTGGAGTCATAGAACGATCTGCCGGACTAGTAATCCCATGGAAGCGCATAGAGATAGCATGGTATCGCGAAGTGCGGCTCTGTATAAGTAGTGTTCAAGGAGAACTAGCCAAAGTTCGCTGAACGAAGCCAGGGTAGAAGCAGGTGCAGATCCCTGAGACACAATACTGATAGTCTAGCAGATTCAACAGTTGTGCTATCTCGGCGAGACTTCCAAGGTGCGGCGCATCGTTATTGACGCTGATTTTGTCCTTTGTCTTCTGCCTTGCTGGGCAGCTCTTGTCCCGTGATCGAAATTCTCATATCTTGTCTACCTTCGCATCCACTCATCTCCTTTCAATGGTTGGGCCGAAATATTTGAGTTGTATTACGAGTCCATCGTGACGTCTACATTAGTATTGCCAGCGCAAGACCATGTCATACCACTCCTGTCTCTTTACCAGGCCAATCTTGTCCTGACCTCCGTCGAGATGAGAAGCTTGTAAGTGGCTGAAGTCCCCAGCGCTGTGTCATATGCTCCTACTCGTCCTGGTGGCTTTTTCTAGGCCAGCTCTCGAGGTCGTTCTTGCGTGCTTGAGCTCGATGGGTATATGTTCCGCGGGGGTAGTCTCCTGTGCATGCTCTCCTCAAAGGGTGTGCTCTCCAAGGCATACGCACTAGGTAGGTTTATTCTTTGTGATCTTGGGCTGAGGAGGAGTCGTGGCCGAACTAGAAGATAGGACAATGTTAGCATATGTGGAATTGAGGGTGCGTTCTACTCAGTGACAGTAAACGATCTCCACCATCTTATCCTCAGCTTAGATGTGACCGTTGAAACCGTATTTTTGTGCGCTACAGTGTTGACTCTGTCTCCGGTCACCATTCGGGTAAACATGGGAACGCCGGATTTAGATGATCTTTTTCTGTCCGCAAAATTTCGTCATGCTCAGGGTGTATGTCCTGTACTGGTCCTGTACTAGGACAGCTTATAGGGGTCCTGACTTCTGTGAACTGATCATCCGCCTCTTGAAGTGTATGTAATATGATAGCGTCCAGGAGTTCTGATTTCTACGACGTGAATAATCCGCACTTTGAAGTTTGTCAAAGTATAAGACCAAGTGCGAGTGGTTTCGCTTGTCAAGGTCAGTTTGATATACGCGCGAAGCCTACAAACAGGCACAGTAGGCAGAAGCTCTTCATATCTTTGTGTCATGGCCTAGTCTTCTTGTTTTATTCCTAGTTCATACTCTTGTGTGTACGAGCAGTGACGACGCATCGTGTCCACTGGTTCGAAAGTCCCTAATCTATCTTTAGAGCTCACACGTTCTCGAAAGTTTCTGTCTCTTGCAGGCATCCAATTCGCCGTTAGAACTATCACAATGCTTGACTACTAGCCTCGATGTTTTCGTGCAGGTCAGTCATGTTCTGCTTCACTTACATCGGTTTCCAGTGAAACCAAGAATCGCCGACACGATTTAGAATCGATCTCAGAGGTGCAGGTATCCAGAAAAGAAAAAGAGAATCATCAAAAGAGATCGAAGCAGCTGGCCTGCGTGATCTCTAGCTTGCATTACGCGTTATGTTGCATGTAGCTGATTTTCAACCTCCAAAACATGACACCATCCCTGCACCAACGCGAAACAAAATAACACAAACGCCACACTAGATTTCGGCAGCCACATACATACACTTTCACCCAACTTGTCTTGCACACAAGTCTAGCCTTCTAAAATATCTCGCCATCTCGAACAATTTACGATCATATTCCAATGCAGCCTCTAACATTTCGCAAATCCTCCTCCCCTTAACACCGCTGCTATGTATCCGAGCTACGTACTCTCCCATATCCAAAGTATGATATACTAATTAGGCGTTCGCCACACCGTAACGCAGATAGTAGATTCCTCTGTATTTAGGTCATGCCTCTTCCGCACACACGTACCTGTACCCTTACGCTTCTGTTCGAATACCTCTTATCGCCGATCCCTATTCCTTCCTCTCGATTCCACGATATAACACTCTAGCGCTATAATTATACATCCCTGGCTCCTACCGTTCAAGGTTCTCTACTAGCCCCGAACCTCGGAGACCTACCCTTAGACCGTGTGCTATCGCACTCTCTCCGTCACGACATCGCCGGTCCGTCACCGAGAAGGTACCATAGGACTGTTCCACTGCGGCCGGGACTATACGCCCAGTTGCGGAGCGATTAGATGAATGGACGGGTCATGAAGTGCTTCCAGAGGAGAGTATACATAGACAAGATGAAGGCTGCCTGTGCTGCCTGGAGGCTTAAGTTTGGAAGTGCGAGTAAGAGCGGGCAGATCTTTTAAGGAATTGTCCACGTATCGATCTCTCGTAGCAAGCAAGTTTAGATCTCACGTCCTATCCATGAAAAAGCTACACGATAGTTTTACAAGGAAAATATTATTTTATGTGTTCACTTAGCAAAGAGTGGGAATCATTGAATCATATAACATATCTCAGCTTAATAGCTATAGGATTAGACCTCCTTGGTCTATGTGAATTTAAAGCCTATCCTCCCACGATTTCCATAATAGTCCATACCTTCTTTGCATTCCTTATTGCCCTTAATTCTCTCCAAGATGCCTAGATCGTCAGTCGCTTGACAAGATCTACGACCAATTGTAGAGATACGCTTCCAATGCGTCCTAATATTTGGCGTGCTTGTGTCGTTCGTGTGAAGACCGTGAGTCCTCGTTCGAACTGACTGAGCGATTGCGCTTTTCTCTGCGCTCATGTGCGTGTGCGTTTGGGTTGTCTCCAGTAGTTACCGTTGTCTGCAACTCAGTGCCGTCCTCTGCCGCCCTCAGCGACTCGCTGCTGTCCACGGCCGTGGGACGTGTACCATGCTCAGCATCTCTCTTTTTGCGTGCCTCTCTAGCATCGTCCGCCTGCTTCAGCAGCGCAAGCATCAGGTGCGGTGCCATCTTCGGCGCCAATTTGGTCTCCGTTGCAGGTGTACCTCCCGTTGTAGCCGGTCTGGCAGGCACACTCCTGCTCGCCCCTATCAGCCTGTCTAATTTACACTCCAGTTGAGACCAAAGGCACCACGTACATGGGTACCCTCCTTGGCACTCTTTTCCACGGTTCCGTGCATTGCACTCGTCGCACGCCACGCTATTCCTACTTTCGATGGCATTGGTAGGGACTACCGCGTACTTCCACAAGTCCCTTTCACCCGGCAGCTTGATTGTCCACTTCCCGACTAGGCTGTCGCGGATCACGGGAAGCTCGCAGGCGAAACTGATGAAGCAGCGCTGGTGTCTTCTGGCGCTCGTGCTGGCCGAGTTTCCACACGCATCACAAGGACCGTCTATGGGATGACCACTGGAGAAAGAACAATTCTTGCCTGTGACCTTGCAATTCTCGCATTTCCAGGGGGTGTCTTCTTTGCGAGTTTGGGGCTGGGCCACGCGATGTAGACTGGCCGGAGTGAGATTTGACGGCGTGTCAATGGCTTGGATACTGGCAGGATCGACTTGGAGGTGTACCCGGGCATCGAACATCCAAACTTTGTCCAGGGGGTGCATGTACCATGGGAGTTTTCTCCTGTCTACCGGAATGTCACCCCTTTCTGGCCTGAACCAATTCAGCCTTAATGTACACTGCTCACCGCGAAGTGCGCAACAGTCGCAAGGCTTCAGTGTTTCCATATTGCATGTTCGGGCCTCTTCCGAGTCGGCTCCAAGGGAGTAACAACCAACGCATGCCTTGCACAGGAACGTGAGGTACTGCAGTTGAATACATTTCAACTCGTCGGAGCAGAAGCGGCAGACGTTCGATTCTAGTCTTGCACCATTGCCGATGGCGCTCGACTCTGATGAGCAGTCGATCCGTCTGCCCAAGCATGGTAGACAAATGCGGGGACTGACTTCTTGAGGATTGATGAACTGCTCGTTGCGGGAGTCGGACAGTGCAGCAGTTTGATTCAGCTGGTTGTCTGGACCTGTGGGTGTAGGGTAAAGGTTCGACGTCTGGCTATTGGAGCTTATGACTTGATCGTCTCCGAGTGCTCTATGTTCTTCATTTAGAGGCATGATTGGCTTAGAATCGGAACTCATTGGCATTTGTATTCGTGATGAACTTGTACTTCTTGGTTATGGTGGTAGGAGGATGGGAGAAGCACAGGGAGAAAGATCTCGGACATAGAAGGAGATGCAATGGTATTTCTGTGGTGGACAATACGACAGATGACTAAGTATCCCTACCTAACGAGAAACAATATACATGGCATGGTTACGAATAGTGAATCACCTATGCCTAGATCTGAAGATAAACAGTAACAATGCAGTGACAGACCAGGATATTCAAGCCCCATACTCGGGAAACACAAGTCAGGTACAATTCAAAGCTCTTGCTAGGGTACTGAAGTCATCGACTGCCATAGTTTTTGGGAGGTTGACTTATGTAGTGAAAATGACGGTTCTACCTGTAGCTGTGCAGCTGAAGCACGCCAACGTGAAAACAAAGGGGCTGTGGTACACTTATCTACCATACATAGATAGTACATCGATACCAGCCGGAGGGGAGGAGTTTCAAAGCACAGACAGTAAATAGTGACTTGCGATTCTTGATACCATTGTGTCAGAATACAGCTATATTGAGGCTAGCCTATATGGACCTAATTTCTAATCCAAATTCCGCCACAGCCATGGTGAAATGTCGTCGGGCCGGTACAAACAGCTCGTCCGCCCAGATAGATTGTTCAACACGACCACCACTTTCCGTCATGGTTCTATTCGTCGAAAATGACCGTGGTGGGTGCCATGACGTCAGTCCAAGCCGCCGGATCGCCGAGAATACCGGTGTTGACATCCCTTTTCAGCAGCACCACGGTGTTGTTGTTGCTCAGTCCAACTGCAGCCAGATCACCGGCCTTGTTTATGCTGAAATGCCTGGGATTTACGCCACCAGCTGATGTGAGGGTCAAAAATTTCAGATGACCCTCGTCTGTGATCTCGAACACGGCAATGCTATCACTTAGCATTGTCGCCTCACCCTTAGGGTCTGAACCAAGCGGGGGGATCCTGAGACTCATGTCAAGACGATTGGCGGCGTACAGAAACTTGCCATAGATCTGCACCTCAGAGGCTAAAGCGCCTGCTGGAGGAGCATTGCCGCCAAACGTGTTGGTGTCGAAGACTTGCTCAAACCAGATCGGTTGGCCCTCGGTGGGATATGTGACCTTGTATACGACGAGGGTGTTGTCGAGTTCATGAGTAAGGATGTAGTAAAGAGGGTTCGCCTTGTCGTAATTGTCGGTGCCTTTTGGAGAGTAAAAGATGCCATGGCGCGGCCCCGAGCCAGGGGTCGCGGCGATTTGACCGACCTGGGTGATGTTGTTGTTGCTTTTATCAATAGACAAGAAGCGAATCATATCAGAGCCAAGATCTGGGGTCAGTATGAAGCCCCCGGTAGGATCAAGGAGGACTTGATGTGGATGAGGAGTTGCTTGGCGCGCAGGGTTTGCGTTGGAGCCCTTCTCCTTGGAGAGGTCGATGTAGTGGAGGATCTCGAGCTTGTCGCCAGTGAGAGGGGCACTCAAGGTTGTCAGACCAGGTCCGCCAGTTGAGTCGTTTGCATAGTTTGCGAGCGCAATGCCACGATTACCGTCGTTGTTGAAGAGAGTGCTGGAGACGGGAGCATAGACGACGTCGGCGCTTGCGAGCTTGGTGAGAGAGCCGTCCTCCTCTTGTTTGAAGGAATAAAGCCCACCATTGGTCTCCTCGCTGCAGAATAGAACCTTGTTGGCTTTATCAAGCTCGAGCCACACAGCAGCAGGATTACACTCGGTGCCGTTCTTGGTTAGACTGAGCTTGCCATCATTGCTGGTGTACTCCAAAGTCTTGATCCCGCCGGAGTACGAGGCCACATATAGGCGTGCGTTATTATCCTCACACGCTGCTCGGGGCTGGTCATCGGCGGAGATGGGGGAAGCGGCAGCTGCCAGAGCTAGGCCGAAGAATGAAAGGCGCATCATCAGTGCTTTTGAAGGAGACTATGTCTGTATCAGGAAATGTAGGTTGGGGGTTGAAAGTTCGCACAGCGAAATAAAGGGAGGAGAGGAGGTTGTCTACGTATGCGAGGGAATCGTTGACAGAGCGAGGTCTTTTTAATGGATATGCCAAGACATATTCACGGCATTGAATAGTGTCGAGAGTGAAGTTCATGGTGTTGACAAAGAAAGTCACGTGCACTTACCGACATTGTGAAATGTGCACTTTTCGCACGAGGTCAAATATGAACAGCGCTTTGATGAGCACAGACTATTGAACAATGCCAAATGCGCGGAGGACAATGCGAGACAGAGCGGGATCAAAAGGGTCTGGCCTTGCGAGAAGGAAAATGACGTATCACGAGATGAGATCACCTCTGTACAAAACGAAAGATGATCTGGGACTGCTAGAATGCGAAGAGAGATGCAATGACAGACAAGAAAATGCAGACGGCTAAAGCATTAAGTAGTGAAGGGGCTTGATCCTGCGCACTTGACGTTTGTCGATCCGGGACCGCAGTCGAATCACAAAGAGGCACAGTGTGTTTCTGAAACGTGAAGACCCCACCATGTGTGTCCTGTCGGGGGCGCAAGCGACCGTCGTTGGCTATCCCGCAAAGGCAGAGAGGGTCGTGCCGTTTCGTACCTTGCGGCCGCCCACCACACCATTTGTTGTTGGCGTCTTGATACGCGCCGTTGGATCGTTGGTTTCTGCAGCCACGAGTTTCATTTGCGGATGAAGAGACGCATACGCGCATGTTAAAAAGTTTCAAGTAGCCTTTTGTTGCCTTGCTTAGCCGAGAGATGCCCTAATAACCTCCATGCTCACCAATTACCGCTACCGCCGACAAGAACCGGCTCCCGGCCCATGCTACGGGCCTTGGCGCGATATAGCCAAGTGATAGATCTCAAACGTCGACATAGTTACAGTCAAATCCCGTCAGAGCGATTCGAAGACGGCCACGTCAATCATATCTTCATGGCAAGATTATCGAATGGTTAATTCTTACATAAGCTAGTCCCCAAAGCGTTGATCAGCTAACTCTATTTGTAGACCACTTCAGTCTATGTTACTAATCTTTGAGGGCCTCTAAGCCCTAAGTAATACCTATTCTACACCTTTTTTTAAAACTCGATGTAACAATAATGAGCGCAAAAGAAACTATTCATCAAATACCGGGGTTTTGCATAATTATACCTGCCATTTCTGATAGGCCAGAGAAACCCCATCGTCATAGCCAGGTTATCGCTATAACAGATATTGTTATAATGGGATTTGGCCCTACTACGAACTTTTATCAGACCTTCTCATGAGATCCTTGTGTTTCATGACTCGTGCCGTCAGTTTCTTTAGTCTCAACTATCAAGAGTAGTGTGGTACCCAGATCACTGTAGCCCTCCATTTCACCGCACTTATCTACGAGGTGCTTGACATCACGAAGCATACTATAAGACTTGATTAGCACCCCAATTCCACACAACTTCATCATGACATGGACTTGGAAATGTACAAGACATACCATTCACGACCAGTATTTGTTACTGGGTCAGCTTTCTTGAATACGTCCACAAAGTGCTCTCGATAGCATGCAAACACCGGCGTCATCACACGCAGCACTATCGATGATGGACATCGTTTACTTAAAGCTCTGTATATCTTGCCTGTATCCTTTGTGAGGCTTGTCATATACTGCCGCACATCAGTGGGACTCCCCAGGTTCCACTCAATCTCGCAGGCCTGTCTGGATAGCACACGAGCGCGCTGCTTCAGAATCTCCACTAGCTTCTCGTAGATAGCCTCCTGGTGCTCTCGAAAGGTGCGCTGCACCTTGTCAAATTCGTCGGACAGCTTCTTGTCCGAACGAGCCGTTCTTTGTGCAAAGTCGCGGATATGCGGGATGATCGAAGCCATAAAACGGATCGCTTGCAAGGCAGATATCAGATTCGTATGCGTTATGACCGCGAGACCAGCAGAGTATATAGCACCTGCACCCAGGACTAGCTGGCGGCATCGTGAGTCAAACAGACGGAGGTATGATATCAATGACATAGTGGTCTCGGTCGCCATGGTGGGAATGCCGCATGACAAGCGTAGAAAGTGCGACGTTCCACGCAGGCAGAGAATCGCAGCCTTGGGAATAAGGAAGGACTCGTTGTCTATAATGGCACCACGGACTTTACCTGTTTGCTGGGCATTTTCAGTCATGTAAGCTTCGTTTTCTAACGTCTTTGGCGACGAATATTGCGGGCCGATATCGTGCAGAGAATCAAGTGTGCGGTGGTGAAGAACCTGGTCTAATATCTTGTTGTCCTCGGTTGTAAAATCTTCATCCTGCCAAATATCACTATTCATCTGTTGGGCAAGTGTCTCGTTCTGCATGTTTCCATGCTTTCTAACATAATCCTTAGCATGTCTATCTATGACGGTTCTCAAGGAGGTTGATTGTTGTCCCAATATAGCTTCGCACTGCTTGACGAAGAGACTGTTTGAAGCATAGTAGCGGACAAAGGAGGTCAGCGGAGACTGAATGGTCTGCTCAGAACGAATCTGAAGGATCTCGATGATCTGCTCACAACCTGATGTCACAACACGTTTGAAAATGCTGGGAGTGTCGAGTAGTCTCCGTATCTCGTCTTGTAGTGCAGTCGTACCAATGAATGCGGCCATATCTAGAAGCAAGTCTGTTTGCCCTTGAATTCGCCTGAGCGTCTCAGTGATGCCGATAAAGATGGAAAGTAGGAGCTCTTCAGCATGATGGTCTTTGAGACTGCGAACGATTCTTGTCAGAATTGCGGTTCGTTCTTGAAGCATACGATGACTCCTACAGTCAGTTTTCAATCTTAATGGTACAGACCCTGGGTCGTCGTCTGAGGAAGAGAGTAGCTTATGAACAAAATTGAGGATCTCCTGGTTCATAGCGTCTCGATATGTTCGAATAACCTTCGGTATAGATCTAGACTTATGAAGCCCGTGAAATGCAGGCACAAGTGATGTGCGGAGTTCTCCGAAGTGACTAACATGCGTTGAAAATGCCAGCGATTCTTTAATGTCATCTTCCATGGATCGTAACGGGGAAGCTCGCCACCTCGACACTACTGCCTCCGTCTGAACAGACCGGACGTAGTTCCGCAAGTCGTCGATGAGGAAATTGAGAACTTGCGCCTCGAGAATATCACCAATATTAACCCGAAGATGGTCTAGGTCGTCACGGTATCCTTGTAAAGACGTAACTCCACGTAAATCTCGGAGTCGCGAACGTGGCATAGGGATCCCGACTGTTTCATCACGCTCACCGACTATCAACATGTCAATAGCATCAATCTCAGTAAGAGCCTCTGCAGTCTGCCCTTGCTCAACTAACAGCTTCGCATGAGTACGCGCATGCGCGATGCGCTCTAGCTGCTGCATAGCATCTTGTAGTTGCTGAAGGTTATGGCGCATGCGCTTCTTCTGTAGCAGTCTCAAACCACCCGCTACAAGATTCTCATCCAGCGAAGCAAGGTCCTTGCGCAGGATTGCTATATTCTCGACGAGTTCTGCAGCCTCAATATGTAGCTCTTCCAATGAAGCGAAGGTGGACGAGATTGGTGTAGCTGCCGTTGAAAGGGAGTTAATCAGATGAACTTCTGCTATGTCAATGTACCACGAGAGCTTTTCCTGCAGGATTGCATTGGTGGCTAAGGCTTTTCTGGGCTCTACTGCACCGATCTCGTCTCTCGATGTCATAAGTTCTGACCGCTCACTGACAATATCGAAAGTCCTTGGGTTTCTCAAATCGAATTGCTCATCGAAATATGCAACGGGTATCGTGGCCAAGGATGGCGCGTCATGCTTGCTTCGACGATCAAGCCCGCCAATGTCGCGCATGGTACCATCCAGCGGATTAGCATCTTCATCTACTACCAAACACTTGATCCGTCCACTCTTATCTGTTTCCCGACAATCATCCCTGCGGTCTCCTATTGACCTCAAAAGGTTATATATGGGTCCAATCCGCTCCACGTATGAATCGAACTCGCGTGTCTCAACGGGCGGTATCGACGTAAGAACAACGGGAGGAATGTCGCGTGCGGTCGGTATTCTATACAGGGCTGAGGGTGACACAGGCTTCTGTTGTACCAGTCCGCTTCGAGCTATCGGCGGTTGTAAAAGCGTCGAAATAGCTGTACAAACATAAGCTTGATCACACATAGCAACGATTGGACTCGCGCTTCACCATTTGGGCTGGTCTGAAGGTTTCGCGCTGTCGCGCTGATTGATGAGCATGATCGCACGTCCATGTGGCTCGTTGGGTGATATTCTGCTCCTCTCTCTCCTTTTGTTCTGGTGTCTGTCTGCTACGAGCATAGTATGGGTGTGAGGAGGCAATCGAACAATTACTGCTGTGAAAGCTTGCAACTCATAGAAACGCAAGCTGCGAACATGTGGCGCGCGCGATATACCACCAATTCCTTGCAAGTAGATGGTTCGCAGCTTGAACAAATGTGTCTAATGTGGATGTGGACTGATGCAGTTCCGCGCCCGCATTCTAGGCAGACACATTCCGCTCAACAGGTAATGCGATGAGGAGCAGGCACCGCATCAGATTATAACAAATAATGCATGTTAACTATGCTACTCAACCAATTATACTAAGGTCTTCCCATCACCAAGTAAGAACTAGAATGCTGAACTATATTGTTCAAGCCCTCGCTATGTACGTATATATATATATGTTTATGCCGTATAAACAGGAGCCTGCTCCTTAAACTCCTCTAGTATTCAACGGTCGGACAACAGGGGTCAGCGCAGGGGGCAACATCCTAGCTAGTTTTAGTACTGTCCGTGCAGTAATTAATAGCTGCCTGCGTAAAGCCTCTGGCTCACTTTCCGTTCCATCTCAAAGACAGTCCTTCCAGCTACCAGGTATCAATAGCCAGATGTAGGAGCTCGACAGGCGAATAGTCTTCAAAGGAGCGCTCATATACTACTTGAACCCCACTCACTCATTCAGTACATTTACCTCTTAGCAATGGACAGTGGCCTCTAACCGTAAAGGGTAGTGCATTAAACTAGTGCATTACCGCCTTAGTTCTAGTCATCTAATTACTTACTAATTTACTGTTAACATCGTCTCTTGAACTACCTCCAAACTTACATTGTAAAAGCAGCATTTGGGGAGCTATATACTGGCGGCGACTGAGAAGCCGTGGATTTACATTAATGCACTCCGTATCATCATATGAAGTGGGCACCATGGTAGCACTATGTAGACTACTAGCACATACCGTACATCTGCACTGCCTGGTCGAAGACCAAATCAATACGACAACTCTAAGTGAATTAGAATTCAATTATTATATCAGCAGCTCATTGTGACCAGAAGGCAAAGCAATATATCAAAGCCATTTTTTTGTGATGAGCATCTGCTACCGGTACGCACGACAATTCGGTATGTGTGGTTCATGTCGATTGCTAATATTTTGCCATTATAGCGGAGATCAAATTGTACCACATTTCAGATGCTATCATAGATCATATGTGATATAGGCAATCAGAAGACTTCAAATGAGCCTGCTCACTGGTTTCTGGGAAGAGAATATTGCTTTCCACTGGTCTCCCTTGTTCCTGGTACATGACATCTTGCATGTATACACCTGATAAGCAGCTGTGTCTCTAGTGCTAATATCAGTATTCTTTATTCGGCATGAGACCAGACATGAAGTGGTGAAGCCGCCAGGAACTATTCCTGACCAAGTGAAGTCGACATCGGGGTCATCGTCTCACACTAGTTATTCTAGCTGAACTATCTTATCAAATCTTTAAGTGACCTAGCACGTTGCTTTACATCCATATAGCACAGTTTGGCGCTGGCTCCCAAGTCTACAGTGACACTGAAGTCAGATCAAGCGTCTCCGACCGATCATTCACTGTCTTCGATAGATCAGGTTCAATATAGTGACTTTCTTGTATGATGCGCTTCTTGTAAGTCTGGATTTGTTGCTGACATGCTATAGAGCTTCGCCCAAGTTCACCAAAGCACCAATCGCTTGGTATAGTAAGACATCAACAATGGACAGGCTCAAACCTCATCGAGATTCCCTATCGCCATTCAACTACGACAGTCAACCAACACCAACTTTGTCTCATGCGATCTCCAGCCATGAGCAGACGTCAGGAAACCGATCTCATGATAACGTTACGCCTACGTCTAGCTTCGAAAGATCTAATCTGCCTTGTGAAAATGATAGCTATAGGCAGAAGAGCTATGTTCGTATGAAGAAATACGTACTAAGCCAGCTCACTTACAATCAACGCCTTCAAATCCGGAAAATAGTCGGCAGAATTCAAGAGGAAGCTAGAGGTGACCTAGACAAAGATGCGTGCTGGCTTCACAAGAGTTGGAGAGAAGATCCTAGCCCCGCGAGATGGTGCAACAGGGTTCATCTTGGGATTAGCTTAGGTATTGGATATCTCAGTCTGAGCGTTACCCTGTGGCGTCACATCCTCGACGAGACTCTTTCTCTTGACCAGAAACAAGGTTTCATATATGGAACACCATGGCCTAGCAGATTCACGAAGTCTGGAGCACTATACAAGTCTTCTCATGAAACATGGAGTCTGAGCCATCGTTGTGGCAACTTCCCATGTGTGAATGAACGCCACACTGTCTTGGAACGTCAGACAATCAACATCAACCGCAATAGGTGCCACAGGGGGACAAAGATATGCGATCATCACCCGCTGTGTATCTTGGGATTGAAGATGTCCAAAGAACAACTTCGCCCTAAGCACGGCAAACGGCAACTTGAAACAGAGCCTTTAAGCAAGAAGAGCTCGTCTGCGATCTATATTGTGGAGACGACATCTGTTGCTCCACCACACGGTTCATGTAGCACTACAGCTCTTAGTAGCTCTTCGATGACTACTTCAGTCACGCAACGTTCAGTCTCCCCTGAAATTGTCTTTCTGGGCCGTCGGCGTCGGTTTACAACTGCAAGAGGGTCGAATGATTCAATGGCCTCAGATCATGGGAGTGCCAGAGATACTGAGCAGGCACAATGTTGTCTGTTACGCGACACTCCTTTCGGCATTGGAAGGAATGCTCGGTCGCCATCTCCTGGATTTACCATCATTGGCGACGGTCCTGTCACAGACAAACCACGGTTCAGCCGCATGAGCACGACCTATCTGCACTCACCCTCGAGAATAATAATTGACCTCCGATCACCTTCGCCCTAACGTTCCGGGCAGCTTCGTTGCTCGTCTCTAAGTGGTTCACTAATGATATAGGCAATTCTGGGATAGGTCTAGCTCAACTAAACAGATAACAATACGGGTAACCACGGGACAGTGTAGCTTCTGGAAATGAAATATAAAGTCTTCCACTTCGCACTTGAATCTTTTTCCTATCTACGAATATTAGACTGCTTCCGCTTTGTTCCGGTGACCCGTGACTTCCGTTTCTCTTAAATAAACTTTATTTCATACCTCTTTGTTGTACAACCCGAAGTCCATCGCTTCAACTCGGCCTCAAATCTTCTTTAACCGCCTCAATTGGTCAATTATTGGTTTGCGGTTGCGCACGGCTTATCATGTCGGAGAGTCCACTCACCCAAGAGGAAGAGCAGGTCCTTGTTGAAGACCAAATCCTTATTCCCCTGCCATATCCCCACCAGTCCAGAACAAAGAAGGGAAAGGTTTTCGCGGCATTTTTTTCGAGCTTGTCTTCGCCGGACTCATCAAGCATTCCACCAAGCGCTTCTGGCACCATATCGGTGTTCTACCAATCCACGAGCCCCAATATAGGCATCGAAATCCCCTTGGTTTTGCACAGCCCGGAAACCATTGAGTACCTTGGCTTTGAGATACGAATCGCACACGAGCTTTTCAGTCGATGGAATCATAGGCATCCTCGAATAGGGCTTCTGGACTTTGTGTACGGTCACACAGCGAGTGCCCGAGGGTTAAAGCTAGACAGTGCAAACATCTCGGACCGCGATGTCCTAGCTCAGCTTGGCGTACAGACTTGGCTTCAGGATACGACTCTCGACAAAGTCGCTTCACAGGTTGTCGATATCCACATTGTTCAATTCTGGCTTGACGACACTCTCAAGACCCGCTACAACTCACTGAGGTCGATGCTACATCTATTAAAATCACACGCCGTGTTAAGATTACACGAATCTGCACAAATCTGATGACAGGCAATAGGATAGCAAATAGAGCTCGGAGGAGGAACTATATGTATCGAGGGTTGACAGAAGTGTGTGGTTACTTGAATTTTGAGGAATAGGTCGTCAGATAGGTGTCCAACTACATGCAGCCCGCCCAGATTTTGTAACATAGTAATAAGTTAGCTCGATAATTCTATTATATGATCTTTGGCTTTCTATGATTCTGTCTGATGGCTATATTACCACATGAAATACCATCGAGTTACTTAGGTAGAAAGAGACTAGTCAGTCCCTAAGTAAAGCCTCGTGGAAAGTCTCAGATCCGCTCAGCTATAACTTTCCACGATGGGAAAGAGCTTATCTGGTATTTTCAGAGACGCATCAGACCACTAGAAGAGTTCAACGACCTGATAGGCAAGAATAGCGCGAGAGGACACATCTGTCGAGGGTCTTCAGAATTCGTCCAAGGTGTATCGAAAGATAAATTTCAGGAGAAAATGACAGACCGCGCAATGATCGTTGATGGATGCAAAGCTTCACAGGTTATGATCATGAACGAGGAAGCTGCAAGAAGAATATTCCAAGAAGCGAAAGGAAGAGTTCATATCGAGATTGAACGCGATTGCACAAAGGTGGTTGCTTGGCATATACGGTAGAGGCAAAAGTGATATTGTATCTCTATGATTCCGGTCCTCAGTATCATATTCACTCACTTCCAGCATCTAGATAACAATCATTATGCATTCGAGTATGACCAGGGTTGCCATCTGTGTCATAAGTGAACTGCCAATTCTTCTATCTCGAATCATGAACCTCGCCTTGGAGATATCTCCATCGTTCCTAGATCCTACCTCCAGCATCATTCTAGCAGTATCCTTGACGGCATCCAACCACTATGGCGCTCTCTGAATACTCCAATAGCAGCAATCACCCTCCAAATACCACCCTCAAGCCCCCTGAATCCAAACACCGCGTCCTCAGTAGACTCCACAGATCCCACCTCCGGCCCAAACTCCCACTTCCTCTCCCAGAGCACCAGCGCCTGAACCCACTCCTCGTCCCTCTTCCCGAGCGCAAGAGAATGGCCCTCAGCATCCTCTCCACCTCGCCCCTCAACGCGCCAAACCGCGCCAAAGTCGAAGCCTACGTAGCCACCGTCCAGACCGCCGCACGAGGCAACAAATCCGCGCTCGAATGCTGGTTCCACGCACCATGGGTCGCAAAACCCGGCGACAAGCGCTGGCGCACACACACCATCTCCAAGGCATTTACATTCCGCTTTGCGTTTGCACGAATCCATGTGGGGTTCCACTACGGCGTGTGGGCGTTACTCTGCGCAGGGCCACTCAGTGATGAGGCCCAAAAGGGGCTTGTTGAAGTTAGTCAGGACAAGAAGGTGACGTGGAAGACGGAGGGGTATGATCTGAGTCACTTGTGTGGGAGCTGGGTGTGTTGTAACCCTGCGCACTTGGTTGCGGAGCGTAGGAGGGTGAATATGGAGCGGAAGAGGTGTCACAGGATGGCGAGGTGTGTGGGTGGGAAGGGTGGAGAGCATGAGCCGAGATGTGTTGTTGGTGTGCAGTTGGCGAGTAGGGTGTTGGGGAATAGGAGGGATGAGGTTGTGGAGGAGTGGGATAGTGATTGCTGAGTTGGTGATCGTATATGGCGAGGTCATCTTCTCACGACATTTGGGGACTGTGAGGTGGTGGTTAATTAGAGCGTTGATGTATGAGCTCAACGATGTGATATCAATGTGGTCGGGCATATCTTCGACGACATAAACGAATGCAGCGAGCTGGAAGAACTGCGGTTATCAAACCATGAAATAAAGTCTCAATACTTATATAACCACTGCTAAATACGAAACTTGATATGGTTTCACCAAAGATCGTTCTGTGCAGTTCAATCTGGAATTACCCCTGAGTCGATGCTGCCTCAGGCACGAATCAGTCAGCATAAGCCGCACTACTTACACAATTGATCTTTATAGACTTTATTATATCATATTTACGATTGGCTAGTATATCTACTTATTATCATCTGCTAATGACTAACAGGACAATATAATTAGTGTAGCATAGCTAGCTGTGAGTGTGCATACAGCAGCGTTTACCTCTTTCGCAAAGTACATGATTCATGTATCAAATCATGCGGCGATCTTGAGACCTGGAGTGAATGACGTCGTTGACTGACCTAGTGATAACAAGCAAATCGTCATATCCCAGAGCAAACGGCGAACTGACGTGTCTGATCGTAAGTGAAAAGGTGAAGAAAGTGAAGAAAGTGAACAGTGACAAGCACGTGGTAGCAAGGAAACGTATCTGGCAGGCAGCACTGATCGTCAGACCACCGCTATTTTGTTATTGTTGTTGCTGTTGCTGTTGCTGTTTCTGTTGCTGGTGTTGTTGATATCGCGACTCGCACCGGATCTTCTCACCGCCGTCTCACTTACATTATCCTCCCATCCCAATCCCTAATGTGCGTCTGATGCATTCTTCGTATTGGCTCCATTATTCCCTTCTGTATTGTTTGATCCTTCTGTGCGCACTGTACATTGGCAGTGACGACCGTGTACCTATCGCTCTATCCGTTTCTGAACGTTCACGCTGGCTACTAAAATTCCTAACGGTCGGCGCCGTCGTTAGTATCGCCCTCTCCCTTCTTGGTTCTCCCTACAAGAAGCTCTTCGCTTCCAACAACAGTAGTGTTATACAACATTCTCCCTTCACGCTCAAACTGACAGATGTTTCCAGCTCGCCGCCGTCCGAACGGTGGCCCAGGAGGTCTTGGCTCTCAAGGGCGCTTCCCAATTGGAACTCCTACCAGCAGCTCTCCTTTCACCCACTTCAGACTCGTTACTCAAGACGACAATTACCCTGACAACGAAGACGATGCTGAGTCGGGTATACCAGTGTTTAGATCTCCTTCCTATCAAGTATTAGCAGGCATTGCCGACAGTGCAGACACACAACGCGACATGGCCAGCAATCATACCTCTCCTGCCGCAAACCAGACATTCGCAGATATGGCACGCTCCGCTGCAAGGGCAAAGAACAGAGAGATGAAGCAAACCGAGACACCTCTGCAGACTGAAGCAGGTCACTCCACCTCGGGCTTCATCAAGCTTAAATCCAAACGCGGTCGCAGCCAATCCAAGAATTGGGTACCTCTTGCTCTTGATGACTACACCACGGGTGATGATAATGATCCCTTCTTTGCCGGCCTCAAGCGTGATGCAGCGTTTCCCGACAGCAGTGGAGGCTCGTCATCTGTTTCGTCTCATCAGGCGCCTGTCACCAACGACAGTGAGCCTACCTTCACTTCAACCTCCAACCTCAACCATCCTCCTGCACAAAACCCACCCGTTGATAGCCCACAAATGTCACTCTCCGCCATGTCTGAGCCGTTCATCTCAGCTCGACCAACTCCACAGATGCAACCTGCTGCAGATGACGAGATCACCAGAGTCTTCGGTGAGCGACTTCCTGACTTGATCTTCTTGTCTCAATGGGAGGGTACAGTTCACGGCGAGATCAAATTCATCCAGCATCCCAACCGTGACGTATCCGCACACCAGTGGGACATTATCGCGTATCAGTGGGTTAGTATCGGTCAGTTTTCCGCCAACAGGAAAAAGATTGAAGGTCAGTTGAAGGATGAGAGATTGAGAGGTCAGACTGTCAGCTCAAGCATCCCGCCGAATACACTCGCCTATTTCAGAGCTGTCGCGAAGCAACGTGAGGCTGCTGCGTCCAATCCATCACCTCGGAACAATGACAATGCCAATGCCTCAGCTATCTCCCAGACTCAGCGTGTCAACACTGCCATACCTCAACGCCCCAAGCTCCAAGCAGTGGCTGGTATGAATAGCATGGACCAATTCGGTTCCTTGTCAACAGTCTCTGGCTCTGCCGTGAATCTTCCAACACGCTCTAGCTTGGCCACTGGCAGGAGCCTTCCATATCGAGATTTAGCAACCTCCGAGGCACCCTCTATCGCTTCGCTCATGTCAGCTTCTACCCTTACTGCTAGAGATAATGGAACTCACGGTATGTCTGATGATCCTTTCATGTCCGACCGAGACAGAACTTCTAGCTGGGGCAGCACTTACCTTCACACTCAAGAATCTGAGCGTCCAGGAACAATGGATCGCGACTACCAATTCCCGATTCCTCAGAACCATCCACAAGACCGTTCTTACAATCCTCTCAACCACCGCACCCAGGAACAGCCGCTTACCTTCGGTACCCAGACCTATGGAGACAACCGTGATGGTTTCGGAAACGTTCCAGGTACTCAAGTGGCATTGTGGGATGAGATACGCAGAAATGGTCAGAGGAACAACGCGGGCCAGCATGACACAACGCAGATCAGATCCCTGGCATCTGGAACTGGACTGGACAAGGAGTCGGTCAGAAGACTTTTCCAGTCGTATGATATAGAAGATGAAGCTGTAGACATGAGCGCAGCATATCGCGGTCGACCTGTCACCACGATGCAACAAGCACTAGCGGATGCTTCATCGGAATATCAACCGCAGACCAGAGCAGCAATCCCCCAGATTCCTCGCGCGCTTCAACCTCCCCCTGGCCTGAACGTTGGTCGCTCTCGACTTGCGCCGTATCCAACTCTGCAAGGCGACCCTGATCCCTTCCAGAACAGGAAGGAGGAAATTATCAATGGTCAGCCAGATGAGCCACCAAATCCCCAGGTTCTCAATACAATGTCTATGGGAGGCTGCCGCGACTGTGCAGGGCCCTTTCCAACTCCTCACGCAGAGCACGCAAACAAGAATGAAGAGTGGTGGGGATCTGGACGAGTCGATCAGAACGATGACTTCGTGCTACCATCTCTTGCAAATGCTCGTGCTCGCGATCCCGCCCAAGCTGAACAATACGACTATATTGGTACACAGGGAATGCTACGACTCTTCGAGAATCTCGCAGAATATGCCAAAGAAACTGATACTGGTGAAAGGTCTTACTTCACACGTAATTGGAGGGTACCGGAGCCTCGTCATATGGACACGAGTGAGGAAGGTAGGAAGAGCTATTTTGCCACGGACCTTGCACTGCGGGCGAAACGCATTCGGGAGCAGCAGAGAGTGGTAGAGCTGAGAATGCGCGACGAGCAGATTCGAGCCGGTGTAGGGCCTCCTTCCCAGAGTCGTTCCACGGAGACGGAAAATCAAGCTCGACCTAATGTAGCCTCTTCTTCCCAGGGTCGTTTCACGGATACGGAGAATGAGTACTTTAAGATGATGAGGGAGAGTCACAACTACCCAAACCTGGCCCAGATCACTCAGATCCTGAGAAACAACGAGCTGGCCCAGTCTAGCAATAGCCAGAGTCAATCGAGCAACGAACAAAGCTCATCCAGCAGCAACCAGGGTCTATCTGAACAACAGCGCAATCTGTTCAACAAAAGTCACAACGACCTTCAAGGTTGGTTCTGAAAGTAGGAGAGACTGTAGAATGTACGGTCAGCGCTGCCGGTTCTTGAAGAGGACATTGATGAGCGGCGAAAACTGGGTTAAGGAAGCAGACAGTGGTCACCACGGCATCTAATCTTGAGGATCTTCATGATCTTGAGGGAGAGAAGGGCTGTAACTAAAGCACATAAGATAAAAAAACATATGCAAGTGGATGACGAACGTCTCCGATATTGAATGCAACAAAATCTGCTCCAGGCTCCGTGACTGTGTATTGCAAGATATGACTCAAACTTCACTGCCTCTGCCCCACCATGAAAGACCAAAGGCCGACCCCGCAAAAACATTATTTCATTTCCTCCGCCATTGACCACGCGACAGGCCCCGAAACCTTGAATCTTTCTTCTGCCGCGCGTCTGATTGCTTTATTGCTCTTCCGACTGCTTAACTACTTTTGTGGACGCGCCATCATCATGACCGAACCCGGCCCTGCTACAGAGGGAAATGCGCCCTCAAAGAATGCCCTGAAGAAGGCTGCGAAGGACGCCGAAAAGGTAATCAAAATCTCAACACTTGGTATCGGAGCTACTCTAATAAACTGTCATAGGCGAAAAAGAAGGAAGCTGCCCGCCAGCGCGAGCTTGCAGAGCGCCAAAAAAGGGAAGCAGAAGACGCCGCCGATGTCTCTGCAAACGACTATGGTGAATTGCCTCTCATAGGGTCTGCCGAATTCAAGCCAACGGGCGAGAAACGAATCAAGCTATCCGAAGTGGCCTCATATGCAGATCAAACTGTGACCCTGCGGTGCTGGGTTGAGAATGCGCGGGTGCAGAGTGCCAAGCTGGCCTTTCTAAATTTAAGACAAGAGCTGGAGACCGTGCAGGCTGTCGTTGCAGCGAGTGAAAGCCTGAGCAAGCAAATGGTCAAGTTTGCTGGGAACATCAGCACCGAGAGCTTGTTGGTGGTTACAGGCCTGGTCAAGAAGACCCCCGAACCAGTCAACAGCGCGACAGTCAAGGACTATGAGATCCATATCAAGAGAGTTTTCATCGAGGCCAAGGCAGAAGTCCCACTCCCCCTCCAAGTCGAGGATGCCGAAAGACCCCTACCATCTGAAGCTACTGGTGAGGAGGAAAATGACGAAGAGTCCGGTCACCCGCTGGTGACTCTCAACACACGTCTCAACAACCGAACCATCGACCTGCGTGCCAAGATCAACAACGCCATCTTCACAATCAAAGGCGGTGTCTGCGCACTCTTCCAAGAGTTTCTGGGCAGCAAGGGGTTCACGCTCATCCACAGTCCCAAGCTTCTGGGAGCACCATCCGAAGGTGGTGCTAATGTTTTTGAAGTCAAATACTTCGACCGTCAAGCTTATCTCGCACAATCGCCACAATTCTACAAGCAAATGCTCATTGCGTCTCGGTTTCAGCGTGTGATGGAGATCGGTCCTGTGTTCCGCGCAGAAAATTCGAATACCGCCCGACATTTGACTGAATTCACTGGTCTCGATCTCGAAATGGAGTTCCAGGAGGACTACCACGAGGTCATGTCTCTCCTCGAAGAACTCATGCTCTTCATTTTCGCCGGTTTACAAACTCGCTATGGCCGCGAGACCGAATTGGTCCGCTCCCGATACCACGTCGAGCCCTTTGCCCTCCCAGCAGCGGGGTCCGTCCCACGTATTACGTTCGCAGAGGGTATCGCCATGCTCCGCGAGGCTGGAGAAGAGCTCAATGACTACGATGACTTGTCTACACCACAGGAGAAACTCCTCGGCAAACTTGTGTTGCAGAAATACGGCTCGGACTTCTACACACTCGACCAATTCCCACTTGCGATTCGGCCTTTTTACACGATGCCTTCCGCAGCATCACCGAAACTCAGTAACTCGTATGACATGTTCATGCGTGGACAGGAGATTTTGAGCGGTGCACAGCGTATTCACAGTACGCGACTTCTGCAAGAGAAGATGCGGGCATTTGACCCACCGATCGACCCTGAGGGAGCGGCAGTGAAGGACTATGTCGATTGCTTCCGGTATGGATGTCCGCCACATGCAGGTGGTGGGTTTGGGTTGGAGCGAATCGTATGTTTCTGGTTGGGACTGCCGAATATTCGCCTGACCAGTCTATTCCCAAGAGACCCGCAGAGGGTTATGCCCTAGTCATGTAAACTATTACAATCTCGTGAAGGGAAAGTCATGTCAACGACAGGTGACGACCATGTTACAAAAACTATACAACAGAAAATAGGAAAGTGAACTGAAGAATCTGAGATACCTACGGTGCTATAGCCCAGCCATTAATATGGTTCTTGATTGTGATCATAAGCTGTCGGCCGAGTACGTTGCTCAGCATCAAATGTATAGTTTGGAGTAAACATGTGGCTGAAAGTCCTATTCGGTACTAGCTCCATCTCGCGCCACTAACGACATCATCACCATTTCGTTCAGATACTTATAAGGTCCTCGGGCATCACACATATTTCTCCAAATTCTCAGCTTCGGCGACGCCCCCTCAGTCAAGCTGGAGACATCCAAATGGACAATCCCCAGAACTTCACACCGCCCTCATCGCCCACCGGCTCGAAACCCGCAGCCCACCTCCCGAACGAGATCCTCCTCCAAATCCTTTCCTACATCCCCACCGATCCCGCCCTCCAACCCACTCTCGCCGCCCTCTGCCTCACAAACACACAATGGCACACCGTCACCATTGCCCGCCTCTACGCCCACCCACACATCCGCGGCGCCAACTTCGACCTCTTCACCCGCACCATCGTGCCCTCCATCAACCTGCACATCAAGCGCTCCGACCTCGCCTCCCTCGTCCACACCCTCGACCTCTCCCACATCGTCCACCACTCCACCAAGAAGACAACCGCCCGCTTGCTCGGCCGCACAAAGGCCAGTCTGCAGGTCTTTGTCGCGCCGCAGACCGGGTTTGCGCTGAATAGCTACCCTGCTCTGGCGCATTGTGCGCGCTTGCGTGTGCTTGATTTGCGGCTCGTGTGTGAGAGTGTGGATTTTAGGGATTTGGGGAGGGCGTTGGCTGGGTTGCGGGCCTTGGAGGTGTTGTTTTTTCCGCGGACTGGGGTGCGGGATGGGGCGTATGATGGGGCGGATATTCGGTGGCCGGCGTTGAGGGAGCTGCATTTGGCGGGTGGGCTGAGTGGTGTGTTTATGGCGGGATTGCAGGGGAGATGTGGGGGAAATCTAGGAATGAATCCGGCTGGGCTACCGACGACGCTGACGAGGTTGAGTGTGACGAATAGTCCCGTCTTAGAATGCGCGAGTTTGGTGCGGTTTCTGGCTGGTGTTGGTGGGCAGCTGAGGGTGTTCACGACGTGTTCGCTGCCAAGGTTTCGTAGGGGTGATTTGGATGACTTACTGGTGTTTTGTCCGCGGCTGGAGAAGGTCAGCGTAGCGGCGGAGTTTTGGACGGGACGGGCTGTTGCGAGAGAGGAGTTTCGGGGCTTGCCAGCACATTCGTTGAGTGAGTTGAGGGTTACGAAAAGCGAGGACTCCGTCCATGAGGATGAGATCACGCCGGTTGATATCGAAGTGGGAATAGAGTACGGGTTCTTGGGCGGCTTGAGACGGGTGGTTGTGAATGTTGCGGTGGGTTGGGTGAGTGAGAGAAGCTTGTTGGAGGAATGGGAGGACCTGGGATTAGCTGTCGCGGAAAAATGGGATCAAGATAAGCTTGAGAACTGGGATGGGACGAAGCCAACTTTCGGTATCACGCAGGTTGATAGGAATGCTGAGAACAATAACCGTCCGACACTGGACTGGTGACATCGATACAATCTCCCTACAAAATGTGCTTTTATGACCAAGAACGCCCGCAGATGCATTCAACCAGACGCCATCGCAATGCTCGAACACGACCTTACGCTTCCGCGCAATCATTTCAGCGTCCTCGCCACCTTCTCAACCATCTTCCCCTGCTCCTCTAACGTCGCAACCTTTTCATCAACTTCCTGCAACAGCCTCCCAACTGCCAACGTAGTCTTCACATCCCCACCCTGCCCCTCAACCCAGACAACCCCATTCCTCCCCACCGCAATCTCAAACCGCACCCCCTTCTGCGCCAACCTCTCCAACACATCCAACTTGCCCTTACTGCCCATCAACAACCTCCTCGCCAGCCCCAAGCTAACACGGAACACCATCCCGCCCTTCAACGGGCCCATACCATCTGCCTTCTGCGTCGTCGGCGATATACAAGTCAACGTCGGCTCCTGATGCGGCGGATTCGGATGCGCGCTCACAATGCGCGCATACACAAGCGCGCCCGGCAGCATATTCGGCCTGTTCTTCCTGTTCGCACCCTCGAACTCCAGATTGCCCAGCGTCGCGAGCGGCGTGTGCGGCGTGATGGAGCAGTAGTACCATTCGGCGCTGCCGCGTTGGACGGTGCAGATTACGAGGTCGCCGACGGCGGGGATGTACTGTGTTGTGCGTTGTCAGTATCTTGTGAGATATTAGAGGGCTTAGGAATACGTACACGGCCGCTGTTGTTCTCGACCCATACTGCCGGTTTCCGGTCGTCTGCGATGAGGGCGCCGCCGGTTGTGGGTGTGACTGTGGTGGGCGGGATGTGTCGTAGTCCGGGGCCGATGGTGAGTGCCTTGCCTGGGTTTTTGGAGGATGAGGGGAGATGGGAGGGCAGGATTGGGTCGCCTGGGAGGACGACGAGGCCTGTGAGAGACATGCTGAGGGTTTATGAAGCTTGCTCAGGATCAATTGAAGCTATTTCAAAGTCTCAGTACAACAGTAGAATAATCAAAAGCAATGACGGCGGGGCTCCGAGATTTAGCCGACTCTTGTCCTGGAATTTTTTGTTTAGCGGGCAGAATATTGTCTCCCGCTTCTATCTCGACCTTTAACATTATTTCCATACGCTCTCAATCGCCCAAGATGAGTGACGACGAATCCCAGTCGCGCGTCGCGATTGGTATTTCTTTTGGAAACTCGTACAGCTCGATTGCTTCAACGAACAATGACGGCAACACAATCGTGATCGCCAACGAGGACGGAGACAGACAAATCCCTTCTATGCTGTCGTATGTTTCTGGCGAGGAGTTTCACGGTCAGCAAGCCAAGTCACAGCTTGTGCGTAACCCGACGAATACTGTTGCATACTTCAGGGATTTCATCGGGCAAGAGTGTGTAGAGGACATCCAGCCCCAACACCAATACATTACAGCTGACAATATAGTAGCTTCAAGTCAATAGATCCCACCCCATGCTCCGGATCAGCACACCCGAAAGCAGGCTCCGACGGAGCGACGTTCAACATCAAGGACACTGAAGAAGATTCTGAAAACACCCGCACAATCTCAGAAATCACAACGAGACACCTGAAGCGGTTGCAAACTTCTGCCAGCGACTATCTCGGAAAGGGAGTTAACGCTGCTGTCATTACTGTGCCCACGAACTTTACAGACAAGCAAAAGGAGGCCCTTACAGCATCTGCCAAGGAGGCTGGAATTGAGGTCCTCCAATACATCCACGAGCCCGTCTCCGCAGTGCTTGCCTACGATGCCCGACCAGACGCAAAGCTCTCTGATAAGATCGTAGTTGTGGTCGACATTGGTGGTATTCGCACAGATGTTACTGTCATTGCCTCGCGCGGCGGTCTGTACAGTATCCTGGCTACTGCCCATGACTATGACGTCTCGGGCGCCCAATTCGACCAGGCACTAATGGACCACTTCGCCAAGGAGTTTATCAAGAAGCACAAGACCGATCCACGAGAGGACAAGCGTGCGCTCGCGAAACTTAAGCTCGAGTCTGAAGCCGTTAAGAAGGCCCTCTCCATTGGCACGAACGCAAGCTTCTCCGTCGAGTCTCTTGTGTCTGGTATCGACTTCACGTCCACCATAAACCGTACGCGATTTGAGCTTATCGGTAATAAGTACTTCGCCTCCATCAGCCGCCTTGCCCTCTCCGCCGTAGAAAAGGCTGGTCTTGACCCCCTCGACGTGTCTGAAATCATCTGCTCCGGCGGCTCTTCGCACACGCCCAAAGTCGCCCGCTCTCTGCAATCTGCCTTTCCCGAGGGCATCCCCGTTCTTGCACCCGCAACATCCCCAACCTCACTCAACCCTTCTGAACTTGCAGTTCGAGGCGCTGCGATCCAAGCTTCTCTCATCTCCGAATTTGAAACCGAGGACATCGACCAGAGCACGCACCCTATGGTCACTGCCGCACCACACCTTGGCAAGGCAATCGGCATCCTTTCAATTTCAGGCGACGAGTCTAGCGGTGTCTTCCGTCCGCTTGTTGAAGCACATACACCTGTTCCTGTGCGTCGTACGGCGCAAATTGCCGTCCCTCGCGAGGGTGGCGATGTACTGATCAAGATCTGCGAAGGTGTGAGCCAGATCAAGGTTTCTACGCCTGCACCACAGCCCAAGGCTGAGAAGAAAGATGATGAGGATGAGGACAGTGACGAAGATGATAGTGAGGACGAGCCGGAAGAGGTGCGTGAGCGCGTTTGGAAGGCAGAAACAGTTCTTTCTGAGGCTGCATTGAGAGGCGTGAAGAAGGGTGCCAAGGTCGAGGTTCAACTGGACGTTGCAGCAGATCTGAGCGTGAGAGTTACTCTGAGGCAGGTTGGTGACAAAGGCGGAAAAGGGCTGATAGGAAATATCAAGGGAAGCGCCAAAGAAAATGGACACGCATCGTAAGAGGTTGCGTAAGAGACGAGGTATATAATTCTGGGCTTCGATCAAACGGCTCGAGGGGATGGTTATGGCCGTGGGTGGTACAGACATCGTTACCCCTTTACTTCCAGCTGTCACGATTTCACATTGGTATAGATAGACTGCGGGCGTATATCGTATATAGCATATGAATGTATCCTGCAAGACCCATTCCGCCGTTCCAATTAATCCTCAGATATCTAACGCACACTAACATATCCCCTCCCCTTTCCATCCCTCCATCTAAATCAACCACCCAACTAAACCGTCATCATCAAGGATTCTCCCCAACAACCTCCCTCCGCCTCCGCACCCGCTCACACCGATACATACCCACACTAGGCACGACCGGCAAAAACCCATACTTCGGATACACAAACTTGGCCGCATTCACATGCCCAATCAGACTCACATACGCCTCCGGCGCGTGCGCATCCACCCACTCCACCAGCATCTGCATCATGCGCGAGCCCAGCCCGCGGCCCTGATGTGCGGGCAGCACGCACACGTCCACGATCTGCAGGAAGAGGCTGCCGTCGCCGATGAGGCGCGCCATGCCGACGACGTTGGACATGGGGTCGTTGGGCGAGGTGCTGGGATCGTGGTGGGTGTCGTGCGCGAGGATGCAGTGGATGCTTTTTGCGAGGGCGTGGGGGACGGCGGGGAGGGGCGGGGGGGTCATGCCTGTGTCGCGGCGGAGGTCGTGGTATTGTTGGGGTGTGGGGAGGGAGGGGGTGATGGTGTAGCGGGGGGAGGGGGTGGTGGTCGTGGTGGTTTCGGGGATGGTGGGTTCTGACATTTTGGTGGGTGGTGTGGTTGTAGTTGTTGTTGTTGTCGGGGTGGATAGTGTGTGTATATGAGGATGTTCGGAGATGGGTCGGGGTTTGGATGTGGGCTGGGGCTCTAGGTTCTAGGTGGAATTTGGATGAATTCGGATGGGATTTGGATGGGATTGGATGAAGTATAGAGCCTGATATGGTGTTTGAGATGCGGAGAGTTGGATTGTTCGTCTAGATGTGTGATGTTGGGGATTTTATAGAGTGCAGGGCAGACATGATATTTAAATGTGCGCTTTCTTGCGCGTTTGCGGTGCCTCGTTTCGGTCAGCGTGGACATCAGGGTAGGACCCTGGATGTCAAGACACACTACTCGTTAGCATTGTGATGAAGGAATGGTGATGTTACATTACACCTTAGAGTGTAGGTTTGCTCGTCAGATTAGTACCGCTGGACATCATTCACGGTTTATATGTGTCTGCCTTGCCGCCTTGTTGCCTTAATTATCTCGCATCAATCAAATCGATCGTGCTTCGATTGTGCTTGGACCTGTGGACATGCATGGATATTGATTAATAGCGCAGCTTGGCGCTCTGGGGCTCTTTTTCACTTCTATCCCGAGGTTATGTCTACGCATACTCAGCCATCGACTTGCTAGCGATTACTCTTGCAGTTTGCAGTATTGCAGTTGGCGTATATGATAACATCGTCACGTATAATACTTTAGGCGGCAACTGCATTGCAGGAGGGGAGACTTTGTCGACAAGACGAAGGAATCCTACCGTAAGTCCTAAGATCTGAACATACTACTCCGCTGGCTATATGAGGTATCGCCGGATGCCATTGATAACTTCAGTATGGTTTGTCTCTTCTTCGTCATGGGAAAGTAGGCGATGATCGATAGATGGCATCTTTATATTAATTAGTGTCCGCATAAGACTCGAAGTCAAAACTCACAGTGTCTCATCCAACACGCCTCTGCGACAGTGTATCAAACCTACTCTGTGCTGAACATATGCGCTCTATACACGCCGTCATGAGTGGAGAGCAACCTGCAGAGCTCGCAGTATGCGTAACGGTTTGATATACCGGATATCGCGTGGGTGGAGCAGCCAAGCAGTCTAAATGAAATTGGGCGCCATCTATACGAACTCAATGAAGCCCCGGAGAAGAGCGCACCAAAAGTCTTTGCTTCCTCCAAAATACAATACTTGTCCAGGTCGCCAATATCGGCTGAGGCGATGGGATATCAGGTCTGGCTATATGGTAATATTGGCAAATGGTTCGAAGCCATCCTTCGAAGCAGATGTTGTGTAAGTATCATGATATTATTAGAGTACATGCGTTTTTGCGAGAGGGTGGCAGGCTTTTTCTTGTTTACGAACTAACTTCCTCGGTCCTCGGTCCTCGCTCTTACAGAATTAATATATTGGATGCACAGCTTGTACAAATTGTTGATGATAAGAATCGTTCGACAGGACAGTCGCCTGTCGAAATGTCCACGCTTTTGATAATAACGAGAAACCTCTTTCTTGTTTCTGATCGCGAGCATAGGCCGAGTATGAGAATGATCTCGGGACAGACTAATTATCAGTCGTATCGATCCAGCTGGCGACATCTGTATGTGTGTCGCGAGATTGTTCTAACTTTTTGGTCATTTTCACAGCTATCATCAGAAGACGAAGTCGCATAAATTTATCCCCAAAGTCATCCGGAATTGATGTGAAAAGTTTCCCAGGTTAGATCGTCAGATGACTTAGCCACGCGAGTCAGTCAGTCTTGTCAACTTCCGATTCGAACGTGCGCAATCCCGCACGTTACATCCAGCAGCCTCAGCAATCCTGGTTGTGTCCGTGGCCCTCATTAAGCTTGCGGCTGCGGCATCTATACGTGTGGAGATGTCAGTGTCTCTGGTAAGGATTGCATGGTAGATCGCTCCAGCGCATGATGTCGAGTTCATTGGCGGCTCTCTAGCCTTGCCAGCTATTTTGGTGCCTGTGACAAGCAACCTGTCGCATTCGAAGACTAAACAGCGTCAGATTGCACCGCGGAGTCCACGAGAACGCCTTAGAACGGAAGCTGGACGGAATTCGTGTATACGGATGTATGATTTGATCAACATAAATTCGGGAAGAGCTCGATGCGAAAGGTAGCAGAAGATGCCATTTCGTTGCAACCAATCAGCGCCCCTGAGAAGTTGACATCGGAACGACCACAGGGTCTTTCGCCCCCTCCCTGTTCACTCCAGACTAGATCCGGAAAGCTGGAATATCACAAGCAGCCGACATGCCTGTCGTTGCGCGCTCCACCCATATCTCCACGCTGGACTGAATCATGAACACACTGCTCCGTCCCTCATCGGCAGCAATCCATCGGCATGGACGCCCCTTGTGGCCGTACCTGGGGCTGCTATTTGCTTGACTATCACCGGGACCTGCATCCTAAGGTCTCTTAGACAACTTCCTCTTTAGTTCTCGTCCCGAACCGAGCCATCAATCATACTTCGCTGCGTCCACAGCTACACTGAGACCCCTGCGACGAGACTCAGCTGTGACCTCAAGGCTAAAGATCAATAAGGCTCTCAGCGAATAAGGTGCACTGATCATCTGGCGTGCTGAACAGTTTCTACTGCTCCTAGAAATCATGCGGAGTAATGCGATCTGCACCGGCTTCTAGCGCATGATGATCTTCGAAGCTTGTCTCGCAGGCGGATTGGCCTCCTATTACAGTTATGTCGTTGGTTGTATAAAGTCTTCTTCGGATCCTGGTAGTTTGTTCGCGATGTAGCAGTGGCACCTCATCCTCAGTCAACATGGTTCTCCAGGCTCTCGTTGTTGTTTCTGCCATCCTATCGCTCGCGTCAGCTTCTCCAGTCAAGCGAAAAGATGCTATTCCACAGTTTGTTCTGGACTATGCTCCGCTCGTCTATCTCCATTCGCAAGATCCATACAGACCGTCGGATCTGATGGATACGATCAGAAATACGAAGCCAGAAGTCAACTTCTCTGTGGTCAATTCCGGGCCGCTCGACCTGAACAATCTTGATACGCTCAACAACCTGGGTGGAGAGAACGTTTACCTGACATCCAACGAAGATGTCACCAAGAATCCCACATGGTTGAACGGTATCACGCCCAACGCAAACGGCGAGACCGAGAACGGCAAGACCAGTGTGATTCTCACCATCGACCGCGGCAACAACCAGCTCGACGCATATTACTTCTACTACTATGCGTTCAACTGGGGTGGTCTCGTGCTTGGCCATCTCAACCTGGGGAACCACGTTGGTGACTGGTACGTCCATATTTGACCACAATATGCGCGCGTGCTATACTAATGCTATCTCAGGGAACACAACATGATCCGCTTCCAAGACGGCAAGCCCACGCAGGTGTGGTACTCGCAGCACGCCTCCGGCCAAGCATTTACCTGGGATGCGCTCAGCAAAGAGGGTCAACGCATCCTCGCATTCTCTGGCAACGGTTCGCATGCCGTGTACTCTCGCGAAGGTGAATCGGCACATACCATCCCCGGGACTAGCTTCCCATGGCAAGGCGTCCTGACAGACTACACGGACAAAGGTCCAAAGTGGGATCCCACCAAGGCAGCGTATTTCTACAAATACGATCTTGCCTCGCAAGTGTTCACACCATACGAATCGTCTTCGCCGGTGGCGTATCTCAACTACAATGGCAGATGGGGCGATCAGGAATATCCTGAAGACGATCCTCGACAATTCAATCTTTTTGGGAACCCACGATATAGTAGTGGTCCCAATGGGCCGAAATTCAAGAGCCTCGACAGGAAGAAGATCTGCCCAGGGGATCCATGTATCGTCATGCCGTTCATTGCGAAGCGGGATTTCGAGGAGCGTTGAGCCGGTGCAGCCAGGTTTGCGCACACCTTTTTGTGATGATGGATGATTTCTGGTACATACTATTTTAGATTGAGCGTTTGGGCGGCTTTTCATGTGATATTGATGCATCTAAAGATTTACTTTGTATATAGTTCGAAGAGCGAAAAATAACAATGGCAGATAGAAACTTCTGCATATCTATCCCTTTAGACATAGAATCTGATGTCGAACCAAATTCCCATCTCAAGACGCATCGAGTACTATAGGAGGTCCATATCAATATACAAGGTATCCCATGTGTATATTTATGTGTCCGTGCTCATATTACTTTCCGATCTGGGCTGTGGCAAGGCTACCTGAGATTCAGCAGTCCTCAAGTCCCCACTTATGTACATCTAATCGGCCCGGCTCTTGATTAGTAGGCAGATCACTACTATAGGTTGCGCTGTACTATGGTAGCCACGGGGCAGCCTGAAGCCAGGGCGTCTGGGGTAGTCTTGGGTGGGCGAGGGGCCCCTCAAAGTCGGATCTCAACGCCGACGTCACGTATTAAGCGCGATCCGCGACCGAGAATATTTTATGTCTCATATAATGAATTCAAGCTAAAGACTCATTCGCACCACATCGGACGCCTCCTTTTTGCATCTACAGTACCTGTGCAGTCGCTTCTCTCCAACATTTGCAAGGCCGTGGCGTGGATGTGTCTGCGGCAAGCATGACGACCGTGTTGAACCATGCCTCTCCATTCAAACGGAATGTTCAAGTAAGTGGTCTTGTCCTCTCAAAGACACAAATAGCTTATACATGCACAGCTCACAGACCTTCCGACCGAGCTGATCTCCGCGATTCTCATCTATCTCGATTCTACAGCTCTAAAGAGGCTAAACCTCACGTCGAAATGGGGCTATCACAATGCGATACCGTTACTGTGGCGGCATGTCGAGCTTGTGGATAAATGTACCGACTACAAAGATGTGGATAAGCCACAAATGTTCGGAGCAGACTGGGGATTTGAGGATAAACATGACGACACGCCGATAATACAGAAGGTCCTGGTCATACTACAGTCAGTGGCTAGAGATGAAGTCCTTCAGTAGATCAAAACTAACTGACATGGGTCTATAGTAATCCTTTTATAGCTTCTAGTGTACAAAGTATTACGCATCGATGCCATTTACCTCATCCTGGAATATTCAACGAGCTTCCGAACATGTATTTCAAGAGTCGCACCCTCTCATCTGATAGAAGAACTTCCGTCCTATTAGCAGATGCTATTTGTTTGCTCGATAGGGTACATACCTTGCGAATAGTCTATGGACATTGGAATCTCACGAAGTGCCTCCTGAAAGGTTTTCTGTTCGACAGACCCGCATCGCTAAAGAGACTGTGGCTCGAAAATGTTTCACTGGAAGGATTGCCTCTGAACTTGTTGCAGAGCAGTCCAAGAAGCTGCGGCCTCGAGAGTATAAGGCTCCGACGTCTGCACCTATACGGAGATCGACCACCGTACGAGCAGTCCGCCATGTCGTATATTCTCGTGCGGGGCGCAGGCGAGTCACGAGATATTGCGAATGGTCGTGCAGGAACATACTCGCATCCAATGGTATATTCTCCCGAGGAAGAAATCCTACCAACAGAAGCTTTAGATGTGGCGCCTCTTGACGTGGCATCTGAATACGACAAACGCATATATTATAATCTACCTAGTGCCTTTGCATATCTGGCTAACCGGGGTTACCAACCGGTAAACAACAACTACGAGACACCCTTCGGCAATATAGATCCCTGCACCCTCACAACTCTCTTGTTGCACAGTTCGGCAGACACATTGACTTCTCTCACCCTAGATTGGATCCTATGGCCATCTGACAACCGCAGGCAGACCTTACCATTCCTCGACAGCTTCAGCCGGCTATATTTTCCAAACCTGAAGGCATTTCAGCTTCGTAATACGGTTCTTACGGAAACGGAATTGCCTAAAGATCTGTACCTACTTGATTCAAGCGAAGATGGTTCTTCAATATTCCCAACGTTCATCGAGAAACACAAAAACCTGCGGTGCCTAGCATGGCCAATCGATCGCTTCTTTGGGGTTTCTATTCGGAGCCCAGAAGATACTGCTCGTCGAGAAAGAATAGTAGCCGAGCTTGCACGCACGCTGGAGGATCTGCGAGTTGACGCAGAGTTTGGAAGGCGGGAACCATTCACACATAACCCAGTGGGAGACATGGAATTCAATGAACGGACGCGGAGACGAAGGTTCATCGAAGACTTCGCATCCCATATGACAAAAGTCAAATCGATTAAGTTGGAAGGCGGTATACCGCGCGATGAGAAGCGCGAAACCATCCGTGCATTAAGTCAGTCACCATTAGAAAAGGTCATTGCCATCGGAATCTCGTGCCCGGTAGGCAATACATGGGGAGCTGGTGGACGCCTGCTTCAGGATATCGACGGAGGCGTGGGGATTGGTGATGACACACGCGGTCTCCAGGAAGAGTACGACGACATAATTGAGGGATACATGAGTGTAGAGCCTTCTAAGCCCTTCAACGAGCAATTCCATGCGTCATACGGCTGGGGCCCTGGACCTCCTTTCGTCCACAACATCGCCAGCTACCACGCATCGACAGTCACAGAACTCAAGTTCTGCGGCTATAACGGTGCCCCGATTCTCTACCGCCCGACACCAATCACTGAGGCGATGTTACACCCCATCCGCTACTTTCATAAACTGAAGTCGCTCGTCTTGTCCATGTGGCTGCTCACATGGCACGAAGATGAGTTCCGCGACGACTCTATCATCCAGTTCTGGCAAGATCGTAGTTCACCTACCTCTACTGCCCTTGCCCTCCCTCTCAATTTACCCGTTCTCCAGCCACTAGCTCACCCACCCCCATTCACTCCAGCCGCAAACGCCGCTCTCATAAACCATCGACAGAATGCCGCAGCCACCCACTTCTCGGAACCCCGACCTTCCTGGTCGCAAACCTTGCAAACAATATATACACCTGAAGCGCTCGCGGCGCAGGTTGCAAGGCAGGTTGGACCCCACATCTCAGAGCAGGCAAAGGCTCAACGGGAGGGTGTACATGTCCGTGTCAGCTTCTGTCTTGGCTTGCAGATCACGGATATTTTCGAGCTGGATGTCTGGATTGGAGCAGGGGATGAGGTGCTGAGGACGCGGGGGCCGAGGACGGAGCAAGATGGGGAGAGGAGAGAGGACAAGCTGTTCGGGCGGAGATGGTTCTGAATCGACGGATGCGTTCCCATGCCGTCAATTTGACGCCGTTGCGCTCGATGAAACGCTTCTGCTGCTTGCTATACCTCTTCGAGTGTGTTACCTTGGTATATAGTAGAACCGGCACTCAGCGCAAGATATCCGGCTTCCGCATATCAGTCACAGTACCCGCTTGTGCCAAGTCCGCCGTTACAGTACTAGATACCGCTGCGAGCACTTGTACGCTCAGCTGAACACCTCGGAATTTGGGATCAGAGGGAGGACTTGTAACGATATTTGGCTGCTATAAATCCTGTTGGTGAGCAAGCTCCGAGTATGCGATCAGCAAGATGGACTGTTCCCTTAGACCCGGCATTGACATCTGCCGGAACACGCTCAGTGAACCCGAGTAGAGGCATTGAGCTCCACCCTAGCTTGTTTCGAAATCTGAAAACCTGATACGCCCGGTCTTGGGTAGAATCTTGTATCTAATCAGCTTTTGTCCCGACTGTTACAGTCACCATTGTGCAGAATATGACGGAAGAACGAGCGTGCTAGCCTGGACATGCATCTCGATAGAAGCTAGAAAGTCGTGTCAGGGCATGGGATAATGTAGAGTGAGCGTATGTACAAAGCAATGCAGATGTCTATCCAGTCAGTATTTTTGATGGCGAAGAATGAGATGAGATCGCCCTGGCGAGATTCGTTATGTGAGTAAGGAAGTAAGCAGATCAGTGATGTTGGGGTTTGTTTGTTTTGATGAGTCGTAGTCGTTCTAGCACATGGCCCCTTTCTAGCTTATTTCGATCAGGCCCAGTTCTGGCGTGACTCCTGCAGGTAGCATCTCGAGAGTGCTATCATCAATGATAATCATGGAACCTTTGTCGGCCCGTCTTCATGGAGTCATATCTCTTGAGCAAAGTATTTAATCACAAACGGTCATCTTATTGCTATAGTATCAGGAAAGCATTTCTCCAGTACTAGATAGAACCCCTGATTTCTATCCCCTGGGTATCAGTGACCCTCGTACCTCCCTCCATCCTATCCACCTCAAATGCGCAATGTCTTCCTAACCCAGCCTCTGACCCTCCCTACAACCTTCTTGACTCGTCCCTTGACCCGTCCGACGTGGCCCGCGAATATTCTAGACTTCGTTCTGGGCGGTGGAGGTGGAGGTGAAGGCGTAGGTCGTGGTCCGCCCTTGCCGTCATGCGTGTAGGGTCGCGTCCGGTGGTCTGGACCGGGGTGGTCGAGTGGGTAGTTGTTTGGGTGATCGTTTCGATTTCTGTTCCGTTCGTCGAGATCGTATACTTTGGACTTGTTAGTGTTGATTTAACTAGAGCTTGCGTAGGGGGTTGAAAGGAGGTTGGTGGGTTTTACCCTCGCTTGTATACGATCTTGTCTTTCTGGTTCTGTCCATGATCTTGATCTTTTTGATTCGTTGTGGGATTGAGATGGATATTGGCCAAGTTCTGAGTTTTTGTATCTCTCTAACGGCATGTTTGGTATATAAGATGTGAGCGTTGTTTATGGATTGCGTACATCACGAATAGTTTGGCTTGACGTATATTTATGTTAACGTCGCAAACGAGCATGGAAAGCTATAATCACATACCTTGTGATGAACAAAATATCTTTTTGGCTGCTTGGAGTTTGTGAGTCTAGCTGCAAGCTTGGAATTCGACGCCATCTTTTCTGCTTTGACCATGCACATTCGGATCTCTGATTTGACTTTATCAAGATCGCCAGTTTGAACTTTTGTTCTTAAATGTAAGACGGTAGTAAATAGACTAGATAATGTCTACGCCATCATTTCAAAGCCCCGGTGTCGTGTTTTGATCGAGCTTGGACACCAGCTGTCTCTTTCTCCATGCAGTAAAACCAGCTGGGTTGAAAGGTCATCCTAGGATTCCTTGCACGCGTTTGTGCTCCTGTTTCGTTGCATAAGCAGTTCAGATCCGTCACCTACGTTAAGACTTTGTATGAAGTACATTATGAGAAACAGTAGAGCCACAAAAGCACTCGAATACGTAGAGCCTAGGAAGACCAACCTCTCTCGAAGTAATACAACGGCGTGCATTATGCTTTGCCCAGGGTATATCTGCAGATGTTATCCACCAATTGATGTAGTCTTTTCTTGAAAAGGATTGCAAATTCGTATACACTGGGATTTCCAGCATCACATACATAAATGATAGGAGCGAAGCATGAAAACTTCCTGCGGCTTTAGCAAAGCCGACATACCTGATGACCTCTTTATCAAAATGCATAGGCGGGGCGCAAAAGAATCACGCCATCTAGATGCACCTGCCAGACGCAAGGAAACAAAGCTCTAGACGTGAACGTATAACACAACACTAGTCTTGTCAAAAAGATTCATTGGCTCCGAAGTCTTGGATAACAATTGACAGCCTGTAAAGCATACAAAATACAGGGATCCAGGTTTGCGCGTACGACCCCGGTCAATGTGGGTCCTACCACTATAAAGCATAGTGCAAACACCGGGGCGTGAATACCCTTGTGGCTCAGCATTTGCTCGGTACGAAGACATGCTTCTTGACACCGTGAATTGCAATATGCTTAAAACACCAACATACGGAATATTCTTCCGTGAGAAATAGAAACTCCGGCGAGTGCCCGGCTCTAGTGGCGGTGTGTCCAGTGTACTGGGAGTGTTAGTGTCATGTGGCTAGGTTCATGTAATATGGACATCGAAGCTCCATTCCCGAGATAAACGAGACTAGGTACATGGGGCCCTGGCCACAAATGAAAGATGTTCGCGAGAGGACAAGAATACTACTCGCATTCGCCACATTACCTATCTATCATATGAAATCGCTGTGGCTTATAATGAACTGTTGTCATTCTGAGTGCGGAATGAATTTGGATCAATATCTTTCAAAAGTGAGATAGAGGCATAGCTAGCAGAGAAGATCCAGATATCAATTTCTTGGACTCCAAAATCACCTACCAGTATGCTCATCCAAGCTCGCCTTGTTTATGCTTTGGCAACTGTGGGACACGTACGGGCAATTCAATACCTTGGCCGGGTCAATCCCAACACTAAAGAACTGACTTGGCCTGGCACAGGTGTATCTTTCACCTTTTCTGGAACGACAGCAACCATTAGCATCAGTGCTAGCGGTGCAAACAGTGCCGACCTCATCGTAGACGGAGCCATAACAACAATACTGAACGTGGCAGGGACTTCTATATCCACAGCGAAGCTTCCCCGAGGAAACCACACAGTCGAGCTCCGTCGAAGATCAGAGACTCAATACGGCACCATAACCATAGGCAACATCACCACAGACGGGACGTTCAACGCCGACGTGCTCCCAAAACGCAAGATCGAAATCGTCGGCGACTCCATCAGTGTCGGCTACGGCCTCGATGGCGTGAACCCCTGCACAAACACCGCTGCAGTCGAAGACAACCCAAAGACATTCGGTGCGCTCACAGCTAAAGCGCTCAATGCATCATACAGCGTCGTCGCATGGAGCGGCAAGGGGCTCACGCGTAACTACATCACGGTCGATCCAGACACAAGCCCTATCATGCCTCAGTACTGGACTCGCTACGGCGCGAATGACGCAGATAACAGCTATACCTTTCCATCATCCGCGACACCCGATGTCGTCGTGATTAATCTGGGCACCAACGACTTCAGCTACATTGCATATGACTCTGCAGGGCAGCCGTATAATGCGCGTGCACTCCTGAATGCAACGGTTTTTGCGTCGGCAATGGTATCTTTCGTACAGACAGTTCAGAAGAAGTACGTGAAGGCGCATGTTTTCCTGATGACGAGTCCGATGCTCAGTGATGGCTATCCGAGCGCCGCAGAGGCACAGAAAAGTACACAGAGGAATGCTCTTGCGGCTGCTACTGCACGGCTAGGGGGTGAGAAGGTCCATCTAGTCGAGTGGGCTACGCAGGGCGCAGATGTAGGGTGTGATTATCATCCCAATGCGGCTACACATGCGGCGGGGGCAATGGTGTTGTTACAGGCTGTGAAAGGCGTCATGGGGTGGTAATAAGGCACCATGAACTGTATATATGAGTGGACCCCGATACGTGGGATCGAAGACTTGAGTATTGAGGGTAGTATAGCAAAAGGACTCATACGTCTCCTGTGTCTCCAAATAGGACAAAGCGCAAGTCATTGCACATCTAGTGACCGAGACTTGCACCTCTAACCTCGCTCAGCTTAGTTGTGTACAAAACTTCTTCTAGAATCGTTCGCCATGGCCAAAGTTAAGGTTGGTATGACGTTCACGATATGAACTCAGCGCCAAGAATCGGATGGTTGTTGACAGGATTATCTGCCAGGATGTAGGGAGCTGTAGTACGTACTGGCTGGACCGCTTATAGTGGATTTTCAGACTCATGCCATAGCAGCTCGGTCGTATGGTGCTCAACGTACCGGAGAAATCTGCATAGCCTCCGCAGTAATTATGGCAACATATCTCAACCTTACCACGTGGGGTCGTTGGATATAGCACCAAATGTTGCAAGGATGTCCTCTGATATAGAAGACTGCATGGCGAGTGGCTGGGAATGTACTAAAATGCATCGAGACGCGATTCAAGATGAAGTACCTGTCCATGTTGCAGGCGCATAAGGCTTGTCTCAACCAGAGAAGGTACGCGCTTTAGCCAGTGCACAACCAAGTCATTTGTGTGACAGGGATCATATGGCATGATTTCATATTCTCACGTGTATTCTTTGAGGCGAGGCTTCGAGAGCGCAACGTTAGAAGATGTGAAGGAAGGTCTGTTCGCTGTCCTGGAGGTTATGTGAGGCCCATAACGCCTGAGACGGCTGTATCCAGCATCCCATTGAAGTGATGGTCCCCTCCACGGAAACTTTTCATTAGACGTCCTATATCTTCGAGGAGTGTTTGAATACAGGGGTTCGTTCTCAGTGAGATTGGACAACCCGGGAATACATCCTCAAATACCGATGTACTGGGAGTGTCCATATTTAGATTGGCAGATGATTGAAGAGCCGTCACAAGACCCATTGCAATGTCGTAGATTTTCATCAAGAATCCAAGTCCATGTACTTCCATCGCAGCTAGTGAGAGTGATTCGCAGATGTTCAGGGTTGCATGGGCAAGCTGAGCACTGAAATCGTATCGAAGCTCTCGGTGCTCAGAGTCTTCGCGGATTAGACCATGGGAGAAGCAGAGCAGCCAGAGGCGATTGAGGAGCCAGATTTGAGTAATGGAAATGTCTGCTTGCTGGCTTTCCAAGAGTTGCGAGAGAGGTACCGGGGTCACTGATGGTGCGTATGATATATTCCCGGTCAAACAGCCCTCACGGACACGGTATTGTGCTCGAAACATCTGCAGCGCCCGACGGCGATCGAAAGAATCGCATATTCCATCGGAGCTACGGCAATAGCCATTCCAGCAGTCCATAATAACCTCGTCTATGGCATCGAAGCTATCCATCAAGTACAACAGGCCAGTCATGCTCACTGCATCAGCTTTCACATCTTGATCTGGGAAAATGAGCGAAGCAATGTATTCATTAGTCATGGAGACGTCGAATGCTTGCATGAATCGCGCAGTGATGCCGGGTCGACCACGGAAGCTAATTACGTGATTCTGCTGTAAAGCATAAGCTCGTTCAGTAACAGACAGGACCAGGTATGTCCGTAGCCATTTTTCTCGCACTTCCGGGGATAGATCTTGATACGACTGTGGCAGATGCAAGCCAAGCGAAAATGCGAGATCTACAGCTTCACGAAGGCGATGTCGAGCAGCTTTGTGCTCACCAGAACCAAAGAGGCAAGCGAACATGAAAAAGCTTGTCAGGATCATGTCAACTGTGGGCTCTTCCCCAAAGTTAGCAGCAACGCGCATCTTGGCACACTCTTGGAGCAGCATTCGAGATTGTACTGATCTCGAAGCTTTCATAGCCTGTTCGTGTATCTGCACAGGCTGTTCCATTGCAAATGCTGCGAGACTGAGGAGCATAGCACCATATTGAGGATCAGTCCGATGCTTGCGGAGTAGCATCTCACAGTACAAGTTGGGACGGTTAAGAATGGGGATCGTAGGGTGTAGACGTTTGAAGTACACATCAATCCAAGGGAGTAGCGTTTGCTCGTTGACAATCGATGGCCACACATCGTCCTTTTGTTGGATTCGAGGCAAGTCCTCCTGCTGGATAGAACCAAAGGCGTCGTCCATGGTGGCACATGCCGGTGATTCGATGGGTAGGCTAGGGAAAACAATTTCCGTCTCGTGAGAGGTGTCAGGATTCAATAGTAGTGCGATATCAGAACCGTTTCGCTCTAAGCTTCGAGTATCTGGTTGTAGTACTATATGCTTAGTTAGATTCAGCATCATCTGTTGGTGGCAGACAGTCGAACAGCACAGTTGTCGTAAGGACCGCCAAGGCTGGGTCAGCAGCTATTCCAGATGCAATGCACGCCAAGTCGAGGAAAAAGAGATGCTCACATGATCCTCGAGTTGTCGATAGTCCGAGTGGTCTCCCTGCAGTTGACTCTGTCCTCTGATCGTGCAGACCGGGATAAGGAGAGACATTATCCTGAGGACTAGTGGATGCATGGCTTGCTGGCCAAGATCTAGACTCGTAACTTGATAAACTCATATTGCGCTCCTGGTAGGCTGGATCTAACGATGTCTGATCGGATCTAGAGACATTCAAGCCCTGAAGGTCGTTTCCGGGTGCTGATTCGAATACATTATTATCTCCTTGTCCGTGGAGATTCTTTTGATGCCGCTGAATCTCAGCAATTCGTTTACCTGCTGGTCCGCGTCTTTTACGCGGATGCTCGTAGCTACAGACCAGTCCTCTGACATCACATGTTGTACATGGCTTCGAGAAGTTGCATTTAACTTTCCGGATCTTGCATTGATCGCATGCTCGAGCGGTGTTGGCCGTTCTGGCGTCGAGCGTGGTAAACATGATGCTTTTTAGTCGGATGCATCTAAAGCGTCTTTATGCTCACATAGCGAGGCAGAAATACGCGAGCTTGACACGAAGAATAACTGGCGATGTGCACTACGACAGAGATGGAACAAGGAATTTGAGCTGAAGAAGCTGTGCTAAGTTTCCACCAAGGTTGTCGCATGACGCTTCAACCTAGTAAGCCTATCTCAGATATACGCCGCGGTGGTAGACGTTACGCGTACTATCCAGCACGCCGCACCATAACCTGGCATAGGTGATCCCATAAAGCATTGTAATTAATCCACGATAGCTTCAACGTCGTATAGAGTGTAGCACGTGAAACGGCGCTGGGTAGTTTCAGGCAGCTTGGTCGGACGCGAGTCTTGCTCTCACGACGAAGAGAATTTATCAGCACGTGTGGATCATTATATCACAGATGAATTTACATTATGAAGTATATTTTTAGACGTTGTGTAAGTACATACTGACCTTGGAACACAATGAGACTATTATCCCATCGGACAGCCTAGACTTACGGAAGCCCGATTCCATCCCAAAGATCTAACCGTATCAGTTCACTTGATCCCGACTGTTCATCTGCAAATATTGACAATCCGTACGTCTCATCAGCGCCATACAGACGAGTACTGATCGCCGTCCTCTCATTGACAAACACTTCAAGAACTGAGTTGTCCCGCCACGCACGTATCTTTAGAGTCTCGGTGCTCTCCATATGCGTATGCGGACTGCGACTCGTGAACAATGTATGAGGAGCTGACTCAGGGGCGCTATTGATTAAGCGAGCAGAGTTCTCGAATGGGAGAGGAGGTCGGGATAGTGTTATCATCTCGTCTTGTGGATTGAATGCGATTTCAGTGCAGCGGGTCTCATCCACCGAGTGAGCAATCCTGATACCAATGCGACCAGCTTGCGTTGCGAGGGCAATTTCCACATATAGCTCCCATTGTCTTGTACTAATACGCGTGTTTGTGAGGAATGAAGTTGACAAAGCCTGATTAGTCAAAGAGGTCTTTCTCACGTTGGGTCCACGTCTCAAGGCATGCACTAAAGGTTGGTATGGTTGAGTAGCAAGCGTCGAAATGGTGTATGTGCCATTCTTGTCCAGTCTACTTTCGATTGAGGTGATATCTGCAAGGTCACTGAAGCAACCTCGCACAACATGTTGTATTGTCTGCATATGGAGCTCACGCGGCATGGACAACATTCCGCTCCACCCTTGAAGATGGCGGAGATCATCACATAAATCATCTTCCGTGATCCAGGCCCAGACGATTTGCTTCTGTGACTTTGGATCGTAGAACGAGTTTGCTGCATAGAGACAACCATGGTCGAGGTGGCCACCAAAATGATACTTCATCTCGACAGGGCTATCGTACGTATTTGCTCCGGGTTCCTGGAGTGACCCGACCATCCAAAGCTGGCCTCTTGCTGGTCGTGACGGTCCAATGAGATCAGGAGTAGATGTTGATAAACAGCCTTCGGTGCCCATCATGAGCAAATTTATCATGCTACCATCCGCACCTTGCAGTGATGTGAAGTTGGTGACTTCCCAGTTCTTGCCGAGATCACCACTCCACATAGACGGTCGAGCATTCAGGCCATAGTTTACTAGAGGCCCGACATATTCCCATTGCTCTAGATTGGATTCGTCTATGGCGTAAAGGAATGTCGTTGGTGTGACGTCTCGAATACCCCCGGATATTATACCATATAAAGTACTGGTAGGATTGCGATCCAGGATTTTGCTCATAGCTGCCCAACGGGCAACAAAAGGATCTCTCCAGCCAGTGACATCCAACTCAGGAGGCTCGCTAGGTAGGATCGGGTTTGCATCAACTTTGGTCCAAGACTTCCCCCCATCAAACGATTTAGCGAGACTGAGCGACTCGCTGCCTCTTTGATGAGAGAGGCTATGATGTATCGGAAGCGCACTGACAGATGTGTAGGCATACGTGATACTACCATCTATCGTAGGCATCTGACATCCGGTAAACACTCCTTGATAATCATATGGAGAGTCAGGAGACAGGGAGGGTTCGGCTTTGACAGTCCAGTGTATCAGATCGTGAGAATGAGCCGATGCCCATGCGATATCTCCCCAATCCGACCCATTCGGGTTCCATTGGAATGATACGTGGTAGAGACCTGTTCCTGGATCGTAACCAGGTGCACACGGGTCATTCATCCATCCTGATGGTGCTTGTAGGTGGTAAGATGGCCTCCATCGTTGGAACTGCTGGACCAATGATGGATTTGAGATTTCCTGGGCAGATGTATGACATGATGGCGGTGTCGTAGAGTATGACGGGCAATCTGATGGAGTAGACAAGTCAGTCGAGCTCGAAGCAGTCGACATCTTCGTGAGTTTGATGTGGCTTGATAGTTTCTCGAAAGTCGAGGGTAACTTACTCTGTTATTGACGCCTCACTGAACTAGTGGATTCACTCCTATGAGCTCTGATGCTCCAAACAGACGGTCTTCGAAATGAAGTCGGGACGGGTTTCGCAGAATATTCGGTAGATTTAACCTCATATGGATAAAGCTGGCCGCCACTGGAGGCGGGATTCACCTTTAAGGCTGGTTCAGCACCGAAGAAACGCCGCATCCATCGACCCATCCTTCGCCTCCACTTTCTCCAGGTTCTCTCCACATCAAGCTTAATTTGATATGCCGCATTCCTGGGGTATAAGGTTATCATGGATCGCCATCGAGGAATCATTTCCTCCGGCATCTTCTTCTCCTTCAGATTCCTCTTTCCCGACAGCCTTTCATCACATTTCTCCATTCACTCCTGATATTGGTCATCTGAAGTTCCAATCATTCATCTCTAGCCATGGATCATAAAGAACTAAGAACGACGCCCGAATCAGTGGACAAATCGGAAGTTGTCTACATTGAAACTGAGTCAATGTCCTCGAGCAATTTTGATTCTCAGGACTTATCCATCAAAGATCAGTACCGACGACTTGGCAGAGCCATCAAAGCCGATAGTCGATTCTGTTGGTGGACAGGCTACTGTCTACTTTTGGTTTTTGGATGGGGCTATGACAATGGTCTATCTGGCGTAGCTATCGCATTTCCGGCATTCCGAGAGAGTTATGGTCATTACTATCCCGAAGCAACGACTTCTGGAGAAGAGTATGTCATTCCAGCCCTCTGGCAATCTCTCTGGAATGCAGCATCGACTATTGGACAGGTCTTTGGTGGATACGCAGCAGGCCAATTCGCAGATACATTCGGACGCAAAGCCATTCTGTACCTTGCTGTTTTCCTCTCTTTGGCATCCAGCTTCGCCTTGGTGTTTGCACCGAATCTCCCAATTCTCTTCGTGTCGAAGCTGCTTCTTGGCCTTTCCATTGGTCTATCAACCGCAACCCCACCTCTTTACGTGACGGAAAACGCGCCCGCCCATCTGAGGTCTACTGTGGCGTCACTGACGAACGTCATCATCGTTCTTGGCTTCTTCATGTCGTCGATCACTGGCTTTGGCTCGTCTCATATCCAGGGTGTATGGTCATACCGCCTGGCCTTCGTTCTAACTTTTCTGATTCCTGGTATCTACCTCATCGGACTGCCATTTTTCCCTGAATCTCCCGTTTGGTATATGAAGAAAGACCGCGAAGAGGACGCCCGCAAAGCGCTCGTGAAGCTGTATGGTTCAAAAGTCGACATTGAAGGGCGTCTACAAATGATCCGCGACGAGCTGAAGCAGAATGAAGCACCAACGGATGGTATCTCTCAGACTAGCTGGAAGGCAATCTTTTCTAGGGAGAACCGTATCCGTACCTTCGTTGCAGTCCTCGGTCTTCAAGTCCAGAACTTCTCCGGTGGATACTTTGCAAACACGTATCAAACATACTATTTTGGTTTGATTGGGGCCAAGGATCCCTTCCAACTCACAGCCATCTCCTCAACCCTCCAGTTTGTGGCCAATTGTGCAGCAGTCGTTGTTGCAGATGTCGTTCCGCGCCGAAAAGGCCTTATCGGAGGTGGCACAATTCTCCTATTCTGGTCAGTCATCATTGCCGGTACTTCTTTGGCACCAAAAGACAACCATGTCGCAAACGTGGTGAATCTCGCTTTCATGATTACCTGGTCCATGGGATACACTGCGACAGTTGGATGTTACGGATGGGCGGTTGCCGCCGAGACCTCGTCACAAGCCACGAGACCGAAGACAATCTCATTTGTCCTTGTCTGTCAACAACTCACAGCGCTTCTACTTTCCAGCGTCTTTCCCTTCTTCATCAATCCTGACCAGCTGAATTGGGGTGGCAAGGTCATGTTCCTTTTTGTAGGCGCTGAGATCTTCATCCTTGCTGCACTATTCTGGTTCCAAGGCGAGACCAAAAATCGTACGAATACTGAGATGGATGCACTCTATGCCTCTGGCGTCCCGAAGTGGCGATTCACGCAGTATAGAGTAGTTGACAGTCATGTTGAGTTGAAGGAGAAGACCAAGGGGAGTCTGGTTGGCCGGATGCTCCGCAAGGCATAGAAGAGTGGTATTTGGTGTCGGTGTATATTCATATCTTATTCAATCGAAATTGTTACAAAATTTCGGATATCTGTGGTCTCTTCTCAATCCTGTGCAGTATCCATAGGTCAACAAACGGCCGGGTGAACGATATATAACAGCGAGCCTACGCACCTGGAAGTCCAATTTGTGGCTCCAATAGGACGACGAGGTACTAGACTTTAGCATTCTTGTCCTCCTGAATGTGCGGCAAGTTCTATCAACCATAGACCTCCATGTTCTCGGAAAAAAGAAGAGTGGGTTTAACCACTTGCTATCTCATTCGCGAAAGTTTCACATATAGAATTATATGCAGCATACAGCACCATGTTCCCTTCAGACACGATGATAATCATAAGTTGGTCCATTCCGATTCTAACGTTCATGCCTTCACACTAGTGTATAGATAGAACTAGAACGACCGCAATCACGGTGAATCGGCTTATATAGAGCTATCCCGACGGGAGAGCTCGTGAACATCTCATGTCGGACCGAAAACGCGCGATATAAGCTTTGTAGCTATGCACGAGATCTGAAATCCAGGAGGGTACAACGTGGAAATCGCCCGATGATTTGAGCGGGGAGCGGGGAAGCACTAAACTCGGCCCTGCTTTCCCCAAGCTGCCTAGTGAATATGTTCGATCGGAGAAATATTCCCAAATAAGCTTCCATCACGACGTAACATGTATTGCAGAACCATCGCCCTCCATCCGGGCAGCTTTTCGGAGAAACGATACTTGAGGGGAATGTTGTTGTTAAAGGCTGCACCGCTGGTAGGGCCATTACCCAGAGTCAATATCACAGTTCTTATTTCGCCGATGCCCCAAGAAGACATTATTCACGATCGACAGAGTCCAATCGAAATGACTTCATCAGCCATCGTAGAAAAAGCATGGTGGAAAGAAGCTGTCGTCTATCAAATCTACCCAGCCAGCTTCCTCGATAGTAACGACGATGGACTCGGGGACATACCAGGTGTCATCAGTAAAGTTGCATATATCAAATCCCTCGGAGTCGATGCGATATGGCTTTCTCCCGTCTATACGTCACCACAGAAGGATATGGGATATGACATATCAGACTATCGGTCGATACATGCGCCATATGGAACTGTCGAAGATATGCAGACCCTCATTAATGTCCTGCACGATAACCAGATGAGATTGTTGATGGACCTCGTTGTCAACCACACGAGTGATCAGCATGACTGGTTCAAGCAGTCACGCAGTTCCAGAGAGAGTGAGAAACGTGGCTGGTATTTCTGGCGAGATGCGAAGATCGATACAAATGGCAATCGCAAAGAGCCAAACAACTGGCGATCAATTTTTGGAGGTAGCGCGTGGCATTGGGACGAAACAACCCAGCAATACTACCTTGCCCTATTTCTCCCTTCACAGCCAGATCTCAACTGGTCAAATCCGGAGATGCGCAGAGCTACATATGATGACATGCGTTTTTGGTTGGACAGGGGCGTTGATGGCTTCAGAATTGACTCAATGAACCTCATGTCAAAGCATCCTGATCTCCCAGATGGAAAGGTGGTGAATAATGAGCCTTTTCAAGATGGATCTGAGTTTTTTGCTTCTGGCCCAAAGATGCACAACTATATCCGTGAGATGCGCACGGAGGTGTTCGATAACTATGATTGTATGACCGTTGGCGAGCTTGGCTTCACGAAGGATGAGCAATCCGTCAGCCAATACGTGGCGAAAGATCGCCATGAACTCAATATGGTTTTCACCGGCGATATTGTTGATGTCGACTTTGGCCCCAATGGGAAATACGAGCGCACGATCAACAACATTCCGCGAAAGATCCGTGAGATCACTGATCTTTGGCAACAGTCCATGCCCAAGTTCAATGGGTGGAATAGCGTGTACTATTCAAACCACGATAGTGGTCGACCTCTGACTCGATATGCCTCTGATTCCCCAGAGCATCGAGCAGCAGCTGCGAAGATGCTTGCAATGTACCTCCTATCCCTCGGAGGAACACCTTTCCTTTTGCAAGGCGATGAAATCGGCATGGCCAATCTTGGCAAAGACTACGGCCCAGATGCATATATAGATGTAGAAGCTAAGAACTACTACATTTCAGTCCTGAAAAGTCGTGGCGGTAACGAATCAACTATGGACGATGTTTTGAGAGAGATGCAACTCAAGTCGCGAGATCACGGCCGCTTACCTATGCAATGGGACAGCTCTGTCAATGCCGGCTTCGCGTCACCAAAAGCACGTCCTTGGATGACTATCAACAAGGATTACACCGAATGGAACGTGGCGAGCCAGATCAATGATCCAAACAGTGTATTCTCGTTCTGGAGAACAATGCTGACTCTTCGTAAACAGTACACCGATCTGTTTGTATATGGCTCATACAAGTCAATTCCAGAGTCTGTGATGGGAGAGGGAGTCATCGGATTTGAGCGTGCAGAACAGGTAGTAGGCGGAAAGAGAGCAGTCGTTTTTGTGAGTTTCTCGGAGCAGAAATATACAATATCGACAGATAAGTACGTGGGCTGGGACGTATTAGTTACGAATCACAGAGCTTCTGTCGACAACTCGTGTATCGAACTTGGACCGTTCGGCGCTCTGTTATTGATAGACAGCAAATAGTAGTTAGTAGATACCAATTAAGCCTACCAACTACCAGGAACAGCAGTCACCTCTACTGTGTTGGCTCATAGGTGGGAAAAGTGTGATGTTGCCAACTGCTTAATACTCGTTCTTAATGATATAATCATAACAACTGAGCAATAGTCGATTAGCAGGGGATTACCAGATATACTCAACCTCGGATTTGACGGCCCGTGACTCGAATCTAGAGTACGGGTGATTGGAGGATACATATACCATCGAGCGATGATCCTCGAAAAGTGACCACACGTTCCACGATTGCATACGTGGGATGACCCTCAGCTCCCATGCAGAACTTCCTTAGTTCGAGTTTGTCATTGTTACGTTCAGAATTTGCCTTAGCTGTAGGAGACCCTTCACCTAGTGGGACTCCCTTGTGGTTACTAGCCTCGTAAGACTTGAAAGGGGTGGCATGGACATGAAGAGTGTCGCATGACAGGGTGCCCAGATCAGGGGAAGTCTTCCCAGAACATCGAGGCCCTATCTCAAAGCTGCGCTGCGATGGCTGCGCAAGTCCTGGGCCCTTGTCTAACGCGACATGGCGTCTCAACCTAGATATGTGTATGACGATGTTAGATGATGAATTCTTCATTGCCAGAAGATGATAACAAGTAATATATGCACGTGGGGCGGAGGAGCGGCCTTGGCAAAGGGCGGGAAAGTCCACAAAACTTGGCGCGCCACAGTCAAGTTAAGACACCCATCTCTTCTATCGCATCTTATGCGCATGATAGGTCATTATTGCGCCACTGATGAACATGGTCACACAAGGTTAGTCGCGATTTAGTCTGTAGCAATAACCATTTTTGCCTCTTCTCGAATCCAGCACTTGAAGTGTATCTAAGAATAACATAGCCACCTTCGTCCATGGCTACGAATTGCATCACACTCGGCGCCCAGTATTGGGTCGAAACGTTCCAAGGCCAGGCGCAAAAGCTACTTTCTTGTCGTATACACGTGGGTGATTGCGTTCCGTCTGGAGGATGTGTGCATTTTGTCGCTGACGCCACAGACATTTGACATCGCCTGCCGAGATATCTCTATTACTAGGCTCAGTCGACATGGCTCGACATATATAATGGAGCGGACTTATCTTCCCATGGTTTCTTCTTCTTTTCTGAAGCAATATAAGCGATTTTGTAGTTCTTGCTACGCCTGCCTCAGCTTACATACATTGCTCCTGAGGGCGAACACAGCACTCCTTTAGCCAACATGGGTAAGATAGATCTCAAGGTCGTCCGTGAAAGTTGGGGGTTATTCGACGCAAAAGAAAAACGAAACATCGCGATCTACATCGTTGGTATCATGCTCTACAAGTTTGGTACGTAATCGTGGCATATATTACTTGTGAGCTACTAATCCTATTTTGCACAGGTCTCGAAGCATTCAATGGATCTATTACGGCTCTAGCAACAAACCGATATGACCAAGATGCACGCCTTGCTGGGACCACTCCACGAACATTTGAGCGTATCGGTCTCTTGCAAGGGTTGAATCAAGCTTTTCAGTGTGTTGGCTCCATCTTGATTGCTCCTCTAATCAAACGTTACCCAACCCGTCTGGTCCTTTCTGTGGCTATTCTTGTCTTCGGTCTTTTCACTGCGATCTTGCTCATCGTGGATGCCGCCACTGGGGGCAAGATAAAGCCCAATGACTGGGAGGAGACCCACACAGCTGCAGAGCTGCGCACCGACTTCTCGTACTTTGGGAATTACAATACCGACGGTTAGCAGTGTCTATTGTCTAGGGTTTTCCTAGCAAACTATGATGCTAACATTCTGCATAGGTATAATCCCTATTTACTGTGTAACTGGCATAGCGTATGGCATGGTTGAACTGATCCGCCGAGTCATTCCGCGAGATATAGTTGGGGGCAATGTTCAGAAGCTGAGACGTATGGACGCGACAGTCCATATCTTTTATGAGGTCGCTGGAACAGCCGGTGCATTTGCAACAGCTCTTGGCCTCATTCCCGCCCTCGGTTACAACTACAGCTTCCTGATTACTCCTATCTTCTTCACGGCAGCCTCGATCGTCTGGTTCTTCATTTCCAACTATGGCTTCGTTAAGACTCCCCACCTTCGTGATGCTCAAGGCAACCGGAACTACTTCAAGTCGATCTGGCATAGTATTGTGCTATTTTTCGAGTCGATCTATACTGGAGGAGTCCTTGTCTTCACGAACCGCAAGTTTATCTGGCTATTGCCAGGATATGCATTTGCCCTGTGAGATATCACTACCTAAAGACTATCATCTGCTTGCTAACTTCTCCTAGATACGGACATCGATATCTCGAAAACGGCATCGCACCGTTCGTCGCAAGACGCTACCTTGGTGTATCTGCTTGGTCTCAGATCATGGTTGGCGGCTCCAACTTTGGCGAGCTTCTCGGTGCCCTTTTCGTGTTTCTCTTTACAAACCTTGTCGCGAGACCAATGCCATGGCTCCGTCTTGACGCTTTGCTGCTACTTATTGTCTGGTACCTTCCATACTATACTCCACCCCAATCTGAGGTCCGCTACGCATGGATTGTAGCTGCTACTTTCATCCCGATCTCGTTTGGTTGGGCCGCAGGCGATGTATCGCTAGCAGCATACATCCAAGCCTCGCTAGCCCGTACGGAATCGAAGATGAAGAACGTGTCGGCCCTTGGTGCGGTCATGGCATTCCTTTACTCAACATACATTGTCATCTACGCAATCGCAAACCCTCTTCTTGGCAGATACCTCGACCGCCAGAGTGCACTACAAGCTGCTGGGCAGGATGGTGCCATCCAAGATGGTGTCCGCAGTGTTGCTGGCATTCAGTTCACTATCTTGGCTGCTATTGTTATCGCCTCCACCTTTATTCCGAAAGGTGCCATCTCGTTCAACCCTAAGATGATCTCTGACGAGCTTCTCGACAGTGATATCGGTGATGACAAAGCTGATTTGAAGGACATAAGCTCCGGCGAAGAGATACTGGACTCCGAAAAGGGTGGTCTTGCGCCGGAACCAGATCATGAGAAGAGAACTTCCATCACATTGGGACTTGAAGATGCTGTCAGGCGAACTTCTGTGGCGTGATTTAGTGGTTGTGCGAAAATTGATAAGGAAGTATTCGCCTTAGTAGAGTAGCTTATTTCAGTAGCTATAGAGCACATTCTGCTATTAGGAATAGGGAGATTTCTCATGGAGTGCGATTGATAGTACAAATCACGACTGCATCGGAGTCCTAAGGTACGTTTCCCTCTTCATCTTACTACCAGAGCGAAGTGCACGAGAGGAAAGAACCTCCTCCTATAGTACCAGAGTCTTATATTCATTGTCTTGCCATCACGAAGCTCTCCCAAGTCGTAGACCTCTTACTCGTATTCTCTATAGACTCCTATGCCTATTCTTGAGTTTTCTCGGCCCAACGAACGAAGTATGGCCTCGAGCTATCTTCCGCACGGTTGTCGTGCGGAAGCGGATATATATTTCCATCACCCTCCACATCCGCAGTAGTCTGCTCCTCCCTAGCTGGTAATCGCTCCCCTTGCTGTCCAAAACCTTCTAAACTCCTTTTCCGCTCTCGCCACCCTACTCCATTGACAGTCCCGGCCAAAAAAGGCTCTTCCAATTCAGGCTGAGTGTCGTCAGACGGGTCAATGCCCGCTTCCTTCCTGGCATTCCTCCTATCCGCGTATTCCGCCTTGGTATGCTTTCTAGGAGTTATTAGCTTCAAAGCTCAATGGCTGGTCATAAAAGCTTACTCTTCCTCGCTTACGTCCCAGTCTTTGTCAAAGTCGACAGCATGGCCAGTGCCCAAAGCTAGGACTTTTATGGTTTGATCTCTGATGTTTGCAGGGCGCGAGTAGCAGCGAAGTACGTGTGTACGCGGCATCATGCCGTTGGGGATATCTTGGCTACAAAACAGGCAGGTTCTCTGACAGCGGAAGAACAGGACAGCGCCGGTGGATGGCCATGCGTGATGAGGGTGGCTGGGCACTGAGCATCTTACAGTGGTAGGAGCTGAGGGCGACATTGTGATATGGAGATGGGAGAGAAGGTAAGATATGAAGAGATTGGTATGTATGCTTCGTGTATGACTTGGTTGTAGATAGCTGAGCGTTAGACGAGAAGCTCAAGATCTGGTATTTTAGGTAGCTAGCATGTCACAACTCGGCAACGAGAGCTTAATTCCGCTTATTTCTAAGATGTGAAACGAACGCACGGAAATGAACAAGTTTGAACTTTTTGCACTGTTTTGTCACTCGCGTATGACTATGTTGAGAACATCCCTTGCTATAACCAAACACTTATCCATTTCGAGCACTTTGTAGCCTGTATTCTATGCAACTCTATTATCCCAGCGATTCCTATTGAACTAAGCAATTGAGCATCTACTTGAATGGTTCGTAGAGCAGCCCCTTGCCCCTAGTACAATGACTTGATAAGCATGCACTGCTTGCAGGCGGACAGTGAGAATAAGGGGCCAACTTCGGCAAGATCCAAGGTAGTAATCACTCTGATGATGTGGAAAGAATGACTCTGAAGACTAACGGCCTATCGAATAAGACGGTGCTATAGAGGTAGATCTCTTGCCCTCTGGTCCACGATCGTGACCTGTAGCCTAATACCGAGCTACAACTCTTCAATGTATAAACACATATACACCAAGTGACAATAACAGTATTCTAAAAATTTAGCCCGTGCTCTTACGTCAAGGGATGGTCGTATTACATGATTCCGGAGCCGAATACGAGGACCTGTTTGCAGTACCAATACAGTCTACAAGAAACATCCAACTCTAGGAGAATGCACCCACAGCGATTGGCGTTAAACATAGGCATGAACCAGCATCCACCCTCTGGCCGCACCTCCGCTGGACTCTTAAGGACATTCGCACCTCCTCTTGAAAGATTGTAACTAGCAGCACGTCACACAGGCGGTAACAAGTTAGATAGTGTTAGATGTCGTTGTCTGCAGCGAACTATCCTAGAGACATCAGAGTTTAACACTTTAATTGCTATGGCAGACGGGATGATGAGAAGATATGTAAATATTGCATCCAAGCAGTGGTACAAGAGCTAGAACCTGATGCTCCTTGAAATAATAATACACGCGGAGCTGTACATACATAAAGGCGTCATGATTTACCATGGAGTCGCAGTTTTTGCAATGGTGGAATAGTTTCTCTAGCTTCGTAGGTACATGAATTTCTCTTCGTGTCATACGAATCTCTTGACTATAAAGTTTGTAAGCACATAATAGATATCTAGCAAGTGATGACACTGTTGCCTGGCGACTCATCCATCTGACATGGTGTCACAATCTTGCCGGCCATCTACTGTGAGATCTTCTATCCCACCGCCTTCGTGTCCCACCACCTACACCTTACACCCTTACAATAACATCCATCATCGCCTATAATAACATTCATCCCGTTAGTATCGAACCCTTCCACCTAGCCTTGATACCTGTACGATACCATCCCAAGCAAATATACGCATCATAAAGTCCAGCCGCGTGCCACGAAATGAGATGAAGCGACGAGACAAGGATAAGAAGCTTTCTTAAGACCAGCATCATGCAGACAGAGTCTACCCGCCTAGACAACACCATCTCAATGTACAGGCCGCGATGGCCGCCAAGCGTCTTAACATAGAGATCCTATGCTCGAGATGTTAGACGGGCGTGCCGCTCGCATCAAAGCGCTGCTATTAGATTTGGAAAACATGAGTGCTCACACAGTAGCAGGTGCCTTGTACCAATGCGAGGGGTGCCACCTACCAGCCAGACTGGGAGCATGTACACGAGGATGTAGTCCTATCCCCAACGTTCAACGACCCACGAACCGAGGCAGAGTAAAACTCCCTGTCCAACTTTCCGAGCTTCACATTGATTCTACTCACAAGTAATACAATTCTATCGAGCGATACTACAAGCATTATGAGATCATAACCGCAGCGAAGCACTTTAACAAGCATGATGACGATGCCACAGCCACGAAGCTCATGCAATCCGCCGAAACCATCCACCGACGCGAGGAGACGCGCGCAAAGAGGTTGAAGAAAGTGGCTAGCATATAATACTGGCCTTTATCAGGTCTTGAGTTCGAAGAGTGGTATCGCTTCAAGAGTGGTATTGTTTCAGTGGCAGGAAATTCTCGAGAATACGCCGCTCCCCCTATGCATCGTATTCTCTAGAAGTGCCGCCAAAAACCACGGCCTCACACATCGACTCTATCATGACCTGATAGCCACACATCCAAAAGCTTCGGTAGAGATTACAGAGAAGGCAAAAGGGTGAAGCCACCTCGGAACCTGCTTATGGAGCTACGTACACAACTGGTCCAGGAGGACAGGCATGCCATTGAGTCAGCGGACATGGAAAGAGCAGAGAGACTAAGAGACATGAAAGACACCGGCGAATACGTGGGCACTCCGAAAGAGCAAGAAGCTACCGGAAGACTCTAGCTGAACTCATTTCGGAGCGCGAGTTCTGGGATATGACAGACAATACAAAATGATCAAAACGCCTTGGCAACCTCCTCGTGAGACTACTTGTAAATGCGATTAAGCAAAATAAGCATGATATCGAGTCGAAAGAGCTAGACATTGTAAAGTAGCTCAAGGAGTTTATAAAGGTGGGCGAACGGGTCGACACTAGCAAGGGCAAGGAGTAAGCCATTACTAGTGATAATGAAGGAGACGAGGATGTCGATTGATAGCAAGAGGACATAATGGATTGATTGAATATATATATCACGAGTCGAATTCAATCGCGAAGTATACCAACAGCAACTGCGTCTGAATTAGAGCTTATACCATCAACACTTAATAATTAAGTAAAACGCGTTCAGCATCCACTGATTTCTCAAGCTTTGAATTTCCGAAGCCATACCTTCGCGTAGCATGCCGTGTCGAAAAACTAGAACTCTCCTGTAACTCTATCCAGCCGTTTGTAGTGGTGACGAGAACCCTCTGTTTGCTGCGTACTAGAGCATTGCCAGTTGTCCCAACAACGCAACAGGCTGAATTTCGACAAGTCACTCTCAGCACGTCATAGACACGATGTCAAGATCATCCTGTGCGTCATCATGGCTACGGTGTAGGCTCTGTGAAGTTATCACTAGAGGATTTGCCAGCACATAGTGGTAATTGTCAGGTAGACACGATACAGTAATCTGAACTATAAGAAGACTACATTATCATGGCTAAGGATCTATGCAGAACAGATGTGGGTTACTTCTGGATCTGTGCTTGATAGGATCTTATTCTTACAATGACTCGCAAAAATCAAAAGGGGCGCAGAGCCCAATCTACGCGTCCGGCTGATGTACGTATCGAACCTTCTCTCCTATCAACATAACCCCATTAATACATCTTCTCCAGCCCGACCCACACAGCCAAAGCCCACGAAGAGGTACCCAATCATTCCAAAACAACAGTAGAAGCAGCAGTAAGTCCCAGCTCATCCATCAACACAAAACAAGCCAACTCAAACCCCCCCAAGCTCGCCCACCACAAAGCAACCCTCCACATCCACCTTCCAAACCCCCCTCCCCATCGCGCCCTCGCCAAACATCCCCAATCCCCTCCCCAAAGCCCACCCAACAAGCAGCAGCACACAAGCCACCCCAACCGCACCGCAAGAAAAAGCACCGCCGCAACCGCAAGAACAAACGCCCGAAACCCACCCCCAACTACATCCCCTACTTCACCCACCACGAGCCATACCCGCCAGCCACGATGCACCCGCACTGCACATCTCCCCACATGCGCTACCGCCCCTGCGTTGAATGTGCCTGGCACTGGATGTTGCAGGACTGCATATATGAAGGGCAAGAGATGGGACTATGGGACGACACGATAGTGCATGGACTTGATCGTGCTATATTCCGGATGTCACGGTAGTGTTGGGATGGGTTGGAGCTTGGAAACTTCTATATTGGCAATACGATACGTCTGAAATGGGGTTCTGGGCTGGGTAGAATTGTGATGTGGTGTGTTTGATATGAGGATTCTGTGATGTCTGAGTGAGTGGCATTGACGTGTACTCTACACCGAAGCAGTGCGTATGCATGTCTAATCCGCACTAATCTACATACCTCAGGCATGCACGACGAATAAACACACACACTTCTATAATCAGCATAGAATTGTCTAGCGCCCGTGCTATACTCCCTCCTCCTCACCACCCACACACATCCCTTCCGCACCCTTTCAAGAACTCACCTAACACCCTCGCCCCTCACAATCAGTATACATGATATCTATATACTACATTCCCCCCTCCATCCTCCCCAACGCATCCCTTAACCCCCTCCTAACCGTCTCCGCCTCCACCCCAGTCACAAGCGCCAGATCCACCATCCGCTGCAGCCAGAAAAAGTAAAGACAGTCGCCGCAATGCAGCGTTCTAAAATGTGCTCTTTCGCAGAGCGGGTGTGCGGGGCCCTGCTAGCATATTTAGCTTCGTATCAATAATGAATGAATTCTGATGGGAGGGGAAGGGGTGTGCTTACAGTTACCGATCTACCACGCACATCATTCCCAGTGAGGGACACGGGTGTTGACTGCTGAGAAGCAGACAGAGTATTGGTGGTGGGCGTTTGTGGAGAGGCTTGGGGTAGGCGGGCGTTGCGTGCCTCGATGGCGGCTTGGAGGGCGTTGTCGTGGGTGATGAGGTCTGCGAAGGGCATGTAGCGGAGTTCTGAGGGGTTTTGTTAGTGGGTGGAGGTGAGGTTGGGGTTATGGGTAGGGTTTTGCTTACGTTCTGCGGTGAGACGGCGGTCTGGAGAGGGGGTGCGCCATGCGGCGGTCTTGTTGGGAGAGGAGTTGTTCATTGTGGTGTTGGTGTGAGGGTTGGGGAAGCTTGGTATGGTAAGAGGTCGAAGTTGTAGAGAAGTCGAGTTTGTGGTAAGATGAAATGAGGTTCGTTGCTGGTAGGAAGATTTTGGGATAGTTTTGAGTTTAAATAAGTAGTAGGGAGGAGGCAAGGCAGAGTGCAGAGTAGAATAGTATGGCTGTTTCAATTTCCATTAGGTATTGACAGGTGCTATTTGCCAACACAACAGAGCAATGTTCATTCACGCCGACGTACGAGCACGGGATCTCTGACCGTTCGCTATTCATCTTCAATACGGACATGGTGCGTCTCTGCTCTGGTGACAACACGGGGACTATTCGACTCCCTCGTGATCAAGGTATAATAGTATAGCGACTCCCATTGAGTATATCAGCTGTCCTGCCAGCCCTGAATGAACCATCAAACACCATGGCTCAGTCACATAACCATGCCAACAAACCACCCATTCATATGCTCACTATCCAATTCATCAGTGAATCACACCAAACAATAAGACCGACAACATCTCAATACCCATCCCCTCTCACCGATCATACCCCTTACCTGTCTGTCACAAGGAACTGATCAGATCTCCCAGGCTAGCTCAGCCATTCTTCTGTCATGATTGGATCCCAGCCGTACGACCAACCAAAACCCAACTTACTCTTTCACTCGCTCCCTGAAGTCGGAGTGAAGCAGACGTAGAAGAAACCCCGTAGGCGCCATAATGCTAGGCTCTATATCTGTCCGTCCCTGCGAGAGGCCCGTAGGAACTGCCGAGTTATTGGGTAATATGCCGTACATGTTGCTGTTACGACTCATGGAGTAGCTCAAAGCTTCGACAAAAACACGACTATTGTACACCACGAAGTTGGACGCGTCGAATCACACCCGAGCTGCCCTCACCATCATCTCACCGCCAAAACTAATCCATCCTCACAGATACCACCGCAACATCATTATCGCACAGGAGTCCTCCTAATGCAGTAAAATATTACACACCTACTAGTAGCCCCTATCTCCACATCTCGTTGGACCAGGTACACAGCGTCTAGGCTGAGGGCAAGACGCACACACATTCCACCTCACAAGCAAATATGCTCACAGGAATCAAAACTCACACACCCCATCCAAGCTCACAGGCAAAGACCACTCACCGCCAATGACAGCGAAGAATCGAGCACCCGAACTATCCTATAAGGAAGTACAGCTCTCCCCGACACCAATCTCAAGCCCTAATCTATATCTTTAGTCTTAAATCTCAACCGGGGTAAAGCCGCCAGTATCCAGACACTGCAAAGTAAGAAGAAATATCGATACAAGCCATTACTGGAATAGCCTTGTTCGCAGGAACCCAGCAGGGGTGAGGAGGGGAGGAGTCTTGCAGGACTGATGGCGCTTTGTAGTCATATACATACACATATTGTCAGACAGTTACGTTTCAATAAAAATCTCCTAATTCCCGTCTGATATCATTTCATTTCGGTCTCTCTGCACGTACATCTTCTCCTCTCACATACATCTTCTCTCTCACCCACACCCCCTCGTCTCTCTCCCTACATGTCCCATACCATACCATACCATACCATACACACCATCACAAAGGTATACCATACACACCATTCCATACCAAAACAAAACAGAACAGAACAAAACCAAGAACAAGTCCGACTTTACACTCCTCCCCAACAAAACAGATCGCGATAACATCTCCATGAACTCTTTGCGTCAACTGAAACATCATATTCCCCTCTCCCCTCTCCCCTCTCCCTTCCCCTTCCAAAAAAACCCCCGAATAACGAGAAAAATATACAACGAAAGAAAAAAAAAGAGTCATCCCTCTCCTCTCAAACACCCCTCAACCCCCTCTCAATCCCCCCTCAATCCCCCTCCCACGTCGGCATCCACTCCATCCCCGGATAACTCGCCGCAAACATGACCGGCTCATCCTCCTCCTCGCCCTTTGGCACAGCGCTCAGCTCTGCGATGCCTTCTGGTGCGTCGAAGACTTTGCTACTGGCGGCAACAACAGTGCCAGACACACCATTACCTGGAGCAGCTGGAGTATGAGCAACAGGTGTAGTACCATCAGCATCAGCATCAGCACCAACACCACCCAGACCACCAGATAGCGCGGGAGAGGAAGTATGCGCAGCCAAGCTATCCGCTTGCTGTGCGGTGTGTACGGTGACGCTTGCGTCATTCTCATGCGAATTAGCGGAAGATGTAGTCGTAGGCGAGGAAGTAAGTGTGTGCACAGGAGGAGGTGGCAGGATCTGTCGTGCCTCGGGGGATGCGCGCGGATTTGTACTCATGTCGACTTGCTGCGCATCTGTGTCCATACGATTTGTCGTCGGAGGATTGGCAGCAGCAGCAGCAGCATCACGAATATCCGGCACGGCCGGGACGCCGTTCTGCCCTGGGACTATGGCATCAAAGGAGCCGGACTCGCGGCTTGGATGTGCGGAATTTGCGGGAGTGGGATCGGTGAGGAATGTTGGGCCGTCTATGTTGTTAGCTACCTCTTCGCGGAGAGGATGGGCTGTGGGCGGCGGGGGCGGCGGCGCGGATGAAGGGGTGTGTTTGTCGTCGAGCAGAGGTGGCGAGGGAGAATGGTGGTGGTTCGGGGGCAGCGGGAACATTTTGACTGATGGGGCGCGTGGGATATGCTCTGTTGACACGGCTGATTGTGGGATTGGGCTGAGTGAGTGTTGGACTTCTCGTGGAAGCACTTCGCGGTAGCCTGGTAGAGGGGGCTGGTGTGGAGGACGAGAGGGGTGTGGTGAGGGTTGCTGGGCGTGGTGCGAGGGATAGTTTGATTGCCCGTCTGGATGCTGCTGCTGATGCTGCTGCTGCTGCATGTGTTGCGGGACTTGGTGAGTTGGCTGTTGCTGGTAATGCTCCGGAGACGATGTTTGCCCCTGAAGCAGAGGGTGGCGCGGTGCCGGGGGAGCATGCATCGTGTTCTGGATCTGGTGGATCGGATGTTGCGGGTGTTGAGCCGGATGCTGAGGCGGCTGCTCGTGCGGAGCCGCGAAGCGGAAACCAGGCGGCGGCTGTGGTGCTTGATTGTTGTTGGCGAAGAGAAACCCGGGCGGAGGGCCACTGGCTTGAGGATGCATTGGGGGACCTTGCATTTGCTGCGCAGTCTGCACTGGAGCACCCAGAATCTGGGATGCCTTGGGATGGCTCATCTGCATTCTGTGCTCTTCCTCCTCCTCTACGCCATTCGGTAATGTTATAGCCCATGGCCTCTCTTGCTGACCGCCATCTTTCGAGTTTCGCGCGGCCTTGGACTTCTTCGTCTCCCCAAACTTGGCTGCACCTATAGCTGCGCCTACCAAGCCGCTTCCAAACAGTTTCTTATGAGCCGGCGGTGACGACAAAGGCGACACAAGAGGCGGCGACATCGGTTGCGTCAGTCTGTTATGACGGCCCGGGTCGGGCTTGACGTGAGCAGCGTATGAATCAGATGAGAACTTCCGGGGTGGCCCTGTGGATGGCCCTCGGAAAGGATCCCGGGGATCGCGGCGCCAGGTCGGGCTTTCAGTCGACAGAAGTCCCGGTGGTGTAAGAGGCCCATAGGGATTGAGCGGTCGCTGGAAGCCTTGATCGTTGATGTGGCGAAACGACCTGTCATAAGCCGCGGGCAGTGGCACATCGTCATACTTGGGCTCAGGAGGAGTGATTATCCCTTTATCCATTGGCGAAGGAGTCCTACCATTATGATGCGGCGAAAATGTCTCGACAGGCGAGATGCCGGGATGTAGTTGATTCTCATGGATAGGTCCAAGAGTGCTACTAGACTTCACGAAGCTATTCCCTCGAACGGCATTCATCGCCTCGTCGTCAAGTTCTTCATCTTCCTCGTCGTCCATATCCTCACGTAACAGGTTGCCCTCCCCGTACTTGTCAGATTGACGGGAAGTTCTACCACTCATGCTGTGGGAGGTATGCGACCTCTCAGGATAAGCCTGCGAAGGCGGGACTTGTCGCACAGCTTGATAGGCAGAGCCGTCATTAGTGGTGTTCCCATTCACCTTGGATTCTGACTTGAATGCCTTTAGAGCATTAGGTGAATTGTAACTTCCAACGCCGTCCCTTTGCAAGAACTTTTTCATAGAAAATCGATTCTTCTTGTTGCCGCTGTCGGGATGATTCGATGGAGTCTGGAATGACATTCGGTGTGCAGCCTGTACCGCCGACGAAGAGCTGCCAGCACTGCCATTACTCGGACGCGGTTCGCCATGTCCATTCATGGGTGTGATCTCTTGGACAGCAGAAGGCCTGCCGAGCACCTTGAAGACCCCAATAGCCTTGCCCTTGAGCTTAAACCGATCCGCGTCCTGCGTAAAGAAGGAAAGGCCGTGCGCTCTAGACGGCTCCTTTCCTTTATCCATTCTGTGCCCCTGGGATGCATAGCCCGGCTCCTCGTTCTCTTTCCTAAAGTTAGGATCTGCCTGCAACTTCAGTTCTAGTGCCTTCTTTGTAGCCTCTCGGTAGCCAGAAAGCTGGTAGGCGACGTGCTCTTGGCTTGGGTCGATTGGCACGATCGGAGTGTGTCGTGGTTTTCCTCCTTTCGGCGACGTCGTCGATGGCCCAGGCTGGTAGGCAATATCGGGCTCGATGGGATCGTGTTGTGCTGGTTCTTCCGCGATTGGAGGGTGTGAAGCACTAGGAGTACGGAAGCCATTCTCCGCGCTATGCTGGCGTTGCGTAGGTTGCCTTTGCACTGGTATATCCTCCTCTCGAGCGGGCTCCTGAGTTTGGCGAAAGTCATTGTGTTGCGGACCCATCTGCTGATGCACCGCGAGCTGACCAAACGACGACCTTTGCTCCTGCTCGTCTGGCTTTAATGTCTTCGGTTCTTGATTCCGATTGATGTTACGTGCCACGAGATCCTCCCTGTCTTGTCGCTCTTTCCTGGTGATTGTGCTTACTCGTTCGATTGTCTTGCCCTCGCCATCACGAGGCAGGGTCACAAATGACATGGGACGTGAATCCGCAGAGTCAATCGAGCTTCGCAATTGGCGATCATCCTTGCTAGTACGATTAGTCCAAGACGCGAGACTCTGGACCCCTAAACTGTCTTTCGATCTGTGCCGGCCTGTAGTCTTCTGAGTCGTCGCCGAGCTCTGGGACGGAGCATGTGATTGCCCGGGTGTTGTCGTCGAGTCGTGGGTGGTTATCGTTGGTGTTCCTTTCGCGTGCGTCTGCCCTTGGTGGATCTGATTTGAAGGAGGCGGCACTACTCCGCCATGGTCGCCGTAAAGGTCATCGTCTGACATTAGACTCGCGACGCTCGCGTTGTCTGCATTTTGATTTATCATGAGGTTCTGCTGACTCTTTAGACCCGGCATTGATGTACCATTCTGTTGCAGAATTGGTTTGTCTCCGGGCTTCATTGTATTTCGGATTGCCGGATGCAATGCCAATGGAACCATCGCAGCTTCCACGTCACTCTTGTGTCTTTGGATCGAAGATGGCGCCTCGGTATCGTCCCCAATAAGCGTCTCATCATTCTGCGGAGGCGTTGCGAACGATCGTGTCGGATCAGCACGCTGAGGTGCGCGGGGCGGAGTAGACAGCCGCGGAAGCTCGTCTTTGGCATCATATTTAAACGAGAATGAAGGAGACGGTATCGTTACGTCCAAACCCCTAATATTGCTAGTCTGTACCTTCGGTATATGCTGAAAGAACGCGAGTGGCTTGACAGGAATTGGTGTATCTTTAGGCGGAGGAAGTGGAGGTCGATTCTGCAATCTCGGTGGCTCCGGAGCAGCCACGACGCGTACGGCATACCCTTCGGTGCGGATCGGCTTGGACCCGGACTCAGAAGAACCATTTACCACGGCGTTCGACAGCGCTTGAAGTAATGCGCCCTGGCGTCGAGGCGCTTGCGATAGCTGTGCACCGGGAACCGCATCATAGCCATTCAACGGCGAGTCTCTTCGGACTTCGCGCTTCGTGATCATCGGCGGTCCATTGACAACTGGCGGAGGGGGTGGAGCAAATTCTTGCGCAAGGGACAACGGACTCGGCTTGCGTGCGTGTTGATCTTCAAATTGAGGTGGGCGATCGAATATTGGCGTCGGGTTCTGCGATGCCTGGACTGTTGGAGTCAAGACAATGTCTCCTGGAAGACTACAACTGTCACCGGCGGAGGAATCGTCATCGCTGGCGACCCCGGACTTGCTCGGTTGCTGCGTCGCAAGGGGGATCTGGATATGTGGTGGTTGCGTCGCATTGCGATCCGTCCTCTGCACGTGCGTGGGCGCATTTGCTTCACCATAATTAGTAGCAGCGCCATTTTCTATATTCACATTGTCGTCCTCAAAAGAGAACCGTGTCGGGGCTTGAGGAGTTTCATCTTCATCCACTGCCGTCGTGCTTGATCCATCGTGAAGAAAGGTGTCAACCTGCTGGCCGACTGCATCGTCTTCATCTGGGTCTTGCAGATGTGATTGCCCGCCTAGATTGCTTGCAGTCGCATCGGCAGACGCACCCCGAACAAAGTGCCCTGTCATGTTTCCAGCGTCCGGCGTTGGCTCATCGTCTTCTTCAGATGAACTATCCACCTCTTCCTCCCGGACGTTCATTTCCTTCTCCAGACCATAGGAATTCTGAAGAGCGATCTGTTCCTGCTCTCTCTGTCTCTCTGCAAGCAACTGGTCTCGCTCTTGGTTTCTATCCGAGTCAGATATTGGGCTGACTAGAGATGCGCGACGCTGGTCGATGGTGGGAGGTCTGGTGCCGACTGGGCTTATCTCGCCATCCTTGTTGATCACACGAGCCTGAACACCGGTGCCAATCTCTATCTCGTCGCTCACCGGATCGGAGCCCGAGTCTATCGAAGACTCGTAGCCATCCACACCATCTTCAATCTCCTTTTTGAATTCCTTCAGTTCGTCGTATATCTCGGGATTCTCGGTGAGCGTTCGATCGGGATCCTCCTCAGCGGAGACGTGGTTCGGCTGCTCGTCCGCTGTGGCAGTCATAGTTGCAGGATCGACGCCCTGCACGGCCTGTAGCTGTTCCACACTGACGGGCAGGCTCGCGTGCCGCATGACACTCCTCAGAATCCTATCCTGAGCACCGTCCGGCAACGGCGGCTCGTCTTCCATGTTCCTCAAGTCGCCCCAAGACCTCTTATGTATGGACGTCGGCGCGGGAGACGGTAGGACGCCGAGATGTGAATCTACCACGCCATTAGAGTTCGGGGGAGGCGTAGTCGGCGGTTCAGGAAACGCAGCGGCGGTGGCAGCAGCAGCAGCGTCAGACGCGTAGGTCGGGTCGACGTACGTCGTCTGGGGCAGGCGACGCGAGCTCCAGGCCTGCGCTCTCGAGACGTCTATGCCAGAGCCGCCCAGCCACGAGTGAGGGCGGTGGTGGTGGTGTTCGTTGAACTCGCTATGATCGAGCTCGCTGGCGCGTTCGGTGTTGCGCCGCAGCAGGAAGATGCTGCTGGGACGCGAGGACGGCTTTGACTTGCGAGCGAACGGGCCTAACGACCAGCTCCGTCTGTGAGATTGCTTTTCCTCGTCATTGGCGTCGCGCAGGGTTCGCAGGCGGGGGATTGACGCGACCGAGGCGGACCGTGAGTACATGGACAAATTCGGGGCCCGGGATGAGGAGAATTTGTCAAGAGTTTGGTATGCGGATCGCGCCGAGGCGTCCTGCGAGTCCACTTCAAGGCATATATGTATGTAAGTAGGGAATGCGGTGTTGGCGTACCAAAGGGAATAAAGGGAAGAAGTGATAGCAATAATGAACGAGTAATGCGCGATGTAGTGTAGCGGGAGCGAGTCGAGGGTTAATGGTAAATCAGAACTGGAGAGAGATGTCTTGGAGATGAATGATGGACGGGGCTGAAGTTGGCGAAGGCTTAGACGCTCCACGTTCGAATCTCAGCCAATCGAACAATTCACAACCAGCAAACAATCCCCGGCCCCGTCTATGGATCCATGCGGCGCGACGGCGACAAACTACTCCACATCTTGTCCTTTAGGCCCTTTAGTGGCGCCAGGGTTACCAAAGAGACGAGGCATCCGTGCATAGATGGATATATATATATGTGTGTGTATATATATACATACACCTAAAAACAGTCTTGTCATCATCGCCAATATATGCAGGGGAACATCGTGCACCCGCCGATCTGTGTGCTGGCTGTGCTCAATTTATATGTCACAAATCACCCTCATCATTATCACCAGCTTCATCATCAGCCGCCTTGCGCATACGAGACAAGTAACAGAGGAACAAGGAGAAACGTCGGAAAGTTGGCATATATGATAGCTGCGGCCATTAAATCAGTCCACCACCTTCTCGCCGCCTCCCTTGAGCCGGCTCTTCCCCTTCGCAAACAGACCCCTGGCACTTGTCGTTGCCTTTCCGCCAAATATACCCGCAGTCTGTAACAGTTCTTTGCCCTTTGCCTGGACCTTCGCGCCACCAGAAGGACTAGACGTTCCGGTGTGGGCAGCACTCACAGGTGAGCCTGCAGCCACGGCCGGGCTCGATGGCGAGTTGGTTGATGGCTGGTGTGAGAATGAGGGCTTGCTGGAGGTAGCAACTTGGTTCATCTTGCTGAAAACACTGAGCGACGGCGCATGTCGGTGCCGTGCTGACGAAGGAACCGCTGCTGGAACATTCGGTGCCCTGATGGCGATGTTCCTGACGTCTGCATGCTCTGGGCGCGCCGCTAGTGTGATCTCCAGCCAGTTACGCAAGCCAGTATCCATGTCTGCAAATTGCTTGCGAGTTAAGTCGTACTTTTCGGTGCGCTCATGAGCTGACTTCAGAACGAGTATCTCTCTGAAAGGCGGGATGCGCCCTGGATCAGCGACTGCTGCGGCAGACGCAGGCGGCCCAGAAAATGATGGCTGCTGAGCTTCCACAGTCGGCTCGATTGGTTCATCTTGCTGAAGACTGGATACCTTTGACATTTCCGCACTTGGTCTACCATACGTCGGCTCCTCAATTGCTTCGGGGTTCTCAGTATTCAAAACATGCAGGCCTCTGTTGACGACGGGTCCGGTGGTGTCAGGCGTGCTCACATCACTTGCAGCAATGTTAGCCGGAGGTGGCGGAAGTGGTGAATTGGTCGAAGTAGGAATCGGAGCGGCCGGGGATGTCTCTGTAGGCAATGCGATCGGGGCAGACCCCGAGGGCTTCGGCGCGGGCTTTTCCCACGAGAAGCGTCGATCTAGATAGCCAGGTCCTGTTGAGGCGTCCAGCTCCACGGCTTTCTCCACTACGGGAGCTTCCACAGTTGTCTCCGGCGAGGTAGGCTTCGATGTGACATTTCTGAATGGATAAGTGTCAGCGCCTCCTGGCCCTCCCCAGAAAGAGTCGTACTCGGCTGGAAGAACAGAACTATCTCGAGACAATGCAGCCTCGGGAGCAGCCAGTTTTTGGGCCAACTTGGCGGCTTGGGGGCTCTCGGAGGCGATGGGACTCAGAGTCTGCACAATCTCTTTCCGTAGACGATCGCTTTCTTCATCGTTCGGCGAGTTATCGGTGCTTAGGCGCGGCACGCTGACAGACTGTTCGGCAGTCGATATAGGAGGGAGCATGTCAGGGACAGGTGTAGCTTCACGGCTTTTTAGCGGGGGCACTGGCCGAATCTCATTGGAACTTTCACTCTGGCTCTCATCGTCAATATCCTTCGGCGGAGGTGTTGGTGCAATCGTGGACTCGGTCAAGTTCGACTCGATGCGTTGAGGTCCCAGTGGTCGACTTTGCACCTCACCGATATCTCTACTTTTGGGTGTCTCCTCAGAGCTACCGAAGCCTGCGGCTGCTTTGATAGACTCTCCCATGGCGGCACCTGCTGCAGCTAGTGCAGACATCGCATCGCTTGGGCTTGTGACGTTGCCCTCCGGTGTTTCAGTCCACTTTGGAGATGTCGCTTCCAAGTCGACAGCATTGGCATCATGTTTGTCTTCCGGCGCATTCTGAAGTTGCTTTTCCGGCTCGCTCGGGGTGGCTAGACCAGGAGTAGACACATATGATTCCCACTGTCCGGGAAGTTTAGGTCGGAAGCTTTCTTCGCGAGCAGGTGCTGGCCTTGCATCTGTGGAATGCACTGTTGTGTCTTGTTTGGCGCTCTTGTTCGAAGAGACCGACTGTACCGAGTTTCTTCTCGATTCAGCATCGAACTTCCCAGCCAAGTCGCGAACACGTCCTTTCGATGGTGACTCTGATCTATCACGCGGTATGGCTGGATTTGGTGCAGTGAACTCTCTGGTCTGCTCAAGGAACGCAGCCTGGGACTCTTTTTCCTGCCCTGCCAGCTTCGCTACGTCTCTTTCGGGGCTGGTGACGATGGCTTGGGCGATGTCTTCTTCTCGCATAGTATAATCTTTCGTAGGGCTTGGAATCTCCGACGTCGAAGCACCAACGGGACTAGCAACATCTATTTCTGCCGCAGATGGAAAGCGTAAATGGGCTGTTGAAGCAATGACCGGAGAGCGGGCAGGGCTATCGGTGGGAGTTGGTGAGACAAGACTCCGCCGCTTGGGATTTGAGCCACCGGATCCGGTGCGCGAGTGGGTTGCCTGATCAGGTCGAAGTGGTGCTTGATCCAGTCCATGAAGCGTCGCAGATGCACGCCTTGACGCATTTGGACTTTCCTCTGCGATCACAGGTGTCGCCATGTCTTTTGCCTCTGCAACTCTCGCACGACTTGCTGCTGCTGCGGAGCTGGGAACCCGACTCATGATTGGACTGATACCACTCGTACTGTCTGTGTTGCTGCGCGATACGCTCGACCCAGTCTCTGAAGTCGACCCCGGTTGACGGGACACGGGTGTTGGTGGGACAGAATTGTCATCCTTGCGCGTGAATGCCTGGTCGACCACACCTTTGATCTCCGACGATGTATTGTTACTAGACGACGCAGGCTGTTTCCGGGAAAGCTGTCTCTGAACAGGTGGGGTAGCCGGGCCTGGAGAATATCCTGCTTGTGACCAGAAGTCATCGCCAAATGACGTACTGGAGAACTCTGGCAACGCTGGCGAGTTACTAAACCGCTTGGCCGGCGTAGTTGTTGAAGTCGCTGGTGGAGCCTGGATTTGTGGAGCTCCACTGGTCGCAGGAGGTTGTGCAATGTTTTCGCTCTTCCCTTCGGCGACCGACTCTAGTGGTCGCGCGCTTCGACTACTATCTTCAGCCGGCCGGCTGCTGAGAGAATCGACACTCGGGCGGCTAGATTCCATTGAAGCACGCTCCTTTTCTCTCGCTTCTGCTATCCTCTTGTATATATCTGCAGGGCGGATGAGGTTCGGTGTTCCGCTGGACTCACTGCCTGTACGTTGTTTCAGTGCCGTAGGCGTCGCGTCCAATGAACCCAGCAGGTCTGAAGGAGCATCATCTTGGCCAAGACTGCTCTTCCGTGGCGGAAATTTCGAGACTGGCGATTCTCCGGGGCCGACAGAGGGCCGTGTCTGTAGGGGCTGTGGCATGGCGGATGGGTTGTAATCTTGTCTCCGTTGAGGCTCCATATTCGCCGACGGCGTCTCGGAGATGACGGAGTGGCTCCAGCTTGCGGCGCTCGATTGGCGACTGGCAGCCGGCTGTGATGGATAGCTTTGTTGCTGGCCACTCCGAGTATACTGCTGCTGAGAAGCAGGACCCGAAGCAGAAGCCATGGAGGCTGGACTCTGCATCAAGCTCTCTTCGTGGCGCAAGTTGTTTGCAGGTCCGCTGGTATCGATGCGATGTTGAGGGGGATGTGGTCCAGAGAATGCGCGCCTCTCGTCGCCGGTGTCGAAGGAATTCTTTCGTCCCATTGCCTGCGAGGGGGCAGATCGAGGATCCGTGAAGTTTCTCGCAGCATTCGATGGCATCTGCTGCTGCTGAGGCACAGGAGGAGGTGCCGCACTAGCACCATACTCGTCCTGCTCGTCATATTCGCCCCAATCGTCACCATCATACGAGAAGGACTTTGCTTCCACCCATTTCTTTGTCTTTGCGCGGTTCACATTTGTGGAAAAGGAGGGTGGAGGGCCGCCAGGAGGACCTTGTTGTCGGCGATCACTGAACGTATTCGTGTCAGCTATAGCCCTAACTAATAATAACAGTCGTAGAGATGCTGATCAACTTACAGAGGTGAGCGATGATCTTGCGCAAACTGCCATGGACGCGACATATTTCTTGTCGCAATGCTCAATAGGACAGGTCGTCAGTATGCAGCTCCGGGCTATTCATAGAATGCAGGCTTAACAATACGACAGCAGTGTGGACGGAGGTCTGTCTGACAGACCAGGAGACAACGAACGGACAAAGGATATTAGATATTACGTGTAGGAAGCAGCCGAAGCAGCGTGATGTCGGTGTTGATGCAAAGGGAGAGAGAGTGAAATGAGTGAAAGATGCTGTGGAGTTGGAAGTTGGAGTGTTAAGCGTCAACCGCTAACCATAAAGCACTGAGTCGAAACAACAGAGTGACATATGACGCACTGCTTCAAGCCACGAAATGTGCTTTGCTGCTTGGTAACAGGGACTGCAGCTAGAACATGATACACAAAGTCCTCATTCCCATCATTAGACTTCTCGATATCCCTCTGATTCGTCTGTTGTGTCTAATTCTGTTGCGCTGACGATACGTGAGAGACGAATGGCTGCGTCGTCACCTCTGTGTGGCTGTGCGCGTAGAGATTGGATGCGCTCAGGGGTCTTTGCTGAATGCAAAATGGGTCAGAAAGCTTGATGTCTCGACAAGAGTAATCTTGCCGCATAATTATGCCAAGATATAACACTGCATGCAGCCACCCCTCTTCTGCTCTTACCACGACTCCTGAACTGTCGTGTATCAGCATCACAACACACTACTGGTCTGCATCTCACTTCCATCACGAACGCGCAGACGATCGAGTCGTCCAACATCTTTGTTCGCGAGATTTTCGCATTCTACACTTCCTGAACAGACGCTCCTTTTGCCTCGCCCTTCTCTCCACATTTCCGCAACGGCTGGCCCAGACACAAGAACGCCACGGACCCGTTGAAACTCCGACTCCCAAAACCTCCACCCTCCACCTATCCTCTCTCCCAACCGCAAACTGTACATATACATATACCATACCCTCACCTCACCCACAACCCACTGTCCACAACCCACAACAATGGCCGTCCACTCGATACAAGACCGCACCTCCGAATTCCGCTCCATCCTCGCCCACGCCCAGCGCAAGCAAACCACCTCCAAAGTCGTCGGCTCCCAACGCCAATCCCTCCTCACCAACAACCAGAAAGCCGCCGCCGGCAACACCACAAATGGCCCACGCCAACGCTCCGAATTTGCCCGCAAGGCCGCCGACATAGGCCGCGGCATCTCCGGCACCATGGCCAAACTCGAACGCCTCGCCCAGCTCGCCCGCCGCAAAACCCTCTTCGACGACCGGCCCGTCGAAGTCGAAGAGCTCACCTTCGTCATCAAACAGGACCTCGCCGCCCTCACCCAGTCCCTCTCCGCCCTCCGCGACTCCTCGCGCGCCCAGCACCCACAGGCCTGGCAGAAACACACCCACGGCCCCGCCCTCGACCAAGAAGGCGAACACGGCAAAAACGTAGTCGTAATGCTGAACGGCAAACTCGAGGGCATGACGGACAGTCTGAAGCAAGTCCTCCGCACGCGCATGGAGAACGTCATGGCGAGCAAGTCGCGCACAGAAAACTTCGTCTCCTCCATGTCCACGTACTCGCACGGCGCCCTCGATCCCTCCCGCACCGACTCGCCGCTGTACCAGACGCCGCAGCGAGGCCGCTCGCCGCGGCCCGGGTCGCACAACACGAGCGCAGCGCAGCAGGATCTCCTCTCGCTTGAGCCGTCGTCGTCGTCCTCTGCGCTTGCTCGCGCCGGGCCACAGTCGGATGCGCAGCTCATGCTGATGGAAGAAGCACAGGCGCCGAACCAGTATATCCAGCAGCGCGGCGAGGCCATCGAGATGATCGAGCGCACCATCGGCGAGCTCGGCGGCATGTTCTCGCAGCTCGCGCAGATGGTGTCGGAGCAGGGCGAGCAGATCCAGCGCATCGACGCCGACACCGAGGACGTCGTCGACAACGTCGAGGGTGCGCAGCGCGAGCTGATGAAGTACTGGAACCGCGTCAGTGGGAACCGGTGGTTGGTGGCCAAGATGTTTGGCGTGCTGATGATATGTAAGTCCTTCCTTGCTGCGTCGTCTTCTTGTCCACCGAATGTTCGGCGATTGGGAAATGGCATGCTAATCTGCCGCCAGTCTTCCTGCTCTGGGTCTTAATAGCGGGCTGAATGAATATACGCCCGATCAAACCACGTCTTTTTTTGGGGGGAGGGTTTTTTTTGGGAATCTGCATATCCGGCGTTCCTTGGGCACGCGCTACCTACCCGATTTGCATGCATGCGTGACAGCAAGCAATCGCGATTTAGACTTTTTTACCCCGTCCTAGCCTACTGTACCTTGACTTACCTTACATGCCCACAGTCGTCTCGCCAGTATCTTTCCATTGTACCATGCTATCAGCTATATATTTTTTTTATAATCACGACAGACAGGGTGAAGGAGGAAAAGGGTGGGAACGGGGGGAGGCAATCCGAGTCTGCGCCATGAGCACAGTATTATCTGTACAACAACAATATACATTTACACTTTTACCAGCGCACTATATAACAGCAATGCAATGTTACATGTAGCTCTCGAGAAGCACAGCACTATCAAAGCAATTTTAGAAGAAAGATAAAAACGAGAGCATTAATTTTCATTTTCAAGTTCAGCCTGGCCTAGTAGTTCCTTCCAGTCCGCCGATAGACCAATTGAAAACACATGACCCGACCATATGTGCCCCACAGAACCGTTCCCGACTCCGTATTCCTACGCGCCACATCATGCGGACGCGACAGAAATATATCCACAAGCGCGAGCCGCGGCGTACACTGGTGATACATACTCTCCAGCCGCTGGACCAGGGGCCTGAGCAGCTCACACGGTTGATCGATGGCGGTCGTGAGGCGACGAAAGAGCGGTGGAAATAGGGTCAGCGCGAGGAGGGTCTTCGGGAACGTGGAGGGCAGGACGCGCTTGGTATCTCCTGGGCCTCGGACGAGGACGAGGAGGACGTCAATGGGGACTGCGATGGAGCAGAGTGCGGTGAAGTCTAGCAGCCGGCCCAGGGGCGTCTGGACAGGTTCGACGCCGGGGGCGCAGAACGATGTGCAGCTGAGGCGGAGGCTGAGCTCGATTAGGGTGTGACGGCAGGATAGGAGGGCTTCTCTGAGCTTGTAGCCGTGAAACGGCTGGGTGCCGAGGCGCTGGGACGTCCAGCTGAAGACCCGGAGGCGCGGCGTTCGAGTGAGGATCTTCATGATGTCTGCGTCCGACACGAGGGGGTTCAGCAGCGTGAGGGCCGTGAGATTTGTCGTGGACGGGAGCCAGAAAGCCTGTACGTCTTTCTGAACGTCCTGCCATTTTGTGTTGTGTGCGATGAATGCGTGTTTGAGGTTGCACGCGCCGAGGATAGGGAGGATAATAACACGTCTGGAGTGGTCGGACCGGATGCTGTCTTGCCACTCGAAGCTCGTCAGCTTCTCGAACCCGGACATCGTCGCTCTTGGGGTCCGGCAGAACACACGCCAAAACACCGCGCTCAGCATGCTTGTAAATACATCGCTAGTCAGGCCCGGCCCCGTGTATAGGCTGAGCGTCCTGAGCCCGGACAGTTGCGCCAGTATCAGACTGACCACGCAGGCTACATCGTTGCGAGTCAGTCTGTTCATCCAGCTTCTCATACTAACACTAGTCTTGTCCGCAAGCCCGTTAACGTTAATAAACTGCCTTGCAAGCTCCATATATTCCCTCCCAAACGCAGGTCTCCGTTTCGTCATGTACTGCATGATGCCGTCATATCTCTTGAAGTAAAAAACACGAACCATCTCCGCATACCGACGGTTTCGAAGAAGGTTGTAAAGGAGCTGGTCAAACGGGGGACATGCCCGCCCCGTCGGCTGGCTTGTCCATTTTATGACCTTGTACAAATGCTCTGGTGCGACGTCGTTGAAGATCTGGCAGCAGCGCATCACTGTGGCCAGGTCCCCTGGAGCGCATTTGCTGAAGATCATGTGTAGTAGCTCGACTGGGAGGCCGGTGGCACTGGTTGGCTTGGTCCAGCCGGGTCCTGGGAAGAAGCTCTGGGTTGCCATAGTGCGGGAATGATGAGAGAATGCTGCCAGGGGTCGTCCAGCGACCGTGTATCTACAGTCGGTAGATCAGTGTAGAGAGAGAGAGATTAATGACGTAGATGGTGTCTTGAGGGTTTTGTGAGAAGAGCGTTGCAGAGCCAGTCCTAGAGAACTCCGCTTCTACCAGCTGTAGATGATTAGCGCTGCTTCAATCGCTACTTCCAGTCATATATATGTCTTTAGAGAAGCGACGTCCTTCAGACGCTCTGTCCCATTGCCTTGGATCTAGGTCTCAGTGCCGCTGGTAATAATCATTACCAAGGTAAATAGAAATGTGTCTTCAAGCTTTGGAAGAGAGAGAGAGAAAGATCATCTCGACTAAGAAAAGGACTTCATCAGACCTTGATGAGTGTATCTGACATTCTTGACGCCTGTCTCGAAGGCAGTGACAGTTTGAGCCATCATGAGAAGCGTTGTCCAGGTCTAGAGACGTAGCATTCACCGACTAGATCTACCATCAGTATCTCTAGAGCATCTCAACAAGATGTCAATAAGGTCCGGCCACTTGGCAGAGCATTTGTATCCGTAGAGGCAAGCTTTGACTCATTTCACCATCTGTAAGACTGCAATAGTCTGTAGCATAGAACTTGCAGTATCCTGAAGAGCGTATCTCCCTGTACTATGTGCTCTTGCGAAGAATGATCTCCCTGTTGTAGCAGCCGAGCATGGTTTGTAGATCCAAGGTTCGTTATCAACAACGCTGTGATCGAATGTAGTCTCCAGGTGGGACGCTAGGCCGCCAGTAGTTAGATTTCATCAGCCTCAGTTTCAGCCACACCTTCCAATGACGTCAATCTCCAACGAGCTTTCCATGAGTATTCACTGCACACCTTGCATGTCCCTATCTCGTCGCGCCATCCTGTTTATGTTTCGCTTCCAAGAAGATATGTTGATGCGTTCAGAGTGCGAATCTGCCTACATGCCCCCCGCCATCTCAGGTCTCTCTATCATCCACAATGAACGACCCCGGCATGGATGGTCCAGTCGGGCGCGCGGCTGACGACGTCGAGGATAACACACCGGAGAAAGAGCTCGATACAAGTGCTGGGGGAGAACAGGACTTTCTCGGCCCAAGCAGGTGGTGGTTCGCCTCGACTGCATGTCCCTTGATAGCTGGCACGTTTGGGCCCATGGCGAGCGCGTTCTCCATCTGTGCTCTGGTGGAGAAATGGAGAGTGTATATACCGGAGGGTCAAACAGAAGCGTCTGGGCAGGCGGTCGAAGATCCACATTGGTACGATCGAAGACCTATGCAATCAGCTCCCAGCGTAGTCTCCTGCGGTTTCCTACGCTGGCCAGGCTGACGCTTTGTGTGTAGGCTTATAGCAATAAATTCAGTATCTCTCGCTTGCGCCTTGATCGCGAACATGGCTCTCCTTCTGAATATGGCTCGTCGAGTTTCTTTTGCTATTGCGCAACCCGTAACAATCGTTGGCTGGCTGGTCGCTTCGGCCCTCCTGATCGCCCTGGTGAGTGTAGCCTCATCGCCCGTGTTTCGAATCGAACCGGCATCAGAGCACGCTCTCACGCAGGCGTACTACTATGCGATAATGGCAGCCGGCCTTTACTTTGCTGTCGCCATACTCATGATCATAACAGTGGTGGGTGCGTACAGGGAACATTACCCTAAGATGTTCAGGTTGACTATGGCGCAAAGAACTCTGATGTTGCAAACAATCACATTCATGGTATATCTACTTGTAGGTGCTCTTGTCTTCGCCAAAGTCGAAGGGTGGGCATATCTAGACGCGGTATACTGGGCGAGCTTTACCCTGCTCACCGTTGGAATCGGTGATTATGCTCCTACCACACATCTGGGCAGAAGTTTACTTTTTCCTTTCGCGATTGGAGGCATTGTCACAGTCGGTCTTGTTGTTGGCTCGATAAGATCCCTTGCTCTGGACCGGGGAAAACACAAGTTAAAGGCTAGGATGACGGAAAAGAAGCGAGAGGCAGTCCTGTCGACTGTCAATCTGGAGAAACGAACTATACGTGTTGGCATATTTAATTCTATAGAGTTCGCTCAGAAGGGACTGACAGAAGCCCAAAGACGAGAGCAAGAGTTCCTCATCATGCGGAGAGTGCAACACGACGCCCAACGAATGAGGCAGTGGACATCGCTGATTGTATCTACGTTGGCAGCATTGACTCTAGCATTGGTCGGAGCAGTTGTATTCTGGCAATCCGAGAAGCCCCAAGGATGGAGTTATTTTCAGGCATTCTATTTTTCGTATGTTTCTTTGTTGACGATAGGATATGGGTACGTAGAGAAACATGTAGTTGTAGTGTACGACCGAACATCCACTGACATCTTCACAGAGACATTTCCCCAACTAGCAATTCCGGCAAGGCATTCTTTGTGTTCTGGTCACTATTAGCAGTCCCAACCCTTACTATTCTGATCAGCAACATGGGCGACACAGTTGTAAAGGTGTTTCGAGATCTGGTCATCTGGATCGGCGCATTCACGGTCTTGCCCGGCGAAAGAGGAACCAAGGAAGCACTCAACGATACGATGTCTCGAGTGAAGCAATATATGCATCCTAAAAAATCGTATCACGGAATATTCGGCCAGTCAGGCCACGAAAGGGATACAGCACATAGAATCGAGGAAGTCAGTAAGAGAAGGCTTGCTGCGTGCTTCGAGAAAGAAGAGCTAATGGCTGCGGATGATGCTGGCTCGGAGGGAGAGGACACCGAACGAGATGTGCATTTCTACAATTATGTTCTCGTGAGCGAAATTCGCAACGTCATGAAAGACGTCAATGCCTCTCCACCAAAAAGGTACAGCTACGGCGAATGGGCTCACTTTCTCAAACTTTTGGGTCAAGATGAACACAACCCGGAGCACCATAGGACACCTCCAATTGTCGAAGATAAGAATGTAAGACCTGGCCAGAATGAACAGTCCAGACTTGACTTCGGGAAGGCAGGTTATCGTAATGTTGGTAGTGAGGCGTTGGCTTGGAGCTGGCTGGGAATACGAAGTCCACTGCTAGGCAATCAGAGTGAAGCAGAGTGGGTTCTCGAGAGGCTAACAGCGACGCTGGAGTTTCATTTGAAATCGCTACAGGCAGGGCGGCAACTAACAGGAACGAAGCATCCTCCTATCCGTAGATCTGACCTCACTAAACATTAGTGAAATGATAGTCATGACATATGCACAAACAAAAAACTATTGTCCATCTTTTTGCTCGATCATGATATCAGACATATAATGTTGGTTCGTTAGTAAAAGGCAGGAGGGGTTACTTTCTGGATTGCTCCTTCCCGTTGTTGTTCACTTTGTGTACTCCGTCTCAAAGCGGTAAGGCTCCAACGCGCACACGAGCACCGCTGCTCCGAGTCACAACAACTGTCAAGCTGATTTTTCTCACCTTTGACACGTCGCCCTCTTTACCCCCAGATCTTGTGAGCTTCGTTGGTCTCATCTTCAGCTTCCACCACACCTCGCTTGCATTCCTTATATACACTCCAAGGTAAGTCAAGCTTCTGCAATCTGTTTCAACTTATCATTAACCTCACTTCTCAACTATTCAAGTCAACGTACCACCTCAAAGATCTGAAAGTAAATCTTCTTCTCCAATGTTCGCTGCTAAAGACAAATATAGCTTCGCGCCTTTGACCACTCCTTGTTCAAGCACTGTTGAGATCTTTCACCATGTCTGAGAACGGTGAGACTTTCGACAATGGCGATGCCTTCGAAACGTCGGCAATGAAGACGGTGATCGAGTCTGCGACGATTCCAGCACCTCCTCTCAACGCCGCGGACTCCATGGCCAAGGTCAAGGAGCACGGTTGGGTCGAGCGTACTGCCTACGACTACAAGAAGTTCAGCGATGATCGCGAAACTCGTGAAGCTGAAGTTGTTGACGAAGCCGGTCAGCCTGCTCTTATTGAGGGCGCGGACTGGCTCTCCAGTGCTATGCGCTACGAGTGGGATGATGAGTATGGTGATGTCGGCCCGAAGATTCCAAGACTCGAAGAAGAGCTGTTTGGAAAGACGTTCCGTCAGGAGACTGGTAGTTATCTCGATGCTTACGACTTGAAGGTCACTGTCGAAGGTGACAATCGCCCCCCACCAATCATCTCGGTATGTGGATGCTCACTCTTGTTTGACGTCAGATTCTGACATGTACTCTGATAGTTCGAGGATGCGGGCCTTCATCCTGTCATGCTGGAGAACGTCAAGCTTTGTGGTTATAACAAGCCAACTCCAATCCAAGGCTATGTTATTCCGGCTGTTCTCACTGGCAACGATGTAGTCGGTTGTGCGCAAACCGGTAAGTCCTGAGTAAACCCTTTACCTTGAATAGCTTCACTCACAGGATCTAGGCTCCGGCAAGACCGCCGCATATCTCATCCCTGTTCTTTCCCGCCTCATGGGTAAAGGCCGCAAGCTTGCAGCCCCTCGCCCATTGAAGAAAGACTGGACTGATTCAAACAAGGTACGTGCTGAGCCGCTTGCTGTGATTGTCTGCCCGACCCGCGAATTGGCCTGCCAGATCTTCGATGAGGCCCGTCGTCTTTGCTATCGCACACAGCTTCGTCCCTGCGTCATCTACGGTGGCGTCCCCACTCGTGAGCACATGAATGAGATTCAGCGAGGATGTGATATTCTCATCGCCACACCTGGTCGTCTGATGGACTTTATGGATCGTCCGAACGTCCTCTCCATGAACCGCGTCAAGTAGGCAATACCCCAGTAGTGACACCCTTGAGCTGTGGTTGACAAGCTGTAGGTACACCATCATCGACGAGGCAGACGAACTTCTCCACCCTGACTGGGAGAGAGAGATGAGCTTGATCATGTCCGGCGGAGGTATTTACATTTCTGCATGCTTGTACAAGTCTTGTTCGCCATGACTGACTTGGAATCACAGACACCAATGAGGATGCTGATCATCTGTACATGATGTTCTCAGCCACATTCCCAGCAGCAGCGCGCAAGCTTGCTATGACCTTCATGGCTGACGATTACGTGCGTGTGCGGATTGGACGAACAGGGTCCACGCACACCAACATCAAGCAGGCAATCTGCTACATTGCCAAAGAACATAAGCGCGATGCCCTGTTTGACCTCTTGTTGTCAATGCCTCCGTCCCGAACCTTGATCTTTGTCAACTCCGTTCGGATGGCCGATATGTTGGATGACTTCTTGTACAACAAGGGTCTTCCTTCGACATCGATGCATAGCGGTCGCACCCAGAAGGAGCGTGAGGATGCTATTCGTGCGTTCCGCATGGCGCAAACCCCCATCATGGTTGCCACTGGCGTGTCCGCTCGTGGTTTGGACATCAAGCACGTCATGCATGTCATCAACTTTGATCTCCCCTCAGCAGCACATGGAGGAATTCAGGAGTATATCCACCGTATCGGCCGTACGGCGCGCATTGGGAACGAGGGACTCGCTACTTCTTTCTATAACGAGGACAATGAGGATATCGCCGAAGATCTCTGCAAGGTCATGCTCGAAGCGAAGCAGCCGATCCCTGACTTTTTGGAGGGCCGCATCGACGAGACGGCTTCGATCCATTGGGATGACAATTCTGACAACGAGGAATTGCCAGGCACTGGTGGAGCTGCTGATGCCGATGAGGTTGTTGACCCCTGGGGAGATGCTCCTGTGGTCGCGGTTGTAGCACCTGCGGACACTGGTTCCGCCGGCGATGGTGGGTTTACTATTGACGAGAATGCTATTGCTTGGTAGATTGGAATGGTAGGATACGCATATTGGTTGTCCGACCATAAGCTGTGGCCCTGATTCGGCTGACTAGACGATTTGGTAGCTTCTGTGACTGAATGGTTGGTTGGTCATATTAGACTCGGTTGGAATGATCACGGATGCTATTTAATCACTAGACTGTGTGAAGCCTCACGATATCGGGACTTGCAAGGAGGACGGCAGGGAAATGTCACGAATGTGGTGAACCCGCCAGAGAATGAGAAGATTGGGGGGAGTGGCGATTAATCAACGAGCTGTAGCAAAAAGAGAGATTCAAGCTAGAACCTTGCAGTGCTCATTTGTGAAGTAGGGCGTGTATGACTATGCTGTGCGTGTGAGATTGGTGGATGGGTGTGTGCAGACGGTGTAGCAAGTTCCGTGTCCAAGGGGGAGCGAGACGTGGGAGTCAGGCCGTCAGGCAGGCATGGATCCATTAGTCAAGTAGTCAGGCAGGGCATGGTAAGGCAGGCAGTTATCCAGTGCAGTCAGGCAACCAAAGCGAGAAGCGACAACAACGAGGCAAGGCAATAAGGCAGGATGGATGTACGTATACATAGCCTAAGCGTCGCCGTTCGTTTAGTATCAAGGGCAACTGCTAACGGAGTGAATCATGCTGAAATGAAATAAAGGAATTAGGTTAGACCAAGGAACGAGAAGAAGGTATGGAATGTAATACATTCCATCTGTCAATCTGTCAATCTGTCCAATCTGTCTGATCTGTCGGGCATTAAGCGATGCTTGTATCTGTTTTCTATATTTATTTATCAAGATGGACTGGACTGGAATGGAATGGAATGACGTTATTCTCCAGAAATGATGAAAATAAAAAGCTCAGTTTGTGATGGACCTCGGTACGTATGTCAAGATGGTATGAGTATGTTTATGGCATGAAACAGAAGTGCGTGGGGCTAGGCTAGGCTAGGCGGGCGTGCGTGCGTGCGGGAGCCAAGGGTTTCTATATTTAGATTGCGTTGGGGCACTCTGGTACAGTATGCGAAAAATCAGTGGCGGGCTTTTTGTTATAGGTATTTCATGTGTATATGTATTTATGTATGTATGTATGTCACTGCGATCGAGCGTTCGGTGGGGTTGTGCTTGTCTGGGTGTCTGTGGTGGGTAGGTAGGTAGGACGGGAGAGCCAGTCGGGGCGAGTCAGTGTCATGCCATGGATGTGTATTCCACACGCTTGGGCCGAGGAATGGAAGGATGGAAGAATGGATGGAAGAATGGAAGAGAGAGGAGAGAATGGGAAGGGAGAGTGGGAATGAATGGAAGGGATGCGGTGTGACATGGGGCGAATGGGTGTGTTGTTTGTTTGTTTGTTGTTGTTGTTGTTGTTCTTCTTTGCTGCGGTGTGTATGTATGCGTGTGGTATGTAGTCAGATATCGTGGAATGCGGCGCACGACAGGGGCATGGGGCATGTGCGTGTTTACCAACGAATGGTAAGATGGGATGGGGTGGAGGGAGCGCGGAGGAGGATGAATGGACGGCAGGATCCATGGTGAGACGGTTAAGACGGCCGCTCGAGCCGTTCCGATGGAATGGCGCTGTGAGAGAGAGTGAGAGAGAGTGAGGTATTACATGTGTACGTACTAATTATGTATGCTGTGTGGTGAGCAGGGTCCGCTGGGATGGATGAATGGACGATGGATGGACGATGGATGGAGTGATGGCAAGATGACATGCAGGATCTATTTTTTTTATCGCTGTACGGCCTACCTACAGGCAGGTGTACGTATCCCATGTATCCCATACATACGTACATACATACATACATACATGCATCCATACATACAGTACGAGAATCACGACCGCACGTGGTGGCATGCGGGCTGAGCAATCGGCGCCGCCCCCTCCCTGCTCACCACCCGTTCGCTTTGTTCCGTGCTCGAAGCGGACAAAGGCGATGGAAATGCGCGGGCGCAAAGAGGAATTTGGAACAGACTGAGAGAGAAAGAGAGAAGGAAAACAAAAAAAAAAAAAAAACCAGGAACGCAGACAGGGCAGGCATGTGTATCATAGGGGGAGTGTGTAAGGGCAAACAGTGAGAAGCTGGAGAGCTGAAGCAGGGGAGGATACGAGGCGTGGTGTTGTGCAGGGAGGGGTGTTCATGGATGGATGGGATGGAATGACAGACGGGAGAGTGTGGTGGCACGGCAGGCTTCTGGAAGAGAGAGGTGATTTATTGATGGGATTCGTGGAGTGTATTTGTCGGTGGAGTGAGTACAGGAGATGGATGGATGGATAGAAGTGAATAGTTGAATAATAATCAATCAACATCAAACATGGATGATGAAACATGGATGATGACTCTGATTGTTCGTTGAAACCTGAGGCAGCCAAGAATGACGGAACGACGCCAAGACCGGGACGATTATGTAATACGTCATCTCTGCGCTGTGTGGCTGGGAATGGAGGGGGACGGGTGGCTGGTGAGTGTTGACTGGTGGCTGGTAGCGAGACGGAAGGCACGTGCTCTGTGCTGTCACTGCCTGTTTGGGCTTAGCGCGTTACATTACCTCATCATCAACACGATTGGACGCAGATGGGGATTGCTGCTGCTCTGGATGAATGAATGAACATTATATTGTCGTATAGAGCGTTGTATGTATAGATGCTGTTGCTGCTACTCACTGTATATTATCATCGTATATCTCCCCCGTTCTTCAACGTGCCCGTTACATGCCCTTCTCTCCGAACGCCCAACTCTCCGAGTCCCCGGGGCGTCGGGCGTCGCGCGGCCGCTAGGACTGAGAGTCCCACCCTGTCACTGTGCGTGCCGTCCATCCCTGCTAGAACAACAACTCACCACCAGCCCCCCCCCCCCCCCCCCAGCCATCGCCAACTTCTTTTACAAACTCCCCAGAGTACCGCGCCCATACTTTTCTAAACCCACCATGCATCTATCTTCCTGCACCTCTTCCGATCCTCCGACTTCCTCGTAGCCTTTCACGAATTCCACGGCCAATTGTCCCTTTTGCCCTCCTCGCTTCCTACTCGACTACTCGACAAAGCCTGCTTGTCATCCCTACCTCGCCTCGCTGCTTGAGGTTGTGGAAGATGACTGAGCAGCTGTCTCTCAAACACACCACTGGTAAGTAAAAAGGCCGTTACTTGCCCATTCTCTGCTTCCTGTCCTATATACCGCCCTATCGCCCAGCCCAGCCTTCACCCAGATCTGCCCAGCTGTCGTGGCTTCGTTGGCATCATGCGCACCGCTAACAGACTGCCCTACATTGTAGTCAGCCAGCCACAACTATATCATAGCACCTCGAAGCAGAGCATCACTGCCTCCGAAGACTACTACTCGGCCTCGGAAGGCACTTCGAGCGAGCTGAGTGCGAGTAATGCAGACCGTCGTCGATATTCTACACCGCCCTTGCGAAGGTCTCCGGACGCCGACGATCAACACTCACATGCCGCTGCTGGTTTCATGACCAGACCAAAGAACGTCACATTCGACAACTCCACCACCATCCACGAGCGACCACATAGCGAAGACTCGTACCGTACCGCGCCGAATACTGGTGCTCCACGAAGGCAGATGGCTTCCATCAGCCCCTCTACCACGCCTGGTCTCGACGACACTCCATACATCCGCTTTGCGATCGACCAGCTCACCCGCGATGAGGAGGTGAGAGGCTCAAGACACTACCAAGGCGTCCCCGAGGACAGCAATGCGTCATACCCAGTCGACAGAGTCATATCAGACGAAGGTCTGGGCTACTTTGGAGGACCACCGCAACAACGAGCCCAGCAGTCGCAACGGCCCGTCTCACAACCTTTCCCGCAACCCATCACACAAAACATCCCACAAACTCAGCTGCCGCAAAGAACAATCTCATCCGATAATGCAAAGTCCACACCGGTCGTGCCTGGCATCTTGCCACGGCTTCCGTCCTCGGGATCAGCAACCATAACTCGAAAATCGCTACCGCCAGCCATCGCCATCACAGCTGCGAGCGATCAGACTCCTCCGCAATCAAGACGATCCTTCATACCGCCTCCTCATGGGAGGACGGACTCTGGCCAATCGTCCCTGTCTCATCAGTCCTTGTCTGGTCACGAATCGCTGTCAAAGGATATCTTCGTTCCCCACAGGCCCACAAGAGAGTCCTTGCGATACCCGCCCCTCGACTTTCTACCCTCGATACTTCGTCCGCTTTCTTTAGTGACGTTCATCCTGCTGTGCACCATCATGCTCGCAATGCTGATATTCTGTGCTGTCTACTCCTTGATCAACAACGGACTGTGGGCGTACGGCGGGTTTGGTGGTGGTCGGTACTTCACATTCCAGTACCTGCCAACGATAGTAGGTATGATGCTCCTGATGTGGCTATTCCAGGTCCAAACGGCTGTCCAGCGGATTGCGCCATTCATGGCACTCTGCTCGGAGAGCCACCGCAGCAGATCCGAGGCAATGTTTCTACGCATCGCTCCCATGTCGTTTCTGCTACCCAACGTGAACTACTTCAAAACTGGACAGACCGTCTTTGGAATCTTCTCCGCTGCGTCCTGGCTGTTCATCTTCACGATACCTCTGCTTGGTTCGGCTTTCGGCGCTCGACACGAAGGCCCCAGCAATATCGACGGCGAGTGGGTGTGGATATCAGTCCAGGGTGTCATATGGGCTACTATCGCACTATACGTATTCCTGGTCTTATCGCTCATGCTGCTGGTCATATGCCTCTGGCGACGACAGACCGGTCTCAAGTGGGATCCACGGTCACTCGCAGACATCATAGCCTTGCTCGAGAGGTCCAACACTGTGGGCGCATATGAAGGCGCCGAGACCTTCCAAACTAAGACGGAGTTCCGGGATGCGCTAGCAGATCAGGCACCGCTGCTGGGGTACTGGCACACTTCGAAGCGCCAAAACGACGTCTTCTATGGCTTAGGCGAGCCAGGATACCCCACACGAAAGTACTCGGTCGAGGATGGCAAAATCCGAGAAAAAGCACCGGAGAAGGCCTATCAGTCCTATCAGTCTTATCCCAAGGACGACGTGGAAGCTGGCGCCGGTCGTAGTCTTCGTAGAGAAGGCGACTTTTCCATCCGTATGGACATTCGCTCGTCCAAGGTGCGCTTGCACTACCTTCCTTGGTATCTTCGGGATACCTTCGTTGCAGCCTGGGTTGTGATTGCTATCGTTCTTCTGGCAGCGTTTCTGGTCATCAGCTTCATCAACAACGCCGTCCGCGATGGGTTCGCCCCTCTGCTCGGCGTTGAGTCCGACTCAACCGGCTTCTCCCCAGCCAACTTCCTCTACTCGTTTGTGCCGGGTGTCATTGGCACATTCCTCTTCCTGTCCTGGCAGTCACTTGACCTCAGCTTCCGTGCTCTTACGCCTTATGCATCTCTCTCGAGCCCTCGTGGCGCTACAGCCGAGCAGTCCCTCCTCCTCGACTACTCGGCTCGTCTTCCTATCTCGGTCACCGTCGTTGCGGCTGCGAACGGACACTTTGCCGTTGCTGTTCTCTCCCTCTTCACCCTCTTCAATGCCGCCATACCGGTCCTGTCTGGCGGCGTTTTCTGGAACCAGTACTACGTCGACAGCCGCTCCGTCCGTGTCGCTGCTCATCTCCCAGCCTTTTACGCACTCTGCGTCTTTCTGGCATTGTACGCGTTCTTCATCTGCGTCATCTTTGTCAGCAGGAAGCGGATGGCTCTTCCACATGCGTCCAACAATCTTGCCGAAATTGTCTCCTGGGTATATCAGTCGCCCATCCTTGCAGATCGCGCATTCGCTCGCCCGACTACCAAAGCAGACCTCGTGACCCGTCTCATGGGTGCTGGGTGGACAGACAAGTCCACCTTCTCTCGCAGTCTTGTCGCACTAGTCTCACCGTCCCGTCAAAACCTGGCTGTCCAACGCAGCGTTGGGGCGGCAAGTGCAGACCTGGCACCAAGTCCGCATGGCATGGACCATGACGAGACCGATGTCGACCAGACCGGTGTTGGTGAGAAGAGGCAGAGCATCCTGGATCCCGGCGCGATCAGATACGGATTCGGCATCCACGTCGGGCGTGACGGCATGGAGCATCTGGGAATCGATCGTGTGAAGCGAGGGACCGGGAGAGAGATGGTCATTTATGAGCAGACGAAAAGACCATGGCGAGACTGAGGCTGGGGGGAGATGGGCATGAAGAGCCAATTCTACGTGGCCATTCGGAACCTATAATTCTCCGGGTGGCCAACACTGACTGTTACCGCCACAACATCCGACATTACAACATCACAACATGGGATACACCTATCTATCTACCATGACAGCATATACGACCGCAAAACGACACAGTGTCATTATCATCATCATCTTCTTCTTCATAATCGCAAAAAGCAGCATAACAGCAAGGCGTACAACATTTATTCATTCAGATCACGGCGCTCTAGGGAAACGGGGTTCATTTCTGGTACGATTACGCTTTTTTCTACCATTCTTCACACTTGTTTTTATGATCGGATGAAATGTAATTTGGTGGATGACACACATATACGAGGGACGAGAGGATGAGGGATGAGAGGATGATTTGACACATGTAAGGGACGAGAGGATGACACGACGGGGAATGTGGCAAAAAGATAGACATGAATGACTGTGAAATGAGATGATTTGTGGTGGCAGCTGTAGAGCTGGCACAGTAATGAATATGATACTTTGTCGTTGGGCATTTGTTCCTGATACATGACTAGCCTTTACTCGTGAAGTCTGCACTTTGTGTTTGTTCTTCTGCTGGGAAGCTCTGACGCGGACATAGCGTTTCTTAACACCGCCTCCACCCGCCTCGGCTGGACCGGGTGCCGGGACCGGGGTAGCTTGAGGCGATGATCCCGCCCGCTTTTCTTATCGTAAGTAGAGTAGTAAGTAGGTAATCAATGTCGACAACATAGCTTCACATTCACTACTACCGGGCCCGTACCGTAATGTAATCGCTCTTCTCTACATCCCTTGCCCTCGATCTGTACAGCTTCATACATAGCACATCTCCCGCGTCAGTCGAGGAACCACCCACGTATCCAAGTGTCAAAATGTCCGCCGCCACGCCCCCGAGTCATGACGTCGACGCCGACGAAAACGAAGATATGTTCTGGGAGGCCCTCCAGGCTAGAGAGGATCAATGGGTTGATGAGGAGGACGATGAGGAGGACGATGATGATGACTATGAGGAAGAAGAGGAGGATGACGACGACGAGGACGACGAGTTTGATGACGCGCAGGAAGACGTGTACATTGATATGAGGCGGGCAGATCCCGGTGACGAGGATGAGGAGGAGGGAGAAGGAGATGGGGAAGAAGGCCAGGCGCAGAGGACGATATACAGTGAGCTGGGACCCGTTCTTTAGGGGTGGTGCCACGTACTCTAACACCTCGTGCCAGTGAGCCGCGCGCAGATAATGGAGCTGCTAGCGAACCCGGAACTGCGGAGACTGCTCGGGAGTAGTCTGGATATCGACCTCGGGGGACGGCGGCCAATGTCGAGCGATTCAGAAGACGGCGAGGAGGAAGGGGATGACGAGAGAGCGCAACCTCGACGACGCCGGTTGAAGGGTGCGGCGGCATACCAGAAAGTGCCAAGCGACGAAGGGCGGCAGCTCATGGAGACGGGCAAGTTTGGGAGCAACGAGCGGACAGAAGATACGTTTAAGCGGAAGAAGAGGCTGGCTGCGCAGATTATGCGTCGGGAGTTGGGGCTCGGCAGCCATGGGCGGCAGCGGAATGCTGATAGACTGATTTCGCAAGTGAGTATATACACATCAGCAACAACAAGCACATGGTGGCATGGAAGGATGCTCATGCAGGTCTGCAGGGCTTGATACCCGAGTCAAAAGCCGACATGATCATCCATTACAACGCGCGATGCTACTCGGGACAGTTCTCCAGGGACGGCAATTTTTTCTTTTCATGCGCGCAGGACTTCAAGGTTCGCATGTACGACACGTCGAATCCGTACGACTGGAAATACTACAAGGTCATCCTACACCCGGCACAACCTCATGCACAAGACAATTGACAGACTTGCAGACGGTCGAGTATCCGTACGGCCAATGGACGATCACGGACGCCTCGCTCAGTCCTGATAATCGCCTTCTGGCCTATAGCTCCATCCGAAGCGTTGTCTGTCTCGCCAGTACCGACCCGGCCGACGACTCGACGCCACGACACCTCGACTTTACAAACACCGCCAGCGTCGATCGCCGACGTCGCGTGTACCCCTACTTTGGCGTAAGTAGAGTCGTCCCATGTTCCACACCAAGCCCCCCTCCCCTTACCTGCAACGTCTACCCTAACACCCACCGCAGATCTGGTCCCTCCGCTTCTCCGGCGACGGCCGCGAAATCGTCGCTGGCACCGGCGACGCCTCCGTCTACGTCTACGACATCGAACGCAACCAGTCCATCCTGCGCATCCCCGGCCACGAAGACGACGTCAACGCAGTCTGCTACGGCGACAACGCCTCCCCGCACATCCTCTACTCCGGCTCCGACGACACCACAATCAAAATCTGGGACCGCCGCTCCCTCGCCGGCGGCCGCGAAGCAGGCGTCTTCTTCGGCCACACCGAGGGCCTCACCTACGTCGACTCCAAGGGCGACGGCCGCTACGTCCTCTCGAACGCAAAAGACCAGACCGCCAAGCTCTGGGACCTACGCCGCATGATGTCCGCCGACCGCGCCTCCGCCATCCGCCCAGACCGCTACACCACCGGCTTCGAATACCGCAACCTGCCCTACGACCCTTCCCTATACCGCCCCCACCCGCACGACGCCTCCCTCGTCACCTTCCGCGGCCACCAGGTCCTCAAAACCCTCATCCGCGCACACTTCTCCCCGCCGCAGTCCTCGGACTCGCGCTTCGTCTACTCGGGCTCCCACGACGGAAAGGTATACGTCTGGAACCTGGACGCCACGCTGGCCGCTACTATCGATGTCCTCGCTGCGACGCGCCACTCGCGCCCGCGCGAACATGCGGCGCGCGCTCACGCCGAGACGTATGATTTCGTCGGTCGACATGGTGGGAATGCGGCGCCGTGGCAGACTTGTGTGAGGGATGCGAGCTGGCATCCTAGTGCGCCTGTTATTGCGGCGACGAGTTGGAATGGCTGGGGGACGAGTCTGGGGACGTGTAGTGTGCATGCTTGGAGTGATCGGGGGGATGGGGAGGGTGAGGGGGGGCCTGTTGGTGGTGCTGGTGG